>NC_072460.1:4488511-4853511 GCF_027596085.1 Anoplopoma fimbria | reverse complement strand
TAGTTTGGATGGCGTAGAGAGTGGGAAAATAGTCCGGACCCTTTTAACTCTAAGCAGACCTCAAAGGAAATGTTACCAAGGCCAAGTGACCTAATGTCTTCACATACAGCCAAATGCCAGCTGATCTCTTTCATGCACAAATGCGACTGCATGAGAGGAAATAACTAGTCAGCAGTTTGAATTTGTAGTCCAAGAAACATCTCAGCCAATCAGCAATGCTCACCGGTTCAATGGAAAAATGGACAGCTCCAAGTGCGTCAGTTCACACCTGGCTTTAGAACTGAAGTGACCGAGCTCTGTATGCAATTAAACACGTATATGGTTTCAGTTCCAAAGACCAAATGCGTTTTGCTTTTAACCCACAAGAGGCAGCAATGCACGCCTGCCATTAAAAGAAGAAGAAGAAGAAGAAGAAGAAGAAGAAATCAAAACAATACAGACTTTGATGCACTCATTATATATCTCGAAGTCTTTTTTGTTGAGAAAGCCGGCGGAAAAAAAAAAGGAACAAAAGGAGAGCCGTGGCTTTTAATGCAGATTTTTCCTGTTCCGTTGGCGATGCAGCTGGGCTCTCTAGCATTTACATTACAAAAATGTGTGGTCAAATGCTTCCCAGCCCCCCTTGGCAAGTAGTATTAGTGATCGGATGGCAAAGCGCCTTGGTTGTCATTAACACTTGTATTTAGCGCTGTCCACTTGTGATCCAATCGTCCAAGACGCATGTTTATACGAGGTGTAAACAGGGTTAATGATCATAAGTTAGATCAGTAGACTGGCTTGACAAATATGATGTTTTCTCTGTCAAGCGTACTGCGACCAGCTCCCGATACTTCATAGTCGAGTTCAGCAGCTTGATGTGCCTCTCAGCAGAGTTAAGCAGCTTAGGGAGGCTCAATGCAACACAGTTGACTTGCCCGAGTCAGAAAGGCTCACATTGTGGTTCAGAAGTTCATCGAACCCCTAGATGAGGTTAAGCGGCTATAACTGTGAACTCACTGGAGGGGTTTTGACAAGGGTAGCAGGCCTCACAAAGGGCCCTCACATGTTACAATAGAGGAATAACAGTCAACAAACCAACTCAAAAACAAGATCAAGATCACACTGCCCTCCAGAACTCGACTTAGTCACAAGATCAAGATCACACTGCCCTCCTGAACTCGACTTAGTCCCTGAACAACTTGTCAAGGAAAGATTAACATCCGAGTTTGTTGCAGAAGGTTGTGGCAGACCCGAGCCGCCATGCTCTGTTTCAGGCTCCATTCCATCTGCACAATACCAGAACACAACCGGGCCGTCAAGCTGAAGGCCCGTTTGTCTCTTCTAAGCACCATGACAGCCTTTTGACTTTTGGCTTTGACAAACGTAGAAAGCCAATGGAAGCGAGTTGAAATTTGTGTCCAGTAATGGGCCTGCCTTGTTTTTCTTGCAAATGTGATACAGTGAATGTTTTTTACTGAAAAGTTTCCTCTCATTCCATCGATGGGACCGGGGGGGACGGGACGGGACGTATCCTCTTGGATTCTGACGCGTTGTTCTCTTTTTTTTGTAGGCCTCAAACTCGGGATGGAGCGGGATGCCTACGTGATGATAGCAGAGAAGGGGGATAAGCTCTACCACATGATGATGACCAAGAGTCGGCACCTCATTAAGGATCGACGCAGGAAGCTCAGCATTGTGCCCAAGTGCTTCATGGGAAAGTGAGTTTTACTCCCCCCCCCCCCCCCTTGGTGCCGGGTTTTCTTCAGGTTCCCAGAATGCGACTGCAATGCGGCGCCGTTCACAAGGGGACCCTTACAAATCGCTGTTACATAAGATCAGCAGGCTTTTCAAAAGGGCTGGTATCCAGTCTCCCCAAGTCCTGGCAAGGTGCCTAAACTGTTTTATCCCTACATCCTCTTGTCTGTAATGAGCCCCCCACCCCCCCCGCCTCATAGTCTCCTCTCACGGTTCATAGAAAGGCCCTAGTTGCTCCCCACACACTCATATCAGTTGTACACCCAGACTTTCACTCGCTAAGGACCTTTAACTGAGGCCCTACAACAGGCCATGCCCCTTTTTATGTCCCCTTGATGTTTCAGTTCAATGAATAGACAACGAGAGGCTTGCTTAAGCTTCCCTCACACCAACGATCGTGAGATCCTGAGCACCAATTAAAGTTCTTTCAGTCACCATTTTGGGGAAACTAAAAAATAGAACGAGGCAGGACTGCGATGATGCGACCGGTCTTGTGAAGCGAAACCAGAGGAGAAACCATTAATGTCTGCAACATTGCCAACTGTATTTTTTTTTTACAAATCATCATTTTCTTTCAAGAGAGAGATAAATGCAGTGGACAATAACACAGTGGCTACTATCAAATCAGCCACTGCCAAGAAGCAAATTTAATGGGCCGCTCAAAAATGTGGTGGTGTTTCTAGGAGGCATTGTTCCATCTTGGTGCTGTCACATTAAGTTTTCCCTGTCAGAGTACACTGTGTTAAGAACAGTGCCTTATTAGTATACTCATAGAAGTGATGTTTTCTCTCGCCCCCATCCACTTATAGGACAGAACTGTTGTTCAGTGCCAGAGCAGTGGCTGTTAAGCTGGTTCAAATTCCAATGTTTGCCAACAGGGATCTTCTTCCAGACATTCCTTTGTTTTCAGTCACTAACTACTTCCTTTGCCTAGTCCATGCGGTACAAGTACAGGTCTTCATCTTCATCTCACACTGTGTTCCCTTTCCATCACTTTATCTCTCAGTCATTTCCTCCCGATGAGTGCAGCCTGCATTAGCTCTGCATTTGTCTCTGTGATGAAATTATCAGCTGGCGTAGTTTGACTGCTTATTGTATTAAACAGAGATGCAGACTGCCGGTTTTGATAGCACCACGTTGTCTTGATGGCATCATTGCGTCATCCGTCTGCTATCTGTATTGGATGATGGTGTTAACAGGCTTTTATTTTTCTTATTTTTTACTATTTTCAGCATCGTTTGGAGGGATTTAAAGTTATGATGTAGCATAACCTTATTTTCTTGTATTATTTCTTCCTGCCTTTTTGTTCGTAGAGAACTAACACTAGGAGGAGATGGAACTAGATCTCACTGCTCCATTTCTGGGTTAGCTTTTGTTCCACTAGCTTTTGGTACTCAAGGTATTTTCTCTCTCCCTCTGAGGGGAAAAAACATTCACTCTCTCCCAATCCATACTTCACATTTTCTTTTTGAGCATGTGTTGTTTTCACACTTTAAACATGACAAAATTAAGTACACTATAAATAGTCAGTTTGCATACTTTCATAAACTTGCACCCTTTTGTCCCACCATGCAATGCACAAAGGAAGTGGAGCTGGAACAAATGAAGATAAAAGTGGTGAGACAGCTCAAGAAAGATCTTAGAAAACAAACACAGAACGTTTGGGAAAACATACTATCGAGACTAGCAAGTTGAACATGCTGAACACGGTCGGAATGTTGGGACACGGCAGTGGTCTTTCCAAGCCCAGGGGCTCACTTGAAAAGCCCTGCTAATGTGGCTGAACTTCACACGCAAATGCAAAATCATCAGCAGATATTCCCACAAATCCATTATCCTTGTCCTCTACTCCTTCCTGTGTGGCTGAAGGCTCTCTCTCTCTTTCTTCATCGCTCTCTCTCTCACACACACACTCATCATATTGATTTCCATAACAGCTCTCTGTCCAAAATCAACCTGACTATTACGTAACATCCACACACACACACACACACACACACACACCAACATCCCCTCACATTCAGTCCCCTGTCAATGCCAATTTACAGCCACCGGCTTTGACATGAACACACAGAGAGACGATAAACACACAACAACACTAATAATGCAGGCATGAAAAACACATTCTTTGTTTTCCCAATTATGGTAAAATATCCTTTTGTGCGTCAGGCGGACACAAAGGACCAGTGACAGGTGGTTCAAGGTTTCCACGGTTCTGCATGATAATACACACACACACACACACACACACACACACACACACACACACACACACACACACACACACACAGCAATCATATGCATGTGATTGGTCTGTATATACACGTACACCTTGTATGCTTTTCATTAACACATTTTAAGCAACTCATACATCCGTCGCATCACTGCCAGAAAGCAAATCCACACATGAGCGCAGATTTCTCACATGCTGGAATGTTCATGAACACACACACACACACACACACACACACACACACACACACACACACACACACACACACACACACACACACACACACACACACACACACACAGACACTAGCTCTTTCCAATTCACTTTTCATCATTATCTGGGGAAGTGAATTTTCTCCTTCAAACATTTGTTCAGCACAAACTGGGCGTGACGAGAAGAGAGCGGAGCTGAAGCGCTTACATTTCAACAGTTAATGCACGTGCAGTGTCAAAGCCCAAGGGATATTTGTAGCAAAGAAGACAAAAAAGGAGAAGCCTATTCTAAAGTTTTCTATGAATATGCACTGTACTGCAGATGCACTGTCTGTACTTCTGGTGGAAGTGGATCCATTCTGACAGACTAAATGGCACAAAAGACCTTGGACCGTGTCAAGATGTTGCCTTGTGGCTTTCAGCCTCAAAATGGATATATTTCACCGGTTGTGTCATGTGAGCCTAAATTTAGCAATCAGAGCCACAGTCAGTAGTGTATGACAGTGGTTGTCATACACAAACGAAGCATTGGGTTAAAACCAATTTACCCGTCATCACCTGCACTCCTATTCCTTAGTGGGTACTCACAGTTAATACTTTAAGGTATTCCTCTTCTGCTTCGGCTTGGGCAAAATTAATCCAAAAAAACCTAATAAAGAGCAGTTAAGCTCCGTGAATCAACTTCGCTTTTGTTGGCGTTTCTGGAGGGAAACCGGAGCACGAAATCTTTACCGCCTTGGCTAGCAGTGACGCTGTCTTTCCCAAAGCAGGAACCAGAGCTCCACATTGTTATATTTCCCCAGTGGTGGACTCCGGCACGTACATGTTAGCTTTGACAACTTATCAAAAAAGTCGATCCTCAATGACCTCTGCAAAAATACAAGGAAGTTGCTTTGGCTTATCATGATACCAAGATGCTGTTTTCCACTGAGCTGCAGTGAAATCTCTCACTCAAGTAGATATATCAGCACATCTATACACACTGTAGGTGTTCTAAGGTCTTTGTATACTGTAATATGACTGATACATTAAGATTAGGTTGAGCAAGATGTTTCTCAATGTTTCTTCACATTTTATTTCTACACTTTGTGTTCAAGAACTTATCCCTCAGAACAATGGAAGCGTTGCAAGTTTATACAAGTGTGTAGTGGGTCTTCTTTAATATTAGCCACGAGCATGAGAGGCTTTATGAATGAACATGAAAGGAACAGCAACTTTAAATCCAATGCAAAATGTTGCGGCATTGTGTGCACCCACGGAAATTCCGTGCAAAAACAGCACAGCCAGGGGCCCCGTGCCAAAGACGGTGACAAAATCAGAAAAACCAAACCGCGGCAACGGATTACCACTTTGAGAAACCGTGCCTCATCGCATGCTTCTTTGTCTTTGTGTTCTCAGTGAGTTTGTGTCGTGGCTGATGGAGAGCGGAGAGATCAGTAAGCCTGACGAAGGGGTCAACCTGGGACAAGCCTTGCTGGAAAATGGCATCATTCACCACGGTGAGACGAAGCAAATCCTTTATTTCTCTCTCTCTCTCTCTCTCTCTCTCTCTCTCTCTCTCTCTCTCTCTCTCTCTCTCTCTCTCTCTGTGTTTGTTAAACCTCCTCGTAAACATCATCTCCCATTCCTTTATACTTTAATTTTAATTTGCATCTTGAGGCTCTTTGCAGCTCCCCTTGTCATGTTTTCAGTCATCTCGTCCTCTGGTCTTTTGGCTTGTTTTCCAGCCTCTCTTTTTCTCTGATTCATATTCTCCTTCTATACTTGTTTGACTCATTCTTGTTATGAGTGTGTACCCCACTTCCTATTGTAGCAGATAATGATCCAAAGGCATTCAGTGGCAGTAATAATTCTGGAAATGTGTCTCACATTATCTCCCCTTCTCTGGTTTTCTCTTGAATGTGACATTCACCGGGCCAACGACCTGAATAATGCATTGAGCAATGAAAGACACAGACATACACAAACCTACACATAACATATTCCTGAAGGGGCTCTTGTACACAGTAAAAGCAAACGATTTATACACACCCTCACACCCTCTTAGGGAAATTTGCTGAGACACAACCTCCACATTCCATAATACCTGCGGAAAATCCCCTTGAAATCCTCCCTCGCGGTAGCCTCTGACCACAGAGAGGTGCAGTGATGACACAAAGGGCTCTGTGGGACGGCAGCGAGGCTTTGTGGGCAAACCTCGTGGGCTCAGTCCCGGCGGGCAAAGTGTAGGTGTCACCATTTAGTCAGGGAAAAGAAAACAGTGGCAAATCAAAGCTCTCCATCTACCCTTCACAATTGTAATTCAACGTGACGCATATAAAGACATTTTATAGTTCGGCTGTACACGTTCGAGCCGCTTAAATCACGCCAGCTCGTACTTGAATGTTAGCAATTTTGACATCTCCCTTGCTCCCCCCCAAAAAAATTTCCGCTATCATCTTGTGTGCTTTAAATTCCACGTATGACACATTCAATGACTTGATTGTGTGCTGCCTTTGGGTTTTATGAGGACATTTGAAGTCTAGACTGAGAAAAACCAGCAGCTTGTTTGTGCTCATGCCAACTTGTTGGTGAGATTTCACTGTTCGCTTCTCCAACAGGCATCTGTTTGTGTACGTGTTAGTCATTATCCATTCTCTGTGTTGGATTGATTAAAGATAAAAAATGTTGTTGTTGTTGTGTATTAATGTGATTACGGAGATTCTATTGGAATTGGCAGCTGTTGGCTGTGCTAAATATTTGAAGCTCATGGCTTACCCGACACAAACAGAATTCATAGAAGAGGTTTTCCTCACAAACTTCTTGCCTCTTGTCTGTACTCAAACCCTGTAATGATACAATTTGTAAAAAGTTAGAAAAGATTACATTGAAAATCGAATGTTTCCCTGTATGTCCAACATAATAGACTTACATGTTTGAAAAAGGCCGAGACAAAGTCATGGCAGCCTGAGCTTAGCCTCACTATGCAAAATGTCTTCAGAGGTGGACTCAATAGAAGCATGCTTTAACTCTGACAACAAATATTGAGTAAATCATTATACATCTGCATGCGTATATTCATAGTGGAGGAGAAGTACTTGAAGCTTGATAAGTTGTGAACCTATCTTATGCTGACATCATCTCCTTCTGGTGTTATTTCAGTGTCAGACAAGCACCAGTTCAAGAACGAGCAGGTGTTGTACCGATTCCGCTACGATGATGGCACCTACAAGGCCCGCAGTGAGATGGAGGACATCATGTCAAAGGTAACTAAAATCAAGCATCTGGATATCTTCTTGTGTTTGATCGAAAATGTAAAAAAAAAAGATTAGGAAAAAGAGATTTAAGCTGTAAATACAAAAAAAAGGAAAAACAGATAACCGTCATGTGTTTGAAAATTGCCTGTATACGTTTAGTCATATAAATTATCTTGCAAATTTGTAAATTGTTGAATAATTCAAAAATATAATTTCAAATACCATGAGAAAAGAATAATAGCAACATCATCATAGACTCCCCCTTTGCTAAAATCATAGATTGCGTATAAGAAGGGGGCTTTGTGTCTCTGCGATGTCACCTATTGGATTGCAGACTGACTTTTTGAACCTTTGAGTTGGTCAATTTGGTCGCCATCTTGTTTTTTTTGCAACCTGACATGAGAGGGTGGAGTTGAGCACAACTGAACGCTATAATAGGTGACCAAATGGATTAAAATGACCTGTCATGAACTGAAAATTCACTGTGAAAAGTTCTAAGACAAAAACTCCCACACCGACCCTGGCAATCACAAGGTAGCCACGCCCTAAAGCATGCCCTGCTTTATCGTCTATTTAATCTAAATGGGACCATCATTTATTAAGTGAACATCATGCTTTATTAAAGAAGACCTGAAACTAGCCATGAAGACCATAAACTCATGTTTATAATGTTTACTGAGGTAATAAATCAGTGAGAAGTAGGGTCATTTTCTCATAGACTTCTATATAATCATACTTCTTTTTTCCCTGATGGCCATTAGAAAGAAGCCGCTGGACTAAAATGTGCCAATTGTATCTTCTTTCCAAAGATACATTATTGAATATAATATTATTGTTTAACATTATTTTTTGTACATTCATACAAGCATAAACCTTTTGTGACTGGTTTATACAAATGTTCCTACTCTGGAGCCTATTATCCCTTCTCATAGAAAAACTGAATATAAATTTGACAAAAAGGACATAAGTTTCAAAGAGACCAAAGACAAAGGTTGGTTATGTCGGCCTTCCTCTGCTCTCTTTTTATATGTCTATCCTAAAACGATAACCCTGGGCTAACACTCTCTTTCACAGCCAACAGTTAAATCTCTTGTCCTGAGGCCATGCTTGTACTTGTTTACCCAAGGTGTGTGCGTTCTATGAGTCAGCACCTCCCTTTTTTCTTCTTCTCTTAGGGCGTCAGGCTGTACTGCCGCCTTCACAGCCTCCACACGCCTGTCATCAAGTAAGTACCTGCCCTTCCCTCCTCATATACCCCCCTTCTATGCTAATGTTCCCGCTCTCCAGGTGCACGGATGCATATTCATGAAGGGTTCACATTCGGCCCACGTCACCCTTTCTGTCATGACAGAACTAACAGCAGCACAGCCAGGAACGAGAGCCCCTCAAACCTCTCTTTTCCTCCCCCCCAGCCAAGCTTTAGCTGCTGCAGGTTCATGTGTACCATTATCCAGTTCAGGTGGAGGATGCCAGGCTTTCGTGACTGGAGGTTTATACGAGGTATCTCTTGAAGGATTAAGGAGAGCCGCATATTATGAGCATTTGTCTCTTAATCCTTACAGTGTTGTGGGTTAGTTGAGTTTATGTTGGGGGATTTTTAAACACGAGTTTAGTGGGAGGCTGAATGATGACTGCGGACATTTCTCTCCTTCATGTTCTCTACCTCCTTCACACACATGCACACACAGACACACTCGCTCACTTTCTTATTTACATATGCACTACACATAGTTACACTAGTTATAGTGCATTTGCACACATAAACACGCCCCATCCTCTGAATGTTTTACTTTATATCAATATACAGTTCTCCATTAGTCCTTAATTGTTTTTTTAAACTAAATCTTATTACCATTCAAAACTTGAAGTCCTAAAACTATGGCCGCACGTGAATGATCTCACTTTACGAAAATGTTTCCCATCTGAAGGTCAAAGGAATAGAAGTACAAATTTATATAGAAGCAAAGAAAATGCATATCGTCTCCCTCTGACACCCCCCTCAAAAACACACACACATATACACACACACATTCTATGTCCACTGCAGTCCCTCCCTTCCTACTCTTACCCCCCTCACCCCTCTATCTATCCCAACATCAGTCACTCGCTGATTGAAGTGCCCGGGGTTGCCATCGCCGCAAACAAAGAGCTTTTGGCGCAGAGGGACAAATCCTATTAACATACAAAGGCAATCCCTCTGCCCTGCCAGCCAGATATGATGTAAAGCGCCACTGCTTTTTTTTAATCCATCACTAAATTGCCATTGTTAGTAGCAGCCATTAATTATAATGTTGGAGCGATGGATGTATTGCCTTTAATGAATCATAAATGATTACAAGCTGGGCCTCTGTGTTATTAAACTTTGTGGAGAGACAAAGCGCGCACCGGTTTTGTAACGCAGTGAACAACAACAATAATGATGATAAAATAGCTATAAACCTAATAAAATCAATCTTGGGAATGTCACTGATGTCTCATGCTGTAGATGACGATGCCCTCCCTGATGCAGAAAATCATAAATCAGCAAACAACGTCTGGAAGCAGCTCATTTATCACGCCGTTTTAAGGCGTTGTCCACCATATAAATCAGTGCACTTCTAATCCACATCCGAACTTAACAGGTATTTCTTTACTTGGCTGTCATTCTGAAAGCGGCAGTTTACACTATGGGTGTTCCACTACAGGCACACCCCATGTCTTACTCACAACAGATGATTAAGACATGGGGTTATCGAATATACCGTTCATTTGACAGGCCCATGACACATCTGTCGAGTCACACTGCCAACCACACGTCTGCAGCGTTTCCTGTTTCACGTGTTTACATGTCAAGCGGGTTGGTCCATAGCGGCTGCTTGTGAAAAAAAGCAGTGAATGTCAGTCGTTCTTGCGGCAGGATTAAGAAAACTGTAGATCAACAGACTGCAGTCTGTGCAGGTGTAGCAGATGTAGTGCTATACCTCTAAATACACTGTTCTCATAATACAGATTATCAGACACACTGCTCCTGAGCTGCCTGAAACGGCGATGTTCTCTTTGTCGCTCAAGAAGGGCAACATTACAGAAACCTGAGAGACACTGTTGGGTGTTGTTGCTGTTGACCACAAAGAGGCCACAGGCTGTTTTCACCTTTCCACAATTGCACTGTGAAAATACAATTTGTCAATGCTTTTATTTTTTTTTGCTCCTTTAGGGACAGAGACCACCATCTGAAAACCTTCAAATCTGTGGTGCCTGCCAGCAAACTGGTCGAATGGCTACTCTTGCAGGTGAAATAAACGTCTCTTATACTTTCATTTAACCTTGATTTAAAACACATAACACAAACAACAATAACTGTCATTACTGTAACTCTTTCTCCTGTCCTTTTACTATTGGGCTATATACTACTTGTCAGTATTTTACTTTTGCTGAATTGCATTTTCACTATTTCTCAGTCCTTCCATTGCAAATGACACTAGCCACTAGTTTCACAATCAAGGACAAACAGAAACAGTCTCCCAATCGCTCATTGTCTTTATTACACTAATATTCATTAATCACCATCCTCACTCCGGCCATCACACAGAGAAGCTAAGGCCAGCGGTGCAGCAGCCCGCTGCGTATTAGCAGGTGTAAACAGGCATTGTAACTGACCGACTGTGTGCGTCACTGATTTGGTTTCCCAGGGAGACTACTCGACCCGAGAGGACGCGGTGACGCTTGGCGTGGGGCTCTGCAACAATGGCTTCATGCACCACGGTCAGTTCAATTCTCTTATCACACACACGAGCAAAGACAAACTGACTATTTTTTTTTTTTAATTCAGTCTGATTACTCAGCATGAGTGACATGACACGTGCATGCTGTTATTCACAGCCTGTTGTTGTGTGACTTGCTCGTTCCCCCACTCTTTTCCCCAGTATTCTCTTTTATGAGCTGCCCCCTCCTTACCCTGTCAGTTCTTCTCTCCCTACCCACAAAAATGCAATATCAGCTTCTCCTCTGTCATGCCGTCATCGCTTGAAAATAAAAAAGTAAGTAAAACTTGCGCACCTGATCCAGCCAAGTCTCGGTAACCTCACTGACCACATTGTAGTGGAGCGGCTTTGGCTCTGTCCTAGTGTGTTTGAACATAAACAGCATTAGCAGTGTACCCTAACCAGAGCTGTTTGGCTTAGCTACATGGCTGTCTGGGTCAGCCCACCGAACCATGACCGCTGGTTGAGGCCTAAAATTGAATCAGCCAGCTCCATTGGCATACAAGTTCATTATGTGCAAAGCGAGACCCACTTAAAAGAAACACTTAATGGTGGAATACTGAGGAAGTAACATGATGACAGCACTTCCTGATGCATATAGCGACGTTTGCAAGACTGAAATCTAAGATGCAGGAAAATTGTATCTGTCTTTTGAATTTAAGTGGAGTGGTTGAATTCTCCCGAAAGATCCTGGAGATCCTTTAAAATAAATACTGCAGTCGTCCTAGGAGTGAATAACATTACCTAAACTTAGTACCGGGGTTAAACTAACACCCAGGTACTATTTCTGGAGTTGCTTATTGACATGTTCTGCATCTCTAGGTACAAAGTGATAGATCAGATCAGAATGGAAACAGAACAAAGGCTTAAATGTACACACAATGTACAAATCTCTTCTGAGGCTTCTGTCACGCTTATTTAAACACACAACGAAACTCTCAGAGGAAGTGATACGGTGACTTTATTCTCACTTTTAAATTGCCTGATTGGCACTCACACATACGCCTTCCTCCCTCCACCATCTGTTGGAAGGTGTCACCTGTTCTCCCTCCTCTCGGCCCCTTCTTTAGGGTGACGACCTTTCTCCTCTCAGCCTCTGTGCACTCTCCTCCGGTCACTCTCTTTAGTCCTTAGTAAGCACAACTGCTCTCTCTTCACCTGGTTCCTCATGACCTCCTCTTCTCTGTGTGTCTGCCCTTGTCTTGCTTGTCTTTTTATGTCTTTCTGGCTGTCTGGATGTATTTGTTATAAAGGTTACTGGTGGATGGTGGGAGTAACCCACTGACGATAGATAACACAGTAAATGTGCCTTTCATCTGTCCTTACCTGCTTACATCATTCATCTACACATCCGTTGTGAACACCTGTTACATTTTACACTTCAGGCACCGAACACACAGGGCACAATTTCCATGTCTCCTTCATAAGTCCTGTTATAATGCAGGGTTGAATGTCTCCTGAGCCAAAATGTCGTTAACAAGTAGTTATTCATTTGACAGCTTTAAATAAAGAATACCAATAATGAAAGTAGCAGTGCGTAATAATGATTTTTTTAAACCGCAGATTTCCCTTTCAACCACAATATTCCCATATACAGCATTAAGAGTTATGTAATTCAAAACCAAACAATTAATTCATTTTTAAGTATTTACTTTTAATACTCCTTCAAAAGTGACAGAATGAGTCTGAAACACTTAAGCACTTAAATTACGCTTTAGCATGTGTGTGCGTAACAATGTTTCCGGAGTAGCACTCCCTCCAGTTGAATAGGTGGCGTTAAGGTATTATGTGACCACAGCCTCCGTGACTCAGAGGAAATAACTCACGATCGGGCTTCGTTTGAGTTGGCGTGATGGTGTGTGTGTGTAATCAGTTTGCTTTTGTTCACCTGAGGGTGCCAGATGCTTGCCAAACCTCTGAACAGCTGGGTACCTTCGGCTCTATGCGTTGCCTGTGCAGGACCCATTTTACAGTTTCCTACACCTAAGATTATGAGATTTGGGCTGGTATGACACAAAGAAGATAGATATTTGCCTTATTCAATCCATCACAATAAAACCTGCCTCCACATCATGGCTTTAGTCCAAGTGTGACCATCACATGTCACGGTCATTTTAGGCATGCTTGCACCTGTTGCAGCAGAGGCAGTGTCCAGCAAATGAAAACTGACAAAGGAGAATTTATTCACTCTGTGTTCTAAAGAAAGTCACAAAATCAAGATTAAAAATATAAAAAAAGGCATCTTTCATTCAAGAAAAGTGCTCTTGAGCGCAATAAATGCTTACCTACTGTAACTGAGGGCCTTATTCCGGTGGCTTAGCTTCTTATCAGAGAAACAATAAACAATCGACAGTTTGTTTAATGAAGTGTGTTTTTGGTTCATGCTCAAACTGGCGTGACTGGAGAAGCTTCCAAATTAGAAGAGCCCCATGTGTTGGATTGGGGCTCAGCCCAACAGTGGGTGTTCTAAACACACTCAGACACACTGTTCCTCGTGTCCTCTGGAGGAACCTTCCTAGGCCAGATGTGGTTTGGCTCCAGATGTTCCTGTTAGCATCATTAGCTAATGAGCTAATTAACCGTTTTGCTTGTATGTGTGAAGATGTCCACACATTGAAGTGCCAGCTTTATGGGCAGACACTCTTGTCTCTCCACAGGTCTTTGAAGTTTCAAATGACGTGCCATCATGTAACACACTTAACATTTACAAGTGCAAGCACAACCACACTTTAGATTTTTATTGAACGTGCATCAATGGATGCTTTAAGCTAATGCGATATGCATTTTCTGGTCTTTAATTAGCACCACTTTACTTAACTTTGAACTGAGACGTAACCCATTGCAATTAGATTATTTCAGTCAGTGGCTTTCTGATCACACGCTGTGTTTGTTTTCCCTCCTCAGTCTTGGAGAAGAGCGAGTTCAAAGACGAGTCCCAGTTCTTCCGTTTCTATGCGGACGAGGAGATGGAGGGAACCAGCACCAAGAGCAAGCAGCTCCAGCGCAATGACTTCAAACTCATCGAAAACATCTTGGCCAAGTCCCTGGTGGTGAGCTGGAACACAGGCACACACACACACACACACACACACACACACACACACACACACACACACACACACACACACACACACACACACACACACACACACACACACACACACACACACACACACACACACACACAATCACACATCTATGTTTTTGTTTCCTTTTGGAAGAAAACAAAAAATCACTGTTCAGGATTCTGTGATGGATTTAAAATCTAACAAATCTATCCACATTATCTGGATATGCGTCCCTCTTTCATGCAGATAGATGCTCAGACATGTGCGGGATACTGCATGTGTGTGATGATATAACAGGACCGCATTGTACTGTATAGCTAATGAACTGAAATACCAGCATCTACTCTATGCTTCACTTGAGTTTATTGGGAGCTGTGCACGTGTGCGTTCTTCTCTCCGATCTCCAAAGCTAAATGTAACTACCCCCCCCCCTTGTCCCCATGGGAGCGGTGACTGCTTTGATGTCAATGAACACCTATTGAATTTGCTCTGATCCGTATGCATCTTAATGAGCGTCCTGTGGAAATCCACTGTACTGCCCAAGACGAGGTCCCTTTTGTGTTTCTGCAAACACTAGAGAATAAACTACCGAGACTACTAATGAGAGGTGACAGCAGCTGATTCTCGCAGTTAGAATTACCGTGCAATAGTCTTCATTTGAAGATTTCATTTTAGTGCACAACCGTGAAACAGGGCGTAGGAAGTGCAAGTGGGCCCAGTTTGGATTTTACCCCTCTTTACTGCATTTAAAATGGCTTGCTAGTCAGGGCTTGTGACCTTTCCTGTCATCCAGTCTGGGAAACCAAAATATATATTTTACTATCCCTTATCTAATAAAGTAGAGCCTTAATGTAATTTAAATGCAACATTTTCCCACTTGTCCCTCCTCATACATCCTCTCTTTTAGTGCCGGCATTTTTGGGTTAATTCTTATTTTGTATCCTCGGTGATAAAAAAACATTTATGACATGACACAACAGGTGCTGGGAGAAAAGAGTGAAGAGGAAAAACCCAGAAAGGAACAAAAGTCAGAAGTGAGATGTTTATGCACTGTTTACTTTGTCACAAGCTGTCCTCCTGCCCTGTTAGGTAGAGAAGATGTTTTTATCTGAAGTCTAAGAAACAGTGTTAAAATATCGACATGTAGATCTGGTTTAAAGCTTCTACTATAATGAGTTTTTGATTTTAAAACTGTGTAACTGTGGAAACCTTTTTTGAAGTTTCTGAAAATTAAGTTCCATGCATGATGAGGAAAAAAAATCACGCCGCCAAACATGATGCATGTAACATGCATGCAGAAAGGTTATACGGACATCCTAAGGCCAGGTTCAAGATAATAGATTCAGTGAAAGAAAAATCACTGGATTAAAGCTCCGCAAACTTAAGGTGCAGAACACATCATCATGGGCTGAATAAGGATTTTTATTGGGCTGAACTTTTCTACAGTAAAAGTAAAGAAGCGGAATGTCCTTTTGTCATTATCATTTGTGCAATAGGACATATAGCATATAGCTAAATATAACTGATATGTATATTTGTTTGGCACATATGATAAGATCAGTGTACACTGCTTTTGGTCTAGCAGACTGTGGTTTCCAAAGGCTGACAGAAAAAGCGAACCGTTTAGTTAAGCTCATTATCTTTGGGGAAACCTAGAAGCATCACTAGCATCCCTTTTCATATCATAGTAGGAAGTAGGCTCGCTATCTGGCCTTCCACAAGAAGTGGAAGAGGTTTTTTTCCCCCCTTGATTAGGGGAGCTAATCCTCCCCTCCCGGCAATTATTGAAGTGAAGTGCAGGAACTCTTTATTTACCACAGCCTCTGATGTAACCGCAGAGATCCCCATCTTATCAGGGTCGTGCAGCAGGAAGATGGTCCCGGCAGTTTACCTAATGGAAGCGGGCTAATGTGTTCGGTGATGACAGTGTACAACTAAGCCTCGCCCCACGGGGGAATAGAATGTGAGAGGCAGAGAACATCATCAGCAGCAGGACACCTGACATGCAAAGCAAAAAAAAGATTGGAAATCGTTAAGATTCCAAACTGTGATAATATCCGTATGGATTGTGCATAGGACATACCGGAAAGAGTGCCATGCATCACCGTTATTTAACAGGAAGCTTCAGTAAGTCCTTGGGTCAATTCAGCAAGAACTTGCAGTGAACTTCTGATTCAGTGTCAGATGTACGAGATGTACGAACAAGAAGACAGTTTGTGCAAAATAGCACCGTATCGCAGTGAGGCAAATGCAATGAATATGAATATATACTGCATGTCATGACAATTATCCTGACACTTGCTCACTCGTGATGCTAAACCAGTGAAAGACGTTTTAAGTCCAACAACCAGTCACCCGTGTAAATGTGGCAGTAATTAGGTGATTTTCTCTGCACTAGATTCACCCTGAGGAAGAAGACTACGGCTTTGAGATCGAGGAGAAAAACAAGGCCATTGTGGTGAAATCTGTCACCAGGGGCTCACATGCTGAGGTAATGGCCAACACACACACACACACACACACACACACACACACACACACACACACACACACACACACACACACACACACACACACACACACACACACACACACACACACACACACACACACACACACACACACACACACACACACACACTGCATCTCCTTCCCGCCCGGGGCATTAGTTCCAGTAGGTAATGGCTGTCTAATGTTTTGACGGCTGCTGTCAGTCTGCCTCTGTCTCGCTTTGGAAGGACTTCGTTCTGATTGGCTGTAAAACCATTAGACATGCTTGACAAAAAAACTGACACACACACACACACACACACACACACACACACACACACACACACACACACACACACACACACACACACACACACACACCACTTTATTCATCCTTAGCGATTTAAAAATGCAGATAAAGCATTTAAAACCAGTGTGATTATTGAGTTTCTTTTTTAAAATGATTTTTTAGCATTAATGTTATGTTCAGGAGCAGCCTGTAAAAATGGAATTTCTCATATCTGTGGCTACTCTGTCAGCAGTGACAGACTTTTATCTCTTTTCCTGTGATTTCCCCTTTTGCTTCATGACCACAAACTTTTTTTTTTTGGAGTAAATCTGACCAGCAACCAAAGTTTGAACAACTTTCTGGCATCTTCCTACTTGAAAACACAGGACGCTGCCCTGGCTGTTTGTGGAACCTTCCTTTCCCACAGATCCAGAGATGGGGAAACCTTTACTAGCTCTGCACTATTTTAATTTCCCATAATTCTTCTTGTGTCCCTGTTCTTGCGGTCCAAGTTTCCTCATCCCTTTCTGTTATTTTACTCATTGCAGTTCTTTCCCACATTTCATTCTCTGGACAATCGTTCTCCTCTGCCTCTTCCACCCTCCTGTCCACTTCTCTCTCTCCTCTCCTACTCTGTTATTCATCCCCCGTCTCCCTCGTTGCCCCACAATAACAGGATTGCTAGTTGTGACACGGCCCCGTGTGCCAGCACTGTGAATGAAGCTCAGCTGATTCCCATGGGGGCTCTGAAAAGGGCTGACAGACACATACAGAGCTCTTTCACTATATGCTGCTGTTATAGCAAGTCACGTAACAGGCACCGTTGCTGTACACTGACGCACACACACACACACACACACACACATCCATCCACATTCTGTGGCTCCTCCCAGTCATTCCTACAGCCATCCTGGGCCGTTATCCAGAGTAGGGGGGTTTGGGGCCCTGGCTCAAACAAGGCCATCCCACCGGATCTGTGCCCAGGAGACTGGACTCACAGCACGAACACACAGAGGCAGCATTATTCTCACAACGTGACTGGAGATGTGCAAGATGAATGCATGTGATGACGTGTAGCAGTCCGTGGTGATGGGTCTGTCATATGAAAAATAGGGGCTTCGAAGGCCGATTGTGAAAAGCTTAGGATTCTTGATGCTTGTTAGCATGTACATTTATGTGTTCAGTTGCTGTCCACATGCCGACATGCACTGTGACCGATCGGATTGTAATTAGTTCAAGGCAAAAAGGCAAGCTCTGGTCATGGGCCTAAACATGAGGCAGCATCTCTGTATTCATGTGGAAATTGAAAGTTCCCCTTCGATCTGGAATTGCGTGCAAATCCAACTGGCAGAGACTCAGGTGGAAATATCATGCTCCTTAATCATATCTAGTAGCCTACAATATATGCACTTCCTCCATATTAAAAAAACGTGTTCATGTGCTGGAAAATTCATGACAAGACTGAACAGGCAGTGGAAATATTAATCGGTGCACACTGATTTTCTCTTTTATGTTTTGTCTTGCCTCCTGCCGTGCTCATTGGAGGCACATAAACTGAACATGAACCCGTTTCTGGGTTCATTGAGGTGTTAACTTGGATTATATTCTATGTGAGTTTAATTCTGCGCACGTTTTTTTCGGTGTCACTGTGACAATGGAGGGAGCGGTGCACACCTGAAGCTCTTGCTGTACAAAAGGGGGGGCTTTAGAGGGAGCTGGAAACAAGCTGCTGCCTAAAAATACCCACCATTGCGTGTCCTGTCCGTGCGTCTGTCCATCCAGATGGCTGGCCTGCAGGTGGGCAGGAAGATCTTCACCATCAACGAGGACCTGCTGTTCCTCAGGCCCTTCTCCGAGGTGGAGACCATGATCAGCCAGTCCTTCTGCATACGGCGCTCCCTGCGGCTGCTGGTCGCCACCAAGGCCAAAGAGTGAGTGAGCACACACACACACACACACACACACACACACACACACACACACACACACACACACACACACACACACACACACACATAGGGCACACTGGTCTGACTGGTCTTTTCTAATCCAGGATTGTGAAGATCCCTGACAACCCGGACAGCCTGTCCTTCAGACTCTGTGGCTCTGCCCCTCCTCATGTCCACGCTGTCAGGAAAGGTGAGTGACCTCATTTGACAAATGAGAATAACAAGCAGGATTTACATTTACAATTACATAACATTTAATAATAATAACGCTACCAATAAAGAAGATGATCCTTTCTTATCTCGCAAACTAATAACGCCCTCATTATTAGTTATGGTCCTCGTTTAGTCAGCTCACCAGAAAGGACACAGTAAACACTATACTTATGAACACATTTACAGGCGTTTGACTTTGTTGTTGCACACTTTTGGTGTCAGAAGTAGAAGTAATTCTGGGTGAATTCAAGGGGAAAGATGAGGTAACTCTAGCCTCCGACCACCTGTTACTTTCTGCTTTTAGTGAGCCTCCATTAGGTTTTTATGGCCACCTGTCAGCCAGACGGGCTGCTGACAGGATTCAAACCCCTAATAGACTCTACTTTTAAAACACACACACACACACACACACACACACACACACACACACACACACACACACACACACACACACACACACACACACACACACACACACACACATTGCGCTGTGATCAGAGCTAAATGAGTAATAGGTATCTACAAAAGCCCCCCCACACGTTTGTTCTCCCTTCTCATTCGTCCCGCTCTGTCCTCGCAACCAGATGTTTTCACCACCTACTCGTAATAAAAACATGAGGGATTTATGATTAGTTGAATGAGGGATTATTCCAGATGAGTAAACCAGACAGGAGCAAGAGAGGACTCACACATAGACAGCGAGGAGAGGATCTGCCGCTCGGCGCAACCAAAGTATGCGATCTGATGGATTTGTTCTGTTTTATCATGGCAGGGGGACTTCTCTGCTTTCTCTCCCCTCTCAGTTCTCCCCCATTTCCATCCCCTCCTCTCCCTGTCCACACTGTTTCTCCTTACCTCTCTTTTCCCTGTGTCTTGTAATACTTGTGGTTCCTAAATCACTCCCCCCCCCCTGTGTGATATCCATGCATGGGGTCAAGTAGCCCCAGTGTTAGGTAATTGTTGGCGCGTTTGGTTGTCAGCAGTGCCAGTGCGGGTATTTTTAGGTCGGAGAGGAAGAAGATTGGCGGTGTTGATTAGACTTCCAGGCTGCAAAGCCATTAGTAGCTTGGGACAGCATGTTACAACATTGAACTGAGTGATTTTCTGTTTTCCCTGGGGAAACAAAACGGGCAAGGCTATGTGCTCGCGTGTAAATTGAGTCCAAAACCAGAGTCCATATAAAGTGAACTTGATTTAATATTTTGGAGAAGATATTTTTTCCTAGATATGGGAAACACATGTACTGCACTTTCAAGTCCTCCTCCTGCCTGACTTAAGCTACATGTTTTTTTACAATAACCCGATGTGTTGTGTATGGTTCCACTGTATTTACACCATCTTGTGACCTTCGACCTCTGATCCTGTTGTGACACTGCAGGCTGGGAGGCAGCGGGGGCGGGTCTTCAGCCTGGCCAGGTCGTCCTGAAGGTCAACGGCAACAACGTCAACCGCAGCGACTACCAAGAGGCCCTTGAGCACTTCGCCGCGCAGCACACGCACCAGGATCCTCCCAAAGCGGTGAGGAGGCGCATGAAAACAGACACTGACGCCCAACCGTTTCTTTATTGTAGCAGGTTTTGTGGTTTAGTAGTGGGATGTTTGTTAAGTGTTTGAAAAGAAATACAATCCTGTCAGTTGTAGGTTTGGAGCCTGATTTACCAGGTCATACATCAACTCGGGACATGCTCACTAAATTCCCGTTTGACGAGCTAACAGACTGGAAAGCCCCAGTGACCCTAAGCATTCCTGCTCTGAGACAGTACATAAAACAGCATTAGCTATTGTTGGAGCTACAATGTGTGTTTGTAAAAAGAAAAAAGAAAAGAAATGTATTCCACACGTCACGGATTCATATCAAATCTCTGTACGATACCAAAGTGACGCCACACGACATGTTTCTTCATTACAGCGTCTCAACAGTGGGTGGCCTAGTGATCTCAGACATAAATCACTGGCTGACACGTTGTCGCTGCAGGCCACTTGTAATGAGGGTTGAACATTTTTCAGCTCGCGATTTAACGCCCGGAGAGAAAAGGTAGCCCAGAGCAACAAATAAACAACCTATATCCATGGAACATTTATCGACTGCCACTGCCAAGATTCTTTTGGCTGAATTCTGTTTTCTAGTTTTATCCGTTTAGAGTAATCAGTGATTTACACACCTTATAGCTAACTTTCAAACTTCAAACCCTGTGTTTGTTTTTTTAGACGTTCCTACAGCAGCATTAGGTGGCTCCAGGGCGGGTATTTCACAGGGCTGCCGTCAGAGTAGGATGTCCTCCTGTCTGTCCTCCTGTCTGTATGAAGCACGTTGTTTTGTTTTATTTAGCCTGGCCTACAGGCTCGGCTGAGCAGCTATATTTGGGACTTTCTCCAGTAAATGTTTGCTGGTTCATTTAACAGTAAGAACTAGATGTAGTTGTGGCTGACTTTTGGGGCGGTGCAATCAACCCTGATTTCCTTGTCAGGTAAGAGTTTCCATGTCCACGGGCCATGTAAAAATACTTCAGATTCTTGCCTTCTTCATTATTTTTCTTTCATGCTCTCTCCCTTTATCTCACCTATACCTCACTTTAGGCTCAATTCTGATGTTTGTTTTTTTTTGCACATTATAGTAATACCATGTAATATGATGTTTCCCCCAGTGTCAGTGGGTGTATCGTGCATTCGAAGATGTGGAAGAGCTCCAAAGAGAAAGGGGTGCGGGCGAAAAGGTGGAGAGTCCTTTCAGTCCTTATCCAGTGGAGAACGGTTCTGACCACGAGGAGGAGAACGGCACCAATGGAACAGGTGAAACACAATGTTCCGGTTTTATGTTAAATTTCGAATTAAGGAGTTTTAAGTAGTCGATGCTGGATCATTCAAGTATCAAAATCCTGTTAATAGTATATACTTTTTCTACCCATAGCAGATGTAATCTTTTATTTCAGTGTATATACAATAAGTGACCAATTTCTCTTACAGTGCTGGCAGGATAAGTACATTGACAGATGTGCAGCACACCGTGTACCTCTACATGTGTCATTACTAAATATATTTATAATTTAATCGTTTGTCTTTCCAAAAGCTTTGGGGGTTTTGTTTCACAAGTATGATTTTATTTTTTTTGCAACATTTTTAGGCCATGACTCTTCACTCTTTTTCTCCCCTCTAAATTCCAATCCTGGTTCCTTTAAATGGAAAATACTTTTTTAGAGTTTACAATGTGACAACAAGTGAAAATCGTGCTCCACAGACCACCGGCTGTGCAGACTCTCCCTCTCCAATGAGCTGCCGCTGGTCAGCATGACGGTAGACAACGTCCACCTGGAGCACGGCGTCGTCTATGAATACGTCAGCACCGCCGGCATCAAGAGCCACGTCCTGGAGAAGATGGTGGAGCCCAAGGGCTGCTTCAGCCTCACTGCTAAGGTAGTTATAGTTTGATTATCTTAAGCTTATGAGTGAGTTGAAGATCTGGTACTGAGGATAGAATGCTTTCATGCATCTGTAGCTTAATGTTGAATAATGTCAATTTTAACTATTTGTTAAAACGGCTTACGTGTTCTCAGGTACCAAAATATTACATCCCATGTACCATAGAAGATCCAAACGTGGCTGTTCACCAGTCTGAGGGTCACTGATATTTATTCAACTTGCACAACTATGAGGCCTTTTTGGCCGTGCTGGTGATTTTCGTTGTTATTAATGGAAAGCTGAATGTTTAGAGAGTTGAAAAACAAACTTGCTGCTGCTGCTAGGAATGTGGTTTTGGACACTGGATTATAATAAACTAAATCCAGTTTATAAACTTACTGTAGGAGTGTTCCATCCTCACCAATCAATGTCTCTCGTTTCTGCAGATCCTGGAGGCATTCTCTGGCGATGACAGCCTCTTTGTTCGTAACTGCAGCCAGCTCATCTCCCAGAGTGACCGAGTCGTTACCATGCCTCAGTACGAGTTCAGACAAATCTGTGACACCAAGCTGGAGAGTATCCGACGGCGGATCAGCAGCTATCAGCAGGTACGAACACATAGACATCAGACCGTCAGATCCAGCTGTTACAGACAGAAACATCCCCTACTCGTTGATATTAAGTTAAAAACTGATTAATTTAGAGGATTATTTATTCACTAAGACTGAAGCACAGTTCACTGGGGCTTGAAGTCAACACCTCACATTTAAACCAAAAATGATGTATCATCTCCATTCTTGTCAATACATTTCATCCTGGTTCTTATTTAACGGATGCATTAAACTACTAACATCCTTCCTTTTAATGCTTTGATAGGCTTAAGAGATGCTTTTAGGTGGGATTTGAAAATGCATTGAACGCCGTCCTTCTTCTGTTATTGTGCGTCTATTAACCACACACAAATATTATCAAATGTCTCACCTCATGGAAGAATATGGCTCTTCTTTATACACTTGTGAAATGTGACAAAAATTTGATAATAATAGTTAGACACAAGTTTTTTCTTTATTACTGAATACACCAAAAACTAATGGGGAGTCTGTGATAAATGTGAAGGATAGCATCTTAATGTCGTGTCATATTTTCTGCTACAGTGACCATGTTTAACCTTAGTGGCGAAGATAAAAATAATTTCATTATAAACACAAATATTAGAACTGTCAATCATGTGCAAGGTGCTTTCACTAAACTAAGCCCGTGTCCCCCCATTTTCACCCAGTTCGCCCTGGAGCTGAGGAACAAAGCGTGGCCCTCCTTCAGGCAGGCCGGCGTACGCCCTCACCCGCTGGGCTGCATGGACTTTGTTCCCACCAACTGCCACGTCAACTTCATGCAGGTCTCCTACCCCAAGAGCACTACCACGGCTGGCAGGACATTCAGCATCCGTTTTGGGCGCAAGAACTCCCTGTATGGCCTGGACCCTGACCAAGGTAGAGGGGTGGGGGGTCACACCTACATGTACCTTTAGCCGATACGTATTGAATATTAGTCACAAAACCACTGCTTAAACTAAGATTAACTCAGATCCAACCCCTCCCTGATAACACAGCTTACCCCACTTAACACCGGTGATCGTTATGACTAATTACCCTCCGTGACCATTTAAACCCAGCAGCACAGAGAAGGTAATGTCGACCCCAGCCTCCCACAGTAGCCATAAAGTCTCAACAGGGACTCCCATGGTAAATTAGATGAGTGGTTAGCCATTAGGACTCCATTAGCTGCAGGCCGTACCCATGTTATTGACATGAGAAGTGAATGAATAATGTCCGAAAAGATGGTGCCTCGAGGCAGCGTAGGAATTTGTGTCATTCACTCAATGCTGCTGCTGCCGCCACTGCTGCAGGGGTCAAAGGGGAGAGAAAGAGAACGTGAGGGATTTGAGTGGAAATGGAATGGAATGTCGGCGAAGAATAATTTCAAGAAGAGGGCAAAATGTTAAGAAATCCTTCATCCATAAATTAAGAAAGAAGTACCCCGTCTTCTGTCGACATGGCCCAACTTTGATATTAATTAAGAGTCTTCTGAACTCTACTCTAAGCAAAGATGAAAATGCCATAGAGATAGCATCTCTGTCGGCGTTCCAGGAATGCCTTGTTGTCATTTTTCCTATCAGCACCAGCTGCAAGTCAGGCGTCGGACTAGCAGTTGTACCCACGAGGTGTTCCACTCTGGTGCTCATCCCGGCCCAGAGTAAAGGAGACGATGCTTTATCTCGGTACAGACAGACGCTAGTCTTTTTGCGTTGCAATCACAAATAGCATTCATTTACGAGGATTTTACCTGAGGCGGTACCATTTTTCACCTATAGCATCACACCCTGGATGTTAAAGGAATGTGTGGAATGTACATAAAAATGGAATTTGTATTTAATTGTAGCGCTCGTTGTGTGTATTAATAGTACACATCCCGGGTTTACTGCAATAACTTGATCTGTCTGCAGTTTTGGGATGTCTCAAGTTATTGCAGCTTAGTTTGGCATTCAACCCAAGTAAACAAGTTTGCATCCTGTGCCAACAGTCTCACAAGTGCCCTTTAAGAAGTTGTTTTTCATTAAAGGGGGTTTTTGAACATCAGGGGTAAATGTTATTGTCAGAGAGCCAAGTCCGTTTCTTTCATCCACTGCAACATGCTCTTTATTCCCCCCTCTGTCCTGTCCTGCAGCACAACTGAACCCCATGTCCCACACCCAGCACTGTGTGACCAGCATGGGCGCTCCCTCCTGGAGCTGCTCCGGCATGGACGGGGACGAGGCGGACGGCAGCGAGGAGGTGAGCGTGGATGGAGGCGACGGGTCGATGGACAGTCGGCGTGGCGGCCACGGGGAAGGCGGGTTGAGTTTCCTGCTCAAACAGGAAGACACGGAGACCCAGGACGCCTACATTCACCTGTACAGCCGCCTGGACGTCGCTGTAAGGGAGATGAGGCAGTATGTCGCTCAGATAGATGTGTAAGTGGTACAGTTTATATGAATTCTGTGCAACTGAATGAATTGATCTTTACTTTCAAATTGTAAAACAAGCATCACCTATCAAATCAAAAGAAAAGTGTTCACTCGTATCCATTCAGAGAGTATTTTCAGCTCTGCTGGTGCTATTATCAAATATTGGCATTCCACTGGTGTTTAGATGTGAGTGGACTATTTTCGTAGCCTTCACAGTGACATTTAGAAATCTCTGCATAAAAAGCAAGGAGCTGTTATCCCAACACCAGCCTCTCGAGGCTGTTCGTCAGCCTCCCTTTGTCTGCCTGCCCTTTTGCCTTGTTTAAAGTTGAGGATTGACAAAAGAAACATTCTTCAGGCCCAAAATATTTATGGGCCCGAGCCCAGAACAGGAACAGGGAGTGAGGCCAGGATAACATCAAGAGAAAGAGACACATATTGTGTGTCTGTGCCGAGGAAGGGGTGTGACAATGTGGCTGAATATTGTTGGATTGTGAAGGCGTCTGTGCACAGTGTATTATAATATAAATATAAGCATAATAGGGCTGGAATTTATTTGAATGATTTTATTTCAATATACTTTATATTTCTAGAGCCATCAATACATTTTAACAATTTAAAAATGCAAAAAAAATACTACAAAATGTATTATATGTGTGCTAAAAATAGCCATATTTTGTTTTTTAATCAAACTTTAGCCTCTTGTCGTCTATCACCGAGCCCACGGAACTCCAAGGGGAGGGCGGGGAGCCTCCGACCTACGAGCCCAGCCAGCCGCCCTCTCTGGCCCCCTGCGAGGACGGCTGCGACCAGGACAAAGTTGAGCAAGGCGGCATTAAAAGGGTCTGCTTCAAGGTGAACGAGGATGACCAGGAGGACTCGGGCCACGACACGATGAGCTACAGGGACTCCTACAGGTAACGGTTAGGGCAGTGTCACAAAGAATTCAAACAATTCTAAATAATATGAATGTAACCTGATTATGAGCCTCTCTGGCTTAGGAAGTACATTTGGTTATCCTCAAAGATCTTCTCTCAATATGCTGCCTGGTTCGAAGCACAAAATCTATCTTTGGCTTTTATAGGAGCATGGTTATAAAACACAAGAAAGGAAACGTCTGACAGCCTCGTGTCACACCTGGATTTCTAACTGTGGACTCTATAAAGCATGAACAACATTGAAACTCCTTCTTTACCCTACAAAACACATAATACCCCCCCCCTCCTCCTTCCCTTCGGAGGCTAAAAGTCATTCCAGATGTTGGCGTGATCAAGGGCTAAAAATGACTTCAAAATGTTTTGGTCAGATCTGGTTATGTCATTTGCTCGTTGTGAGTTCATTCAGATGTTCGTGTGTGTGTGTGTGTGTGTGTGTGTGTGTGTGTGTGTGTGTGTGTGTGTGTGTGTGTGTGTGTGTGTGTGTGTGTGTGTGTGTGTGTGTGTGTGTGTGTGTCTGTGTGTGTGTGTGTGTGTGTGTGTGTGTGTGTGTGTGTGTGTGTGTGTGTGTGTGTGCATGGTTCACTGGGCAGTGCTCCACTGAGCCCCACCCTCCACCTCCCACTAAGATGTAGTTATTGGTTGTTGGTGTGGTGGGCTGGTGTATAATAGAGCCAAACGTTTGGGGCGCGGCCTCCTCACCCACTCTGTCATTAAGGACCCGGCCACGCCATGTGAAACGTGACTACCTCATTGCAATAAAATGCATAGGAGAAATGTAGGCTGTTGTTTATGTGGTGCTCACACACACACACACACACACACACACACACACACACACACACACACACACACACACACACACACACACACACACACACAACATGAGGTGTTTACTCAGGGTTTTGGAAGCCCAGTGGAAAAAAAAAACCACTCTGTTCAAGGTAGCAGTGGACATGGAAGAATCTTCCCACTTGTGATGAAAAATGCTACTGTGTTTCAGAGGCGGGCGGTGAAACCTTTTTTTGTTCAGTCTTGCTGAGAGAATCAGACATGAAAGCCTGAGGTGGTGACAGACCGCGGCAGGACTCAACAGTCGGAGGTCACTGCCTGAGTACAGTTTGTGAGGAACATAATGTGAGAACGAGGACAGAAGAGAGAGACACACAGACACAGGGGAATGAAAGACAAAATATACAGAGAGAAATGAGGAGAGTACGAAGAAATGGGGATCAAGTAGTGCTTGTTCTAAACTCGGGTACATTGTGTCTGTCGTAAATCTTCGGCTCCCGTATCTGCGTATGAGCCTGCCTGGACCTTTTGTCTTGAATTAAGACGATTGGGTCCAGATCCAGCTGAAGCAAATCACAGTTCCCTCCTGGCATTAGAATGCATCTCGAGCGATTGATCGTCCTTTGACGCTGAACATTTCAGACAGTCCTATTTGTCTCTTCTGTTTCCTTAAACAGCAGCATCTCCAGAATGAATCCACTACAGACTGCCTTTTTTTTCTTAGCCTCCTTAGACAAACCAGCGAGCTCAAGAAATTCAACTTTCTGACAGCATAGGAACCTTAACTTCAAGAATTAAAACATTCCAGCTTCAACACATTGTGCAAGTCAAATTTATTTCCAATTATTTGACAAGTGTATGTTTTTGTTTTACGGGATGTCCCTGAAGCTTTCGCATCAACATGCAAACGTTCGTTCAACCTTTTTAGTAACTAAGCAGTTCCTCGGTTCCTACTGTGCATTGCATTGTGGGACAATATGTCCATTAACGCCACACTCAAAATGCAAGTGGTTTCAGTCTGCACACTGGCATTTTTTAGTGTCTTTAATTTATGCCATTTTTTTTTTTGTGAATGCTACATCAAATGCAAAGGGGACATTAATGAAGCAAGCTTTCTCTGGTATTCCTGTGTGTGTGTGTGTGCACGTGTGCGTGTACGTGTGCGTGTGTGGTTTAGGTTTAAGCCAGATCTGCTACTACAAGCGGGATAATTGTGCACAGTGGTGCTCACACTTTTGGCAGGAGTTGTGTGGTTAAATTTAGAGAACACCTCTTGCGTGTTCGTGTGTGTGTGTGTGTGTATGTGTTAGAGAGACAGAGTGTGTGTGTGTGTGTGTGTGTGTGTGTGTGTGTGTGTGTGTGTGTGTGTGTGTGTCTGAATTCAGCCAGAAAACACACCTACCCGTGCACAAGCGGAAAGAGAATATTGCAGGACCCATTGGGAGAGGGGGAATTGTGTGTAAATTAGGCAACAAATAAACAGAAAAGCAATGGGAGGCCTGGAGTAAGATTAGACAGAGTGGAGGGAAAGAGTACAAAGACAAAAAAAACAACAACTTGGATTTACTAGTGCATACACACATATTAGCATTAGTGTGTGTGTGTGTGTGTGTGTGTGTGTGTGTGTGTGTGTGTGTGTGTGTGTGTGTGTGTGTGTGTGTGTGTGTGTGTGTGTGTGTGTGTGTGTGTGTGTGTGTGTGTGTGTGTGTGTGTGTGTGTGTGTGTGTGTGTGTGACAAAAGCCAGAGGAGAATTCAAGCCAAACTACAAAAAGGCAGCCGCATTAACTCTCTCTCTGAAGTAGCCAAGCCCCTACCACCACAAACACACCCTCACACTCACATGCACACACATTAGGGACCACGGAATAACCCAGCAGGTGATATCCACCCCCTACCCCCCCCAACATTGTCATCCATCCAAGCTGGTCACTGGCAAAAGAAAGACAAAGCCGTCTGTTGTCGTTTCGTAGCTCGTAGTCGCTCGTAGGCCGTTTGTCATGGTAATTCAGCCTGTGAATCATTCAGAGCTCCTCAGAGGGGATCGTGAGCGTTCTCACTTGGAGCGATGTATAATTTGAGCCACAAAAAATCTTCCACGTGCTCCCGGTAATCATGTTGAATCACGTAGACGCATGACTATAAATACCAGACTATGCCCTAACCCTAACCCGTCTCAGGCAGGTTGTAAGTCCCAGCATGAAGGAGCACACCAAGCTACAAAGAGCATGTGTTTATGAGTGTATTTGTGTTGAATAGGCGAGCTCCATTTCAGCGTTCGAGTCTTATGTATTTGTTGATCCGTGAAATGCGTGGGACTCTTGAGTGTAAACCAGTGGCGGTTGTTGCTGTGTGAAACGTTTAATTACCTTTCGGTCTCGCATACTGTAAATCATAAAAAGGCATTTACAATCAGAAGGATTACTTGGCAGCATAATTACAAGACGCAGCTCTCCAAATCCTCTTTGTGGTTTGAGAGCGGAATGAACCCTTTGCTTTATTATGCATCTTAAAACTGTGTGTGTGTGTGTGTGTGTGCTTTATTACAGTGAATGCAACAGCAACAGAGACTCAGTCCTGTCCTACACCAGTGTGCGAAGTAACAGCTCCTACCTGGGGAGCGACGAGATGGGATCAGGTAAAGGAAATGTAGAATATCTGACCTTTTCATTTACAGTGACACATTTTGTATTTTGCGCTCTTCCAGCACGTTGGATCGCATGTGAAACAATGATCGCTTCAAAACCAGCGTTGAGCGAAGAGTCAACACAAGAATACAAATGTGTCACTATCCAAACAGACGACAGTGTAAATTGTATTTAACATAAACAACATGAGCGAGGCCGAAGCAGATGCATGCTTCCTGAGTGTGAAACAAAGACATGAATAATGGATGTTTGTATTAAAAAAAAAAAAAAAAAAGATCATCAGTTTCCAACTTGGGATTCCTCTTTAATTTGTTATAATGTTGATCATATGTCACGCTTCCAGAGCGCCAAAACTGAGAAATACTGTAGATGTTTCTTGGCGGTGACCGTGGTCAGATATTTCAGACACAACATTTCGTAAACCCTGCAGCCACATGTCTGCTCTGTGAGCCAAGTATGTGTCCACCGCTGTTTATCACCTCGTTTTTTTTTACCAGCATTAAGTGTTAGAGTCCACAATGAGGCATTCTATTGAAATGATTTAGTAGCTTTCATCCCCTCTAATCTTTTTCATCAGAATTTACATTAATACAGATGGATAGAAACGTGTTTGATGGTCAGATGGTCAAATAAAAATGAGCGCTGACATCCAAAATGTGCGATCTCTCCTCAACTGTTTTGTTTTTCTTTCTTTCTGCTAGGGGATGAGCTGCCGTGTGACATGAGGATTTCCTCGGACAAGCAGGACAAGCTGCACGGCTGCCTCGAGCACCTTTTCAACCAGGTCAGTTCTGGGGTTCGGCTTTCAAGTAATTGATCCACATATTCTGGGAAGTTTTGTGTCCCCAAACTCCTCATCTAATTCTAACAGGACATGACAGGAATCTTTATTCCCTAACTCACACTTTGGAAGAAGTGAGGATTATCTGAGATGACTTAACTTTAAACTCAGCCAAAACATTGAAACACACGCACACGTGTCAGCGTTAAACCCCCCCTCAACGCCACCACCACTGCCAAACGATTTGGAACAGATGATTGTGATAGTAATCAGTCAACATCTGGGCTGTGTTACCTCGAGGGGCTCTCTGTCCTCTGGTCAGGATCCTGGTTTTCTCCCTCACTTGACCTCCTTTTCTTTCTCTCCTTTCCCTCTTTCTCTCTTTCTACTCACACACACACACAAACACTGATTTGTGGACTCAGTCGAAGACATCCATCCCGTCTTTTCATCTCCTCTTGCCGGCATTTGATGTCCCTTGGCTGCCCCGTGGGCTCCTCTCACTGCTATAGTTCTTTCCACATGTAAACAGCCGCTCAGGGGGCCTGCAAACACAAGACTTGTTGCCCCTCGCCAGAAGCGAGAGTTTTTTTTATGTGTGTGTGTCTGAGCATGTGTGTTTGTTTGAATGACACGGACAGGGAGAAAGAAGGTAGCTGGAAAAGAAAGAATATGAGGGAGAAGATTACCTGACAATATGTTCTGTGCTTTAATCTCTGCACACAGGTCGACTCCATTAACAACCTACTCAGAGGAACTGTCATGACCAAGGCCTGTGAGGAGACCAAGCACTTTTACTCTGACCACAGCCAACCAGGTATGTATGCCGATCTGTGTGTGTGTGTGTGTGTGTGTGTGTGTTGTGTGTGTGTGTGTGTGTGTGTGTGTGTGTGTGTGTGTGTGTGTGTGTGTGTGTGTGTGTGTGTGTGTGTGTGTGTGTGTGTGTTTACCACCAAAAAGGGGAGATGATGTGTCTCCATGTTGATACTGTTACACGACAGATATGCACGCTCACGTATTCCTGGATTTTTATGTGAACAGAGTTCCGACAAACAGAAGATTGGACGGTTCGTTGTCGCTACATCATCCACAAGAACATCCAGGAGGACCCTTGGAACCTGCCCAACTCTATCAAAACCCTGGTGGAGAGCCTGCAGCGATTCGTGGACGGTAAGCTGAACACAAGCGCACACACGTGCACATGATTGTATGTTACAATCAAAATCATCTTGTTTTCCTTCTGTACCCACAGATGGAAAGAACCAGCTACTCCTGGCTCTGCTGAAGTGCACAGGTAGAGTAACATGTCAGCGTTATAGATAGAGAACAGTTCATAGTCAGAGTGAGGCGCCGGTGATCAGTTGAAGAAGATTAAACCCGGCTCCAATTTCCCATAAAATTACCAGAGGAGTTGTCAAGACGAGGCCGTGCAATCACTCGGCAGAATTCAGGCTCGAGCAGCAGGAAGCGTCTCATAACTGGAGATTTTTAAATGATTCCAACAGTTTTAGAGCGCTTCGTAAATTACATCATCCATCAAATACAGCCAGTTTTACTTCAGGGCATCTGCAGGTCCTTAAGACATCTTCAAAGGTTATTAAATTCTAACCTAAATATTTATTTAAAATATCAAGAATATATTGTTTCATAGGATTTTATGTTTGTGTTCTCTTTGGTTCTCTTAGTTTGTCAATAGCTTTTGAAACAATGCACTTTGTGTCTACTTTTGTATTCATAACGAACAGCCTAATATAACAGGCATATGTTAGTGTGTTTTAATCACATCTGTTGAAGCAGATGTTGAAGCAGATGTTGACATGTACTTAGTTTCCAGTCTAATCTTAATTTTCAGCACTGTTTTTATTTTCCATACGAGGCACATTTCCAGGTTGTGTTGTGTGTTTGAAAAGGGATGAGGGCTTTGGTGTCCGAGCATATGATGCTGCAGTCACTTTGAACAGGGCGCAGTGGCAGACGGCGCTAGTTAATGGGAGATATCCTCACAGGGGATCCAGGCTAATGGAATAAAGCATATGTACCGGAGCAACTCCAGGACATGTGTAATGAGGAAGGTTACCGTAGGAGGTTGGGATGCCTTAACCCTTTATTGCCCACTGATCTTCCCAATCATTTCCACTTTTTGTACCCCCCCCTCCTCCTCAACAACAGACACGTCTCTGCAGCTGCGACGGGATGTGATCTTCTGCCAGGCGGCGACGGGCGCCCTGTGCGCGCTGGCGGAGCAGCTGTTGGCGGCCCTGCGGTCGCGGTTCAACAACGCCGGCGAGTACCAGGATGACGGCAAGGAGACCAGCCGCAAGTGGCTGGAGCAAATATCTGTCATTGGCGTGCTGCTGCACTTCCAGTCCACGCTGGCGCCACACCTAGTGAGCACAGATTTTCCTGTTTTCATTTGATAAACTGATTTGTCATGTGGATTCATAAGTAGGATGCATTACTTAAATCACATCCACTTTTACGTCCATGTGTCCTGGGTCTTTATGCCTTTTTCTAGCCATGCAGCTGTCCTCTACTGCATGACTTCTGACTATCTCAACTCTTCTGCAACTGAGCTCTCTATTTCTCTCTCCCCCCTGGCAGAAAGAAGAGCGGACCATGCTGGAGGACACCAAGGCAGCCCTGTTGGATTTGGACAAAGTCACTGTGTTCTTCAGGCAACTGGAGGACGAGTGTCTAGTCACAAGTAAGAGACTCCATCAAAAAAGACTGACTCTGCCCATTCAAAGCACACCGCTGCTAATGAGCAGCTGTATGGTTCGACCAACCCTGAATAAAGTTCCATTGTGTGGATGCATGGTAGCCATTGAGGACGAAATTGACATTTTATCATTGGAGATTTCGTTTTCTTTTCAGTGGAACGCGACTGAATAGGGAGCTAAAACAACACCATAATGGCTCCATAAATCATCTTAAACAAGGTCACAGCATGCAGCCTCTTAACGTCCTGGTTGTCTTTGTATTGAAGATAAGACGGTCCCTTCTAGACAGGCTGTGAGTGGGGAGTCATTCAATCTAGAGTGCTGCTCTGAAAAACATGAAATACCGACACATATGGAAGCACCTATAGATATAAACAAACGGTGCTTTAAACTTGATTGTAATACTTTACTGCATGAAAAATGGCAAAATAGATTTTATGGTTAGCATCGCTTCCGTCCCCCCCAAACCGCTCAAGGTCGGAGCATTTATTTAAGAGTAAGCATTTGCAAAGAAGAGTGTGCTGGAGTAGCTGAGAATGCACCGCGGGTTGCTCCTACTGGGGCATTGTGAGCGGCTTGACGTGACCTCGGTGCCTTCGTGCCTTTAATAACCTCTGTATCCGCATTCACTGAAGGTGCTCACCGGCCACCAGAAGCCTTAAAGCCAGCAGATACAAAGGATGACCGCATCCTGAATCAGTTCTCTTTTCAGCCGCCTCAATGTGGCCGGCAGAGATTTGCAGCTGAAAGGAAAAGCACAACATGCACTTCCCATTTTGGGAGGCAGAGCGATGGATGAAGCAGGGATTTGTTATTCTAGGATCAGGCTCTGCAGCAGAAAGTATTTAGTGTACACATGGCATGCGTATATTTTGCACGAACCTGCAAACCAATACGTGCACATGTTGACTTGGTCATTCATACTGCACGTTACACAGTAAGACAGGCATATAGAGATATGCAGATCCACTCTCCTATTTTACTTTCATGTAAAAAAAAAAAAAAAAAACGTTTTTAACCAAACGTCTTTGCTGAATTTGCATTTTATGCTCAGAATGTTGCAGTGCAGGCAGATGGTTTGTGGCGGCATCCTCCATTGGACAGTATTGATTTGATAATAGCATCTTCAGCAAGCCGGGCAGCTATTGGTAGAATCATGCGAGCACCACAGAGTCTGAGGCATCAGGGCCAATTCCACAGGATTACGGCTTGATGGGTTCTCTAGCAAAGAGCGCTGACCCTAGAGGTCGCTAAGTAAAGGTCAGCTCTTCCCATTTCCTAATAACAGCTCATGTGCCACAGTCAGAAACCGCTGTAAGTTATACATTATTGCTAGTCATGTATTGTTTGTAGAATCAGAAAAGGTTGCTGCTCTGCTTACAAGTGATTCAGTAATGAAAAATGAGTTTTAAACTACAAAGGGAGCAGAAAGATTAAACAAATGCGCCAGACAAACATCTAAACTGTACATATGTCATTGTCATACATTATGGGGATCGACCACTGTCCATTTGTCCTGCAAAGTAATGTGGACACTCCTGATTAGATTTTAATTCTGTTGCTTTAAAAAAAAAAATCTCATCCCAGCATTGTGTTTGCCAGAAACTGCTACATTAGAAACAGACATAACAGTACGTGTCGTGCGGATTTTCCCAAAATGACACACGGGATAATTACAGATGTTATATTTAAATGGACTTTTTTACCCATTACTGTGCACTCTGTGGCAGTGTCAAAGCCAAAGTGAGGCAATGCTGGAGACACAGAGTTTTCAACATTCAGTTATGGCAAGGCAGAGTTTCTGATACGACTGCAGTGATTGTGGTTTTATGAAATCCTGCTTTGTAGAAACACAAATAATTCAAAATGATTGCCAGACTTCAATAATGCAGCAGTGCAGCTAATGTATACGTTAATACACGTTAAGAGTGACACAACTGTAAAACTTCACTGCTATATTATTAATGCTGATTTGTGTATATGTGAAATTGTTTTTGTTCAATCTAAAGACGACTATAAAAAAATATCTACCCCTCACCATTCCCACATTTTCACGTGTTGAGCCGAACAGTCAAAATGACAGAAGGGCCGTCTATTTAACGTCTCCCCTGTCTGTGTCTATTTATTGCAGACACACCAGTGTGTTACCAGGTGGAGGGCAGTCGACAGGCGCTGAGGGTCACCCTGTACCTGGACAGCTGTCACTTCAGCGAGCTGCCCACCCGGCTGCAAAATGGAGGCAGCCTCAAGCTGCAGACCGTCCTCTTCACCAGGGGTAAGACTGGGACAGAGCAACTGGACAGAGGGTGTAGATAAAGACAAGTAACACTACACAACAATGACGAGTGGGCCCCAGGTGTTATAACATCTGTGTTTAGTTTTTTTTACAGAATTTTAGATTAAGTTCTTGCTTAAAACAAAATTCTGCATTAAAAGGTAGTTTAAACTCGGCATGATCAAAGTCTGACCACGAATTCTGTGCAATACCCAAATTCAGGGAGGGTTGTATTGAACATACAGGAAAACACTTCTGCACTCTATACATTGAATTGTATTATTTAAAAACACTCTCAGAGCATTATGCAGCCTCTCACACAGACACATTTCCTGAAAGCTCGACATGCTTTTATTAAGTTAGATTGAAGCCTTTTATCTGCAAGTTAAGACGCTCCACTTTTGCGTACTCCTCTGATGCCGTGCACCTTCTAGATCTCCATCAGTCTCCTGGCCTAGTGTCAATTGATGGTGTTATGAATCATGCCTGTCTGCCAAATAGCCATTCATTTTCCATAGAAGAGCGCCAGTTGGAACACTAACCCAATGAGAGAGCTATCACATTCTCATGTAGTTCAACTGGAACTAAGTGCCGCCTCACAGCTTCAGAGCCATTCACCAATATAAATCTGTGGTTGAACATTGCCACCTACTGGAAAACAGTCTTTGCTGCAGGTGGGGGGGGGAGTGTAATGATAATACAGGTGCTGAAGTTTGTGTGAGTGCGTGTCGATATCTGAGCGCCATATGTCCTCATATAGATTGAAAATCCACTTAAGTAAGGAGATTTAAGGCATTGAAATCTTTATCAAAATATTATTCCGCAGTGGAGGTTAGGATTATGCTCGAGGCAGGTTGGATCAAATGGCTTTTCAGAGTCAACACTCAATTATTTTCATCTTTGTGTAAGTTCGAACCACGATGAGGTTTTAAGGTGCGAGGGCTAAAGTTGTAGGGCATGAAAATATGTGATCACATAAACGTGTGCCCATGTGTGCTGATCTGAATGCCTCCTGCTCGTTTCATCCAGCACTGGAGCGTCCAGAGGGAGTTTCCCAGCAGGACTACTCGGCCATGGAGGAGTTCCAGCAGCGCACCAACGCTGTCTCACTGGAGAAGGTCAAGGCCTACTACCGCAGACTCAGGTACCTCACGCTTCACTGCATCGCAGCCCTCACTAGAGCTCGGGATATATTTCACCTTAAAGGGAGAGTCGACCCCGTGGTGTTGAATAAGCAAGCAGAAAAGCAGCGTCGACTGCTGTTTGAACTAGTTTCAAGGTCTAGAATTGTTCAAGGTGGGAACTGAATCCATTAGCTGGACGTGTCCCAGTGGCTCATGTAGTAACATTGGCTTGTGGGATTTTTTTATTTTTTTTGCAACACACAATGTCTGCAAGATACAATGTTTACAATAAAAAATATATTTAAGGAACTGTAAAATATTATGTTTAGCAATTTCAGTTTATAAAGTTCAGATTTACAGAGCTGCATATAAGAATGTATATATTTATTTCGTTTTTTCTTTGAATTTTTATTGTTCATTGCCCTTTAATAATAATAATAATAATAATAATAATAATAATAGTATGACTGTTATGTCTTAAGTGTGTGCGTTAATTCCCAGGAAATTACCCATGCAACATCAATAAATTATGAAATATGTACTGTAATAGACTCATATTCTCTAAAGTGAAGTACTCAAGGTGCTAGATGACTCAGCTCTCACACCGAGTGAGTCAGAGGAGAAAAATCTGTCGATCTCCAAACAAGATGGAACTAGATATGTTTTTTTCCCCCAACAGGGCTTTCTATTTGGAGAAGTCCAACCTCCCTACGGACTCAAACACCACAGCAATGAAGATAGACCAGGTAAATATACACTTATTCTGATACATTTCACATTTATTGATTTTGCTGTCTACATTGCAGTTTACGTGGTCTTTCGTCATGTAACTTATATCCTGTTCTTGTAACATGAGTCCATTTTTTATATAACATTGTGACTGAATATAAATGCAAGCACAGATACTGGGCCTTGAAGTTAGAGACCTGCAACCAAGCATTTCAAAAGTAAGATGAACTGGAGTCTTGTTTCCTCCTCTGGAACCCGCACCCTCCCGTCAAACTAGTTAGCCAAGACTCCCCTATTAACTCCAACTAACCTCAACACTTCAACATTATAAACTGCTTCCATTTGAACCTCAGATATGATTAGATTAGAAAGACAATTCTAGTGTCCCAAACTGACTGTAGCTGAACTAGATTCCAGTGATTAAAACCAAATAGAACCTAGTTTCAATATCTAGATTCTCATTATCAGGTTTCCATTGTCTTTCAAAGGAAAGGCTACAAAGAATTGAACCTCTTTGTGTTATTTAAAATGGTTTTCCTCTTATTTCTGCTGGTGCACCATCTTTACAAGTCAGTTACTCTGCTTAGTATAGTATTGTAAATTGAAATAAATCAAGTGGTGGGAGATCATTTCACTTGTTTCTAATACAGATCCACCTTTTCACTTTTTTAAATCTTATTTGCTCGACATTTAAAGGGACAGTTAACCCTAAAATCCAAAAGACATAATAATATAATCCCCAGACATTGTTTTCAGCAGTTTCATGTAGGAACTATGGTTGAAAGAAAATAGTCCCTCCGGGAAACTGCTCACAACAAGGTTTTGGGATTATTTTAAGAACTATGTCATGATTTCTGGAAATAGACATTTTTGGTCGTCTATGAGATTGTCATGTAGTCCATTATATTGGAGAGAATCCAGACAGCTCTACAGTTGATGTCTCCAAAACTAGGCATCTCACACTAAAACAATCTAGAGTAATAAATGGCACGCAGGTAATATATCCATGTTCTTGAATAAGTGGTGAACTGTCCCTTTTATTGATATAACTGTGTTATTCCTCAATATTAAAAGTATAATGAAAACAAAATGGTTTTATGTTTGTTTTTCTGAAATACAAATTTTAAAACTTGATAGTTGTCTCATTGACTTGGTAAGATGGCCACTGTAACTTCTTGTTAGCAGTCCATTAAGCCACTGACCCTCTCCGTCCTTCACTGTCTCCTCCTCACAGTTGCTGCGACCCCTCAACACGCTGGACGATCTGTGTCGACTAATGCAGTCCTACGTCAACGTGCGCCCGAGCACCCAGGGCCACCCGTCGGGTGTCAGCGTGCTGTGTGTGTCCTCGGAGCTGTGTAACCGCCTCGGAGCCTGCCACATCACCATGTGCGGCACAGGCATGCAGAGGTCAGCCTGGCACCACGCCGACACTATTACACCTTTCGTGTAGTACCACTAGGCTGTCAGCTGCAATAAAGATAAACACAGTGCAGCCTCGCCTCACTGTTATGAATACATTTTTACTTCGAGGTGTCCAGCAGTGGAAGCACATACTTGTGTGGACAACCCCATTAGTGTGTTCTCTACACTGGCTCCCTGTAAGAGCTCGCATCCAGTTTAAGACTCTGGTGCTAGCCTACAGGGCAGTGAAAGGAACAGCTCCTTCCTATCTCCAGGCCTTGGTCAAGCCCTACACCCCCGCCCGACCACTTCGCTCTGCTGCCGTCGCTCAGAGGTCCCTGCGGCCGATCCACCCGGTCACAGCTTTTTTCTGTCCTGGCCCCACAGTGGTGGCATGAACTCCCCACTGACGTCAGGACAGCAGAGTCACTGCCCATCTTTCGGCGCAGGCTGAAAACTCACCTCTTCAAGAAGTACTACCCTGAGCCTTCCTCGTAGCACTTATTGCATTCGTATTAGTTCGCTGCACTTATTGTATTCATATTCGTTTACTGCACTTATCCTATTCGTATTAGTTTGTAGCACTTATTGTATTCGTATTAGTCTGTTGCAATTATTGTTTTCGTAGTAATTTGCCTCTGCACTATACTTTTGCTCTGGTTTATGCTTTTAGATGCTTGTTTAAGAAAGGAGATGCACTTATGACTTCTGGTGACTAGTAGTTCTCTTGAATACCTATGTTGAATACACTTCCTGTAAGTCGCTTTGGATAAAAGCGTCTGCTAAATGACTGTAATGTAATGTAATGTAATGTTTTGTTACAGATGTACATGCAGAGCTTACCCTCTTAACCGGTTTTGTTTTTGCAGATGTACCCTGAATGTGACACTGGAGCAGTCCATGATCTTAGCCAGGAACCACGGCCTCATGCCGCGCTGCATCATGCAGACCATGGATATAATGCGCAAACAGGTAAAGCTCAGGGACGGTTGATGACTCATATGGCCTCCCCCCTATAGTGTGGTTTCTTTGCACCTATATTTCGGTCATTAGAAATAGTTTTAGTAAGAAGTAGGACTGGTAATGCATGTAAATTAGTTTTACAATAATAGAAAGTGGGTTGTTTTTTTTCTGATATTGATGCATATCACAATAACACAAAAATGTCTTACAATTTTGAAGTTTGATTTCTGATGCCATGAACTCAAGTGTTCCACTTTAATGTGTCACAGTCCAATTTGCTTGGAATTATTAGTTTGAACAACTTTACTCACTTAAGTGATAACAAGGTATCGTCAAATTTACTGAAAGTCATAATTAATGATATATCATCACCTAGCCGGATTCCATCTACAGTTAGAGTAACAATTGTGATCAAACGCTTTTCTTACATAGTCTACCACAATGCCTTTGCTAATATCATATCAAATAATAATCTGTTGTTTGCATGGAATAACATCAAATCCCCTGAGTTAGAGGAAGTATTTTTAGAAATTGAAGGCTTTTTGATGCTAAGCCATTCGGTGTAATATGGTTATTGTAGAACTCATAGTATTATGTTTCCTCTTTTTTTTTTTTTACCAGGGAGCAAGAGTTGAGCTCTCTGCTAAAAATCTCAAGGTAATGGACCAGATGCCTGCATCCTTCCCAAGGTACTGTATAAAACCACTTCCATGCACCTCTTCAAATGCCATCAGTACATGATATGGTCTTAAGACAAAGCGGATTCTCCTCACACCAAGTTTTTCTTTTACAACAGACTCTTCAAGCTGTGTTTGCCACCTTCAGATGGAGATTTCTAAGGAAACCGTCACTTCAGAGAAGCCATCAGAGAAAGGGTGAATGTGAAATAGGAAGACATGATGAGAGATGACAATAACCGAAGTCTCGCCGCTTTCTTTTCCAAGAGACGTTCCCAATGGAAAGACGGTTCCCCCCCTGCCACACTGCCCCGGTTACACAAGATTCATTCCATCATGGATACCACTAAAGTTCTCAGTGCAAAGTACAGGCTAAACAAGACTGTACAAATTACTAATGACAGTTACTAGGGAGCACCTACAGTGAGACTGATGCAGCCTGAAGCTCCAGGAAAGTCATGTACTGTTATACTGGGAAGCCACCCAGATAGAAGTATCATCCCTGTGTCTGTTTGTCTACACAAGGCCGATAACTGGTGCAAAAATGTTCACAACATAAGTGAAAGGGAGAGGCCAGTTTGAGGCCTCATACAGAATACACCAACAGTGATTACGCTCCAAACTGAGCTGTAACTATTAACTGGATTAACCAAACTACCTATAGCTGGCTGTCATCCTAAATGAAGATGCTATCCGTTTTGCCTTGGACTGCAACTCCAGAGAGCTGTCTCTGTCTCTCGGTTTGGGCTGGTGTTCCCCAGGGCTCAATGTTTGGACCCCGAGTCAAGTATTATACTTGAATACCCTTGTATTCATTTATGTAGCTTATGTAGCTTCATGTGACTGAATAGATGCAGAAAAGGCTAGACAGAGAGATGGAAGTAGGGATCGAGGGACAGATGAAAAGAGGGATGAAAAAATGGGGGGCGGGGGGGCTGCTTCTTTAGCCCTTTGCATGTGGTTACTGTGCAATTACTGTAGGTTTAGTGTGAGTACTGTATTACTGCACTATATGAAGGATAGTTATTTATTGTATCCAGAAGGAGCATTTTTTTATCCCTTACTTCTACTATATCAGGTATTAAAGAATCTAAAAGCATTCCAGCCTACGTAATGAACAGTATTTAAAGGACCAATGGCATGCCATTTTTTTTCAAACGTAACTGCTTGTGTATTTAATTTATATGTTTGGATTTTGATCACGTCAGGAAGTGTTACGTTGATCTTCAGGGAGAGCAACAGAGGGAAGATGAACAGAAGCTAGCTAATCAGAATCAGGACAAAAGAAGCTAAAGCAAACAATACCAGGCTGCTTGTCAATAAGCAGCCAAGTCAACAGGTTGTTAAATTATTAATATATTAATTCAAATGTACTAGTTGAAGGACTGCCTTCTGTTAACTAAGACATTATTTAGATTTTTTAAATTGGTTTTTACGCTGTCTTGGAACTGTTGTATTCACTGTGGGAATTAAAACAAGCACAATAATTGGTCCATTCAAGTTGCAGTGTTAGCAAAACGTACTGTAAGCAGTTCTTCGATGTCGCAAACAAAGGGATCGTTTCAGGACTGAAACTCAGTAACATTATTTCACTGTAGATTTTAATTTCTTGTATATACAATCTATAACGACGTCAGAGGGGAAAAAAAGGAGATAGGATATGTCTGAGTAATGCTATAACTTAAATTGGATTATTTTTATGAAGATAGTATAGTATATAAAACCTTTTGTAATCCCGCCTGTGCGTTTGAAGAGAAGCGGTTTCTCTCTGCTGAGCGTAACCTCACTGACAACTCGTTGTTTTTGACTGTTAAAAAGATTCGACGAACATTTCATGAATCTCGTCTCGACATGCTGCACTCATTAGGCTGACCACTTGGTCCTTTTTATTTATTTAAAAGCAGTCTGGTTCCAAATGAGCATGCTCCAATAGTCTCTACACATCCCTCGGCATTAGCATGGCCTCTGTAAATTTGCATCCGTCTTATGGCACATAAGACTCAGCGGATATTTGCATTATCATTCCCATTATAAAATTCACTTCACATTGTATAAACTCCCAATGTAGCATTAGTTACCATAATCAGGTTAAAAGCATGCGTCACCAGTTAAAACTGATCTAATGACTGCAGCATGTTGGTGTAGCTGGGAAAAAAACAAATATGTCACTGATTACACATTTATTTACATTATTCTAATGTTTTTTTGTATATACCTTATTTGCAATTTTTATGTTGCTTGAAAATAACTGTACAAAGGATCTTTGTTGAGTCTTTCTAAGATTATTGTAAATTGCAATCTTAACAAGCTAGTAAATAAAATGTTCACAGTGTTCTGATGTTTTTTTCAATGGCGACCCAACAGAGAGGACATTAGGTCCAGTATGAATAGGCTAACTTTAAGTGTTTTCTCTTGTCATTTTCCTGCTTTACAATGTTCCGACAGATTACATCAGATTTTTGTCATGTACTGTATTTGACTTTTGCCATTGCTCAACCACAGAAGGCCAACCATAGCTTGACATAGATTTAGGTGTCCATTACTCTGACGGAAGTTGGCTGCACATGAATATTGCATGAACATGCATCATCTTCTTTGCAGCTCATCTCTGGGTCTGGACTTCATTGGAGGGGATGAAAGGATAACTAGGGATACAATTTTTTTTATTCTTATTTATGAAAACTAAAACTAAAGTAATCTATTGCAGTGTTTTTTGCTTGACACGCCACATCAGATGTTATATCATTACATTACAGTCATTTGTTCTAATGTTATATCATTAGAAGAGTGCTGGTTTGCATGAGTCAGTTTAACTTTGCTTTCCTGGGCCATTAAATGATTGCAGATAGCTTCTGAATTGCTGATGACCGACGTGATAAGACTGTTGAGTGAGGAAAAAAAAAAAAAAAAAGAAATCCTGTGCATTTCCACTCCTTGCTGTATCTGTCATATGGCTGGAAGGGGCTATGGTGAAAAGCAGACGCTGTGGTTATTCCAGTTGGTTTTCCTCGGGGGGAGTGAGGGGACCGACGGCGTCTGCATCCTCCACACACACACACACACACACACACACACACACACACACACACACACACACACACACACACACCAGCACACACACACACCCCTCTCTCAGCGCCGGTGATGCGTCCCCTCGGCGGCAAGGACACGGACAACTCCGCGGTAGAGTCGTCTCCACTTTAGGATGGTGCAGAAGTCTCTCAACGGCGGGGTTTACCCAACTCAAGCCGAAGAGAAGAAGCACAGGGTGGGCTTCGTAGGACTGGACCCCGGTGCTCCGGAATCCGGCAGGGACGGGGCGCTGCTCATTGCGGGCTCGGGGAGCACCAAGCGGAGCGGCATCCTCTGCGGACCGAGGTCCAGCATCTCCGCCGGGAGACCCAGACCGTCGAAGAAAAACGCCAGCTATCGGAAACTGCAGAATTTCCTCTACAATGCGCTGGAGAGACCGCGGGGATGGGCGTTCATCTACCACGCTTATGTGTAAGTGAGATGTTGGTTCTGTCACTGTGGCCTTTTTGGGGCTGGGATTTTTTTTATTTTTTATATTTTTTTATTCTGGGAGAGAAGGGAGGCTGCTGTGGAGTTCTGCGGGGTTTTATGTCTCGTTTTTGCGCTGATGATGCTCAGATGGCGCATTATAGGGTTAAGCATAGTCATGCATGCTACCTGCACAACTCCTGCTTTAACTCTTAACGCCTTGCAACTTATTCCTGCATCATATTAATTAATAGGATGATGCCTGTGTTTCTACATTTGCACATCACATTTTTTTTTTTTTTGCACACTATATTCATGGGTACAGACAGGGGCGCCGAAAAGGGGGGGTAAAGGAGACGGATTCTAGGGGCCCATGATGGAGGGGGGCCCAGAGAGGCCCCTAATGATGATGAAATTATAATACAGAAAAAATAATGACACTAAGTTATTAACTAACATATAATCACACATGTTTTATTTTCCATGTCCTGGTAACAATTCCTTTATTTGTTTTGGAAGCATCAACCCCTGCAGGGCCCCCCCTTCCCCCCCTCTATTTACGTAAAATGGTTCAGTCCGCTGTGTTGGGGGCCCTGTAAAGATTCTTTTCATGGGGCCCAAAATCCCTAGCGGCGCCCCTGGGTACAGAGTTGTAGTGTGTTGCAGCAGTGTGTTTCAGCACCGCGGCCTGTGGACAGCTCCGCGCCGCCTCAGTACTTCCACTAATTACCGTTGCAGCCCGGCTCCGGTGGGAGGGAGGGAGGGAGGGAGGGAGTGTTCTGGATACCATAAGCCAGTAAACAGTCTGTGAGCTTCTTGGAGTTGGAACATGATGCCTTTGTCTTTTCTGTGTCTCATGAATAATAAAGGTGGTTGGTGACCTCTGGTCCAGAGGTCAGCTTTGGAGCAAGCAAGCCCCCCAAGAGACAATGATAATATTTTGAGAGAAAACATCCCTTCATTTTGACACTTTGTTTTAAAGAAGGGGACTGCAATTTAGTGATACACTTCCATAAAGTTTGGGGAAAGGGCTAACAAGAGACAGAAAAACACATGGTCGGAATCGTTGCATTACCCATGATTCTTCATAATTGCCCTTGCTTTCAAACTGCATGTCTGAAATGCATCCATCATTTTTTTATTTTTCTCAGAGTTGATAAAGCTCCTTCTGAACCACAGAAGACATTAACTGTTTGTAAGAGCTGAGCAGTACTCCCAACTACAGGTCCATTTTATTTTAACACATGCAACTTGCAGTCCTTGTGGCCCCCTTTTAATGCGAAAGATACAGTTTGCTAGCCTCCATGTGTCAGCTCTCTTTTCCAAATGAAAAAGTAGGTAAAGTATTGCTGGTATTTGCCCTCTAGCTATGCCTGAATCCTTCCTACTCTGTGATAGTGCATGCTTGTTAGTGAGAGGCTGAAACACCACGGCATTAAGGAATCCACTGTGCACAGCATATCCACTCCCAAGAGACGGCTGGATGCCCAGCAGTAAGCCTGTGCTTTAATGTGAAACCACATACACACACGCACACAGGCCCTTCTGAAATATTAACTGAATACTACGACAGCCAGCTAAAACTCCTTATTTACCATTAGTGTTAGGATCTTTATTGACCAATGCTCTTAAGGTGTGGTGCTAACTGCATGGCTGAATCTAGCTCAGGCAGCAGTGATGGTTTTACTTGGTTAATACAGCATTAGGAGCCAAACTACACCAAGCAACCTGGTTAGAACAGGGTCAGTACCATTTGTGCTGCTTTAATCAGAATCCAGTGGAAAGCATGTTGTGATTTAATGTACAACTCTACCCTACATATAAAGTTCACCCTGTGCCACCCAGCTTGCAGTAGAGCATCCACCTCCATTCCACTTGTCTGTTCTATACATTATTCATAGCCACCACACTTCATTTATTCTCCCGGCTCTTTTTTTACTTCCAGCCAGCTGATTTATAAAACTATCGTGCTGATTTCAGTCGAATCCCTCCCCTCCTCATTCATTCTCCTGCCTATCTTTGCTCCAAAAAAACAAAAATAAAAATGACACCGCTGCCTTGAGCTGACAAAGCTATTTCTTTCTGATGGGTATTCTCCTGACAAGGAAGGCAGGTGTTTTGTCCCTCGGCCTCGTTTGTAGTGCACATGTAAATGATCAATATGTTGAACATGAGTGCCTATATCCAGAATGCTCTCTGTCACGCTGCGTCCTCTCTGTCTCTTTCCCTATCTATCTATCTATCTATCTATCTATCTATCTATCTATCTATCTATCTATCTATCTATCTATCTATCTATCTATCTATCTATCTATCTATCTAGCTAGGTCTTAGACCAAGGCCTCCCTTCCCTGCAACATCAGTTCAAAGGGAGACACAGTGTTCCATTGTCAATGGTATTCATGTGGATCTAAACCACGTAAAATGCAGCAGACTGGGTTTGAACATTTTTTATTCTTTCAAGTGAAAGGGAAAGCTGCAAAAACCATTAACAGCAAAGGCTTCATCTAAAAGCCCGCCGTCAGAACAGCTGCAGCGTGTCTCTGGTCTTTGTACTCAAATTCTTTGAGGAGGGACAGTTTGAAAGCTTGTGAAAAAATGCTTTTAATTTGTTAGCTCTATATCTCGGCCCCCTATATGGATCCATCCCAGAGACCGATTCTGAGATCAGGGCTCTGATATCTTCTCTGATTTGGCTCCAATAGGAGCCTCAGTACTGTGTGTCCTCTTGCAGGGAACACCAGAGGAAATGGAAAGGCCTCTGCTGCTGTTAGATGACAAAATGTGTCGGTTCTGCACCGAAGTGGAACAAAGGACTACCGCTGTAAAAGTCGGCAAAGAGACTTTTGATCAGTGAAAACAATATGGATGTTCTGTTAAGCTTTCTTAAAGTGATTAAGAGAGACAGAATGAGGACATGTTCCAGTTGACAGAAGCTGGCTGCTGAGATGTGATTAAGTGGTCTGCTTTTTCTGAGAAGAGGTGTCTGATGGGAGATGGAAGTAGAAGACTTAGAGTTTGAATGAGTCCTGTAGCTAAATTATGGCTATGAATGGATTATGTCCCCACTGTAAGCTTTGATGAAAAGCCCCGGAAAGCTGATAGTTTGATATTTTATTAGGTTGTCCCTTCTTTCGTTAACACGAGAACCATAACACCACCTGCTGCTGTTGAGCTCATTTTCTGTAACCAGTGTAGCATAAATGCATGGTGGAATTAGCAGGCTAGCTAACTATCGAGCTGTCAGCTAGTTAGCTACTGAAGTTGTCACTCGTCTGGGGATAGCAATGTGCTTTCCTACGCTGTGACAAGAGTGTGTGGATGAAGCATTACATTTGACTCATTTACTCTGGCGCTCTACACTTTGTTGCACATTGGCAACGGTACACATAAAAATGGCCGACGCTCTGGCCAATCTGCAACATAGATTTGAACCAGATCTTCCGTTTGAATCCCATTTCGTGCCAGGAAGTATCTAAGAGGCAGCCGTGATGAGAACAGGCTGAACTCTGTAAATGCTATAGAAAGCTGTTTCAATGCTTCCTTTCTTATCTAATTTATCAAACTGTTTTGAAGGGAATTGCATTGCTGGGCAACAGCTTAGGTCCATGCTGACTTCCTGTCGTCTGATGTCATTCACAAACACTGCAACAGGAAATGAACTGACACATTTGGAATGTTTACAACGGTGAAATGGTCTGTAGAGTACATTGGACCCACCAACCCACAAATCCTTGTGGAAGCAACATTTAAAGTGATGCACGTCAATTACTTCCATTCTCTTAGCATCGCTGTTATCTTTTGGTTATTTATCCTTATAAATTCTCATTCACATCTTTCCTTAACATCATGACCTTTACCAATGATGTCAAGTAGAAGTGGTGAGGAAAAGACATAGGACGTAGTTTTTTGACGATTCGAGCACAGTTCACGTATGATAGCAGTTAGCGTACGGTGGCTAATGTTAGCAAACGTGAGATAAATGTTGTTGTTAAACTGACATTAATGAGTCTCTTTGGTGACTCTTTTCTACTTGTGCGCTACTGGTGCACTAGTTTGCATTTATCATCAACCTGTTGATGTCACTTGTGGCCACAGCTGCTATTCAGAAGGCAGCTATTTTCAAGGAAAAAGGCTACAATAAACCCACGGTGCTTGACCTGCCCAGACAAAGTCAGCGACTAGCTGGTGAACACATCGGAGCATGTGGCAGTTACAGAGCCGGAGGCTTCCCTCACGGGTTGGAGGAGACCAAACCCAGAGCTAAAATGAGTGAGACTACGTGCTAAGAATCATCAGATGGACAACGTGCTAATGTTGCTCATATCTGCTGAATGTGCAAATAAGCCAATGTTGAAGTTTACCTTTAAAAGGTGATATTATATATGATGTCCTGTGTTTACGGCCCGTTTATAATAATAATAATAATAATAATTAAGCCTTTAGTAGTCCCACAATGGGGAAATTACAATTCTCTGCATTTGACCCATCCCGGAGGAGCAGTGGGCTGCTAAGAAGCGCCCGGGGAGCAACTTGGGGTTAGGTGTCTTGCTCAAGGACACCTCGGCATGTTGCCTGTAGAGGGGTTTGAACCACCAACCTTGTGGTTGCGGAACGAGCACTCTACCTCATCTGCCACAGCCGCCCTGATGCTGTCCCAAGTGGCCAAAATAAGATCAGTTATTGCAGGTTTAAAAATGGAATCTAAATTCACTTTTAAAGTCTGGCCTTGTAGGAAGCATAGATGATCCCTCCTCTGCTTTCCTTTATTCCCCATTATTTTTTATGTACTGTTCCCTTATCTGAATCTTAACTAAACATGACAACACAAGGTACCTCTGTGGCTCATAAAGGAACACGATGACGGCAGATAACAGGGTAACTAAAGTTCATGTATCAAGAGAAGTGCCCGAGAAAGTCATCACCACCCTCAAACATCCCCCGAGGAGCCCACTGAGCGTACGCCGCAGTGCTAGCACATGGCACTATTGGCACTATATTTGCTCAGGGAAAGAGCCCTCCTTCCTTATTTGCTCTCCTCTGGTTCGTCGCAGTCTAAATTTAGCGTGATGAGTATGTCTGGTTAGGCAATGTTGTGCTGAGGGGGGCAAATCAATGCTTCTTTATCTGCAGCTCAGGAAGAAATGCAGGCTTTTCTGCTTCCAACAACAGACCCCCTCAGCTTGATTGATCACGTTCTCAGTGATTTCGTCTGGACCTCTCCGGCAACAAGTGGATGTGTGTGTGCGTGTGTGTGTGTGTGTGTGTGTGTTGCTGCCCGTGGCTGTTTATCTACCGCAAGAGTGAATGTGATTTTATCTTTTAAGTGGGTTTTAATTGGGGACAGACTTGACAATCCAGATTAACTTGCGTAAAAAATAGCGTCCTATAGCAGTGTTGTAGTTCTCAAGATCTATCTTGGTCTCAAAGGCCACTTTTTGAAGGTCTCGTTTCATCTCGCAATCAACCGCATTTCTACTGGATTTTATTTAGAGGTCGGTTGAGACCACAACTGCGGGGGATATCACTAAACTGCCTGTGCATTGTCTGATTTATTTGTTAAAATCATGCCTGTGATTGCTCATATAAAACAAAGTACAATCCCAACTCGTACAATGCACCTCTGCAATGCCTGTTGATTTTTTTCATCAAGACAATTCTCATTTTACACATACTCACATATACCGTATATATGGCAATAAATTAAGTGAATGAGAAAAGAATCTTCATTTGTTTTCTCTGGGCGTTTTTATGGGAATGTGATTCAGATCAGTTTTATAGTTTATGCTTCTCTATGATCACGTGTGTGTGTGCATGTTGTATCTGAATGTTACTTTATTAGTATTTGAAACATCCATTTATGGAATCAGAAACAACAGATTCCATTTCAAATATTTTTAAATGAGAATTTGTTTATTGTCCTCTTTGTGCTCTCCTGACAAGATCTCATGCATATTCATCCCATCTTTCTCCAAACTATGAGCTGTTGTGTGTATCCAGAGAGGTATAAACTCCGCACAACTGTAGAAGCTAATCGTTCGACTGCTCCAGGTTCTGCCCCTCTCCTTCATCAGTAAGTGTCCTCATTAGGAGGTACTGATGAGCTTGGCAAGGTCGGGTCGGGAAAGTTGCATAAACTGATGTCCAATTAGAGTTGCAGCGAGCCAGCTTCTTTGTCCACAGCATTTTCTTCTTGTGGTGACATGTATTTAAGGAATAATAGAGATCGGTCCTATGTCCTATGTGAAAATCAGTCCTATGTGAAAATCAGATTAAAAATGTAAAGAAGAACTGATGTCATGCAGCAAACTGACTACAAGTGATATTCATCACTGTAGACTCATGAATTGGAGCCAAGAAGTCCTATTTATGGATGTGTTTCCAGTACAGCTACATCAAACAATGTTGGTCTCCAGATGGTGAAATGACAAGTCGATGTGACAAGTCAGAGGGCTGTAAATGACAAGATGTGAAGTCTGTACTAACGTCACTTGCACCTTCACGGGTGCTAAAAAGAACCAGAAAGGAATTTGTGTTTATCACCAAACCTGGTGATTACAGATGATATATGCAAACCACTGTTACAAGAGCAAGCTGTCAGAAAAAGACTGCAACATTGAGTGCCCTTCACAGAAGAAAACTAAACCTTCCTTTGAATAATACATTGTTGGTAATTTTAACTGACAAAATCTATACTGACTGTAATTCCAATATACCAAACGACTTTCAACAGTTTACATAGATTAAATCGAAACTAAACAGACAAGCTGCTCACTAATGGCAGAAGAGCTCAGCAATTACTGACTGCTGTGGCCATCAGTGATGTATGAGATGCCAAAAACACACATGTACTGTAGAAGTAAAAGAGAACGGCCTGGATCAAACCTACAAAATGAAGAGAACTGGTGGTTGAATGTGCTCATTTGGCTTTTTGTTGTCTTTCTGATGAAGAATGATACAAATATCATAAGGAATGAGCTCGTCCATGGACTTGCCTCATATACCATTGATCTTTGTCACTCCACTCTGATTGGCTGACGGCCAGTGGCCTCTGCCAAGAGTTTGATAACAGAAACTGCGGCAGCAGGAAAAGGGAAATGAGGGCGGCTGCAGTTCTGGTAAAGGAAAAAAAAGTATTACAGCAAGGGAATCCAGAGGATTGATGAGGGTCCTTGAGGAGGATGGGTGACTGCTTGATGAAGCATGATGGAATGTAAAAGCTTCGATGAACTTGCGTGTCAGGGTAGATCATGTGAAAAATGACATGTATATACATATTTATACAGAATTTATTCAAGGAGTGAGGACTTTGTGTTGAAAGCTTCATAAGAGGAAAGGTTCAGAGGGATTCAATGGGACCGCAGTTAACTATACCAAGATTAAGACAGGAACAAAATGTATTATTGTCACAACAAAACATGTCTGCTGGAAAATATCAAGCCGAATTAATTTAACCTGAAACTAAATCACAGTCTAGATTTTTACCATCTGGAAAGGCTTTTAGTCAAAAGTGCCAACCATCAATGATTTGATGAAATGGACAAGCTGACAATACCAAATTCAGTCCAAGGAAGGTAGCACAGAGAATAATTGTTCTTGGACTGTATAATTAAGGTGAGTGTGTCAGGGCTGGTGTTAGCTCTTTCCAGGCCCTCTGGGTGGAATTTTGCCATGATGGCCCCCTTCTACGCTTTTAAAGCTGCACAAATCAATATGTCTTATATTAATAATGAATGAAATTACGAAGTAATGGAGAGGTGTCTTTCGGAGTGACCAACCAACAGAAGAGTAATGCTAGTTGCGTCTTTTACCATCCTCCATTGTCCCAGTGTTGGGTTTCACCAGGCACTCTCCATTAGCTCCAGTTGATCTTTTCTAAAGAAAGTCCCTCAGGTCGAACCCTGCCGTTTAAATCACATGTTATGTTCCATCCAATAGAGCGCTCGTCTGATGCTCTCAGACGGTCTTCTAGAGGTGAGGCTGCAGATTAGATTTTTCTTCCAAATTGAATCAGCCTACTTTGAACCTTCCACCATCATTCTTCTATTTAATCTAAAAGAATCCCTGTTTTTTTTATCTTTGAACATATTGTTACCTTTATTTTTTGTTGAGATGTTTGGCTTATTGTCACAGTCTTAAAAGTTGAATCACATCTGCCATTAACTCCCGTCCTATGTTGAAAAGGCTGAACATCACTAATGATTTGTTCAGACTGTTAGGAGGAGTTACTACGTTTGCGTCACTAAAGTGAGGAGCTTCTGACCGACACAGATAAAAACATTCTCAACATTCTCATTCTCTCTGTTAAGAGCTGGTGCTCAGCTGATGTTACTCCACGTTCTTTACCTCACAGGTGATTGGATTTCCTGTACTCAGTAATTCCAGATCAGATTTGTTTCATTCGTTCAAGAAAAACATTTACCTCATGCAACCTGCTCCCCTGCCTTCATTTCTTCTATCTTGACTTTTTATTTATTTTTGCTCATCCTAAATGAGCTGCAGCTGTTTCTGCAGTTTGGCTTATTTCCACTAACGAGGATGCCGCCCAGGCTCTGCAGCTCCCAGTTATTCATTCATTCCTCAACCGTACCCTGTTAAGCTTTAGAAATTGATGAGCAGATGGCAATCGCTCTTCATGGTATGATACTGCATGCCATCACCACAGCTGGACATTAAATCTAATGCCGAAATACCGTAAAGGATTGGTTCAGCTCTAATGGCATCCAGTAATGCAGATAGTTTTGCCACAACTTTCTTTAAAACGCTTCACACACCTAATGCACACAGTTGTATGTCTTAACTGGCAGGGCGGGGCAGTTTCACTGACATCACAGCTCTTATTTCCATACGCTTCTCCAGTCTGCTTCACTGTTGAACAACAACTGTTTTTGTTCTCCTATCTCTTCCAGCTTCCTCCTGGTCTTCTCCTGTCTCATACTTTCGGTCTTTGCCACGATCAGAGAGTTCAAAAATAGCTCAGAGAGTGCCTTGTACATCCTGGTAGGTATTATGTCATTTTCTGTAAACTGACACTCCACATATATGATCACGTCACTCCACCATTTCGGCTTTGTCCCACAGGAAATTGTGACTATCGTGGTGTTCGGGGTGGAGTACATCGTGAGGATATGGGCTGCTGGCTGCTGCTGTCGATACAGAGGATGGGGAGGGAGGCTAAAATTTGCCAGAAAGCCTTTCTGTGTCATAGGTGAGAAAAACATGGTGGGCCTGAGCCATTTCTCTCGACTTGCTCTCTCTAAGGAATATAACACTGGGTTTTTTCATTCATGCTTTTGGGTTTGAGGAAGTGACAGCCACCTTTGTTGTCCTTTTTTGGGGGATTTTCATATCCGTTGCCTTGAGGTTATGTTAAAGATGAGCTGAAACGGAATTTGAAGCCATAGAAAACTCAATTGAAATTTGACATTTCAAAGTACTTGGAACAACTTTTGTACTCTGATTTGATCAACCATCTCTGGGCATTGCATGCTTTCCAGCCCGTGTAGAGCTCTATGATTGTGTGTCTCTCTCTCTCTCTCTCTCTCTCTCTCTCTCTCTCTCTCTCTCTCTCTCTCTCTCTCTCTCTCTCTCTCTCTCTCCAGACATCATGGTGCTGATCGCCTCAGTGTCCGTGCTGGCAGCTGGATCACAAGGCAATGTTTTTGCCACCTCGGCCATCAGGAGTCTGAGATTCCTGCAGATCCTGCGCATGTTGCGCATGGATCGCCGCGGAGGCACCTGGAAGCTGCTTGGATCTGTGGTGTATGCCCACAGCAAGGTGACATCCTATCCGTTAATTATTGTGTAGAGGTGTTCGGGAGGAGTTCAGCCCTCCTTCACTGAATCATCTTACTCAATTATGTGATCAAAGAGTTGGTATAAATAGCCAGCCATCTGTGGGGTGCACTGCAGTCAAATTAAATACACTGAATTTTTTGCAGGCACAGGTTTTTTTGTTTTTTAAAAAAAAATGAATTATCATGCGTTACATAATAATGTTAGCATAATAAAAATACCTAATATGATAGATAATGCTGCAATGTTGGATAGCAATCCTTTACTCCTTGATTAATGTCCACTTCCAGAAGCTTTTTAGGAGAATAATAAAACAAAATATTTAACCCAGAAAACATGCAGAGGAGGTGAAAGTACTTTTTCCACCTTCAGCTTTGTTTGTAGTCTTCTTCTAAGGCTGTATACAAACTCAGCAATCTTTATAAGCCTCTCAGGCAGCCTGTGTTTGGATTTTACTTTGTAAAGTGAGGGGACATGTCCCCTCCACCCCCAGTGGAAATGATGTCCTTGGGTGGCAAAAAAAGAAAGATGGGCTACCATGTGAAGACACGTGGGTTTTAAACAATGGGAGTTTATCTAAAAGTAATTTATTTTCCACTGTGCTCCTGTCATTGCAAACTGTTTCCTGTGTCTCTTCAAAGTAACTCTGTCATGCAGACATATTTCTCTGCAGTTTTATTTTAATGAGCTTTGAAATAGAATTGTTAGCGTGCACTAACAAGCTGTGGAAACTGTGAAACTGTCTGTGTGTGTTAGTGTGTGTGTTTATGTGTGTTTGTGTGTGATGTGGTGAGACGGAGATGGAGAAAGGTCGGGTGTGCAGCATGCGTTGAGGGAAATAAAGACGTTTATGAAGTACTTGGTTTGCCACAGAGGACATCCGACTGCCATAATCATGTCCGATATTATTACAGAAAGGCCATTTCTTTTGAAAACCAATTTACAAGGGGTTATTTCACCACTTTGCAAGGCATCCTAGATGACATGTTATTACTTTAGATTTCCTGATGCTCATTGTATTGGTTTTCCCTGTAGGAGCTCATCACAGCGTGGTACATAGGCTTCCTGTGTCTCATCCTGGCTTCATTCCTGGTCTACTCTGTGGAAAAGGAGTCAAATGACGAGTTCGAGACCTATGCTGATGCTCTTTGGTGGGGACTGGTAAGTAAAAATAAAAAAAACAAGGCTCTACATTATCCACATTATAGTAAAAGAGAAAACAGTATGTGATATTATGTTCCCAAATATATTTCCAATTTTCTTTCGCTTCTATTTCGAAATATATGCAACCTGAACCACACCACTTGAATAACGTTTTTTTTTCATTAGATCACTCTCACCACCATTGGTTATGGTGATAAGGTTCCCAAGACCTGGAATGGACGCTTGCTGGCAGCCACATTCAGCATGGTCGGGGTGGCCTTCTTTGCTCTTCCTGCTGTAAGTACGATCATCAGGGGTACTTTGAACCCAGCGTTGTTGGCATAAGAGTTTGTGTTCATTAAGTCTCTACCATTCGTGGTGTAAAGCGCTCAGTGATTTGGTCTTATTGCTCTGCACCTCCATAGGATAAAGTGTTTCCAGTCCTGCCGCATTAATTACATTACCTTTCGCCATGAAGTGTGTCTGCTGTATAGTGAAGTGGGTGTGTGGTGTGATACAATGGGTGGGCTTTGTAGTGAAGTGGCTGTGTTGATTAGTTGTAGTGGGTGTGTCGTGTATTAGGTGTGTCGTGTAGTGTATCTGTTGTGTAGTGTAGTGGGTGTGTCTTATAGTGAAGTGGGTGTGTCTTGTATTAGTTATGTTGTGTATTAGGTGCGTTTTGTATTGTAGTTGGTGTGTCTTCTAGTATAGTGGGTGTGATGTGTAGTTGGTGTGTTGTGTAGTGTTTGTGTTGTGTAGTGTAATGGGTGTGCTGTGGAGAGCAAGTGTGTCTGCTGTAAAGTGAAGTAGGTGTGTGGTGAGATACAATGGGGGGGGGCTTTGTAGTGAAGTGGCTGTGTCGATGAGTTGAAGTGGGTGTGTCTTGTAGTGGGTCTGTTGTCTATTAGGTGTGTAGTGTAGTGTCTCTGTTGTGTAGTGTAGTGGGTGTGTCTTGTATTAGGCATGTTGTGTATTAGGTGTGTCGTGTAGTGAAGTGGGCGTGTTGTGTATTGTAGTTGGTGTGTCCTCTAGTATAGTGGGTGTGTCAAGTAGTGTAGTGGGTGTTTAGTGTAGTTGGTGTGTTGTGTAGTGGGTGTGCCGTGTAGTGAGATGGGTATGTCATGTAATAGGTGTGTTGTGTTGTGTAGTGTTTGTGTTGTGTAGTGTAGTGAAGTGGGTCTGCTGTGTAGTGAAGCGGGTATGTTGTGTAGTCAAGTGGTTGTGTGCATGTACTGTACTGTGTAAATAGGCAACTTTTGGTTAGCACAATATCAACTTTAGGATAATGTGTCAGTGTTGTCCACAGCTTGCTGCACAGCCCCACAAAATCAAAACAATGAATGCTGCTTTAAAATGCAAGGCATATGTTATTATTTGTAACAATTAAAGCATGTGTATGATATAACGTAGTTATAAAAGATGTAGCAGACCCTAACAATCATGGCTCTGATACATTTAACTGTCTCAGTGAACCAGCATACACAATAATAGGGCCCTGGAGCCGGAGCACCTAAACAGAATGCGGCCATCAATTATCAATTACACCTTTGCTCTTATTGCTTTGAAATGTCTGCTGTGATATATTGGAAAAATATGTGCAGCACTTCATATGATAATGTGCATCCAAGCCACCTAATAACTTTTCAGTCTTTTATGATTCTACTCTAGTCACACAGAAAAAGAAAGCACTCTAAGTGAGCCAGTGCACTCCATTTGTCCTCTGTGGTCCTTAGACTGTACAAGTATCCTAAAAGCTTCCCCTGAATCCAGAAAACTCTGCTCATTTTCCCCTTTTCATTTGAACATTTGAAGATGTCAGACTCAGCAGTAAGCTTTGAGTGAGCAGCTCAGTCGTGTTCAGTCAATTACACATAAATTGCTGTATCAGCACTTTGTTGAGTTTTCACCACTTTCAACAGCATTTGCTCTCACATTTCTATCACCCTGATGCTTTGCAAACCTGTGGAAATCTGTTCTATTATATTATGAAGGTCTTTTTGTTGGATTTGCTCACTGCTCTCTGCAATATTGGGGGAGTTGTTGCAATTCCAGCTCCTGGCCAGCAGAGGTCTGTAAAGGTAACGGATCACTTCATGTGTCACATTGTTTCTGCTCAGGGCATCCTGGGTTCTGGCTTTGCCCTCAAAGTCCAGGAGCAACACAGGCAGAAACATTTTGAGAAGAGGCGAAACCCTGCAGCAGGCCTCATCCAGGTATTTGAAAAACTGTATGATAACACCATGTACAGATTTATCAAACTACCAAAACATCTCTCTTTTGTGCTCCTGTCAAAAAGTAAAAAATGTTTCATTTGTCCATCCAGGCTGCGTGGAGGTTTTATGCTACCAACCTTTCCCGCACAGATCTGCTGTACACTTGGGATTTCTACGAGCAGACTGTAGCTGTCCCAATGTACAGGTACGTGATGAAACTGTCTGAATAGTGCCGTGTATTATTCACATATTCAATAAATGCAACTGTTTTCCCATATCACGTTCTGCCGTCTCTCTCAAAACTGGGGAGCTGAGTGGAAAACCTGCGGGGCATCCTTGTATTATTGTATTGCAAACTCTCTTGTTGAATCAGATACTACTGTCTGTTTTGAAGAATTGTGTTTTTTTAGGTGAAAAGGTGATGACCAGCAGAATAGATGACTGCCAAACTGAATGAAATTAGCTTTAGAATGCCCGGCGGCGAGCTGTAACCTTCCATCACTGACTTATTGAAAGACTTGACATTTATTTCCAGACTTATTCCACCTCTGAATCAACTAGACCTGCTGAGGAATCTGAAGGGCAAGTCATTCAGGTATAAACATGGGGATAATGATTATTATTGTTGAAGCAATAATCTCAGAATAGAAAAGACAGATCTGACAAAAGAAAAAATGTTTAAAATCCATATTAAACCTACATTAATCAATATGATCCTAAGTATTAAGAGGTAATAATAACAACAACTAGTGACCGTGACACTGGTGAACATATGGAGCATTTGAGTAAATTGAAGATGTGATTCACTTTCTCAAGATTTGGTGAAGGCCAAAATATCAGAAAGCTGATTAACAGCTTTTTTTCTACTGCCCCTTAGTGGCCCCAAAAGGGTATTGCAGGTTCAATAAGTTTACATTTTCATAAATATCCATATCTATTGAGTTAGACAGTTTGGGATTTCATCATTGTTTTGTTTCATCTTGTATTTCATTTGAATGTACACAGCTTTTACCATCCAGTAGCTTGACTTAATATTGAGCATCTTGACAGCTTGACCCTTACAGCATGTTGATTATGACATGTGTAAAACGAGACTGACATGCACCGTGTCACAGCTGGTGTCCTCTCTCCTCACAGGAAGGAGTCTCAAACGGAAACCTCTCCCAGGTCTGTGATCTGATCAGCTCTTATATCTCTTCACCTCCCTGTTGGCTTCTCTTCAAATCTGCTCTTAGCTGCTGCTGAGGCACTCTTCTTGGAGGAGTGTGTGCACAGTATGTTTGTGTGTGTGTGTTTGGGGGTTATCGTAAGGTCAGACATGGATGCGACTGTGTGTGTGTGTGTGTGTGTGTGTGTGTGTGTGTGTGTGTGTGTGTGTGTGTGTGTGTGTGTGTGTGTGTGTGTGTGTGTGTGTGTGTGAGCACCTCCTTCAAGAACAGTCATGCTGCATTTGCTCACTTGGTGCTCAAAGATCAGCTGACGTTGGCCTCACTCCCGCTCCCTCAAGTCTTCACCAAGGAGCTGTTCTTTGACGACCTAGCTTTCAGCAACACCTTGGGGGTGAAAAGTGATTTGGAACACTTTTATGAGCACCGCTTGATTTTGATCACATTGTTTTTCGAGCCAAAGAAACAATTGTATTTATTGCCAATGTGGTAACACTTTATCATGACTTTGTTAGCCATTTGCATATTCAGTTTTTAACTGTGAAAAAAAATACTAGAAAATCATTCCACACCTGGAAAATTAAAAATAAAGGATTTATTTATTATATGCGACTGGTAGCAAATTAATTAAAGTGTTACTTGCATCACAGTATGGCAACACTGCTGTTTTTGGGACTGTATCCACTGCTACTTTATCTTTTTGTGTCTCCTCTACTGCCCGCCTCTCCAGTAATGAAAATGCACACAAAGACAGACTTTGCGGGTGCTGTCCGAGAACTATTAGGTATAGTGTGCACTGCAAGTCTGTGTGTCTCTTTCCCTTCCCAACTCTGTTCCTCTCCGTCTTTAATGAAACACAAGGTAGAGGAATCACAGTAGAAGGAGGTTCTTTTTAATAATATGTCAATTTGTGAAAAATAGATTCTGACATGACTTCATATAGTGCAGTTCTGTCAGTGATGTACACAAGGGAGAGCTGATCTACCCATACCTTTTACTTTTCTCTCTAAAAAAAAAGATATACATCCTTGTTTATCGCCCTGTCACAGTTGATTTATGGTTTCAGTTTAGTTATGACTTTATGCTGTTGATTTGCTTGCTGCCGTTTATTTTATTTTTTTTGCCTAATCAGCATTTCTGTTCAGCAGGCAAGGTGCATATTGCCTAATGCGTTTCCTTTGACCAATTCCCGTGTAGCAGGTGGGGCGCACAGAACGATTGTGAATTATTTTGCACGATTTGTGTTCACTTTTTGCATACAGTCTCTTCCTTTTTGAGGCGTGCGCTGTCACTCTGCTTCCCGTGCATGCTTGCTCGTAGCTCCCTGCTGCTTGCCCGACACACCCACCGAATGCTCCACTATGTTGGTATGTGGCCATGGCTCCTTCTGCTGTAGGACATTGCCCTTTTTACGTTTCTGCTGAGGTAAGATTTACCATCACATCAGTGCTCAATTTAAAGCATTCCCAAGATTACACTTAGAGCAACAAAGCAGTAGGATGAAGGCATTTAGTTACAGATAGTTGTGTGCTTGAATTGAATGATGCTGAAAAAAACAAAAAAACTAAACTGGCTGCATTTCCCTCCTCAAGCCGGAAGGCCAGCCTGAAGGACAAGGTGTTCCCCAGTCCCTCCAAGGCTCCCATGGCCAAGGGGAAAACCCAGTCTCCGGGGCCAGAGGACGGGGCCGAGGGGAGCCCCGGAAAAGTCGCCAAGAGCTGGAGCTTCAACGAGAAGAACCGAGGGCCAAAGCACTCCTTCAGGTCCCGGGGCAGCACCTCACGGCAAAACTCAGAGGGTGAGGGAGCTCCACACAGTTCAGCATAATGAGTGTTAAATGGACAACTACTTCTGCTTTAGGAATAGCAACATGCTAATTGTTCACAGTAAAATAAGTGATCTACTTGCTGTACATTTGCATTCATATCAAGGTGGAAAGTGTCTGAAACAGCATTTAAACCTTCACGAAACACTTTAAACAGTTTGCAGCTGTTTAAAGGAATAGCTCTGCATTTCTGGAGAAATATGCTTGTGGCTTTTTCTTCGTGAAACAGATAGAAAGATCTCTCCAGCTGTGTGTTTTTAGAAGGAGTTGATGGCACTTCAATGATTTTAAATCAAGCCTATCTTATCTCATTTTGCAGACTGTTGCTATATACTGTAATTCCTCCCACATGCATTCAAACACACGAGGGAGACACGCTAAAGCCAACATTTCAACATTGTCCCTTGGAGACAAAGGTCCGCTGGTCACCAGACACCAACATCCAAATGTTGGTGTCCAGCCATCATTAGTTGCTCGACAGCCCAAACACATCCACATGTCATCCAGGCTACTGTCTGACTGTGTCACTGTCAACGAACACACTTCTCTACATCACCGTTTCTTTCTTTTTTGTCAAACTATTTGAACCGATTCTCATTGTTTTTTTCTTTTTCCGCTTCATGGCATGTTAAAGTGCTGATTGAAATGCAGGATGAAGACTTTGGACTGAAGAGTTCTCCAGGTCAGACAAGTCACCATGACATGTCTTCACTTTAGAACTGTGATGCACTCTGTGATGCCTAGCTGTATATTCTACCACACATATTACATACACTTTATAATATGTGCAGTTTGGTACGTGTAAATGTAAGAGCAGAGAGACCAGCCTATTCAAACATGAACCAGAAATCATTCTGTGGAATCCACTTATTCCATGTTTGGAATCGATTTGTCTGCCATTGTCATCTTGCTACACTCCATAACAAATCTTTCTCCATGTCTCTCCTCTCTCTCTCTCTCTCTCTCTTTCTTTGCAGCAATTGAAGGTTTAATAAGTAAGACATTGGGATATTTTGTTGGTTGGCTTTTATGGGGGAAATAATTAAAAGAAAAGTCAGCTTCACCGGTCTGAGAAACCTGCATGTTGAAATCTGCTGGGATTTGTTCCCTTGACATGAACCCTTTTTTGTTTGGATTTTCGTCCTATTTGTTTTCCTACTCAGTGATGACTGAAGACTGAAGCATGATACTAAGCATGTATTAATATTAGGATTCTCGATAAAGATGAATATAGTACTATTCTACATTAGTGTCGGGCCGAGTTGATTGTGGGTTCAAGTCAAGTGGTGCCAAGATAATCCAAAAATTGACCCAGAGACAAAATGCCCAAAAAGCCCTGCTTTATGTTGCATGAAGAGACCTCTCACTTTCCCTACCAGAACCTCTTCCAATTTCTGTTAGCCTGCGATTAGGCCTTGACTCCTTTGTCTCTATGTAATTCCTCTCAAAGTCCATAGATTACAACACTTATCTAGACTGTAATTGGTGGTGGGAAGAGAGTACTTGTCATTAAAGGTTTCAGTAAAGCTTTATCCCATCAGCACTATCCTTCAATTCTGCACCAAGTTCTTTATTTTTCTCCGTTGTTCCACGAAGCCCGCTCACCACGCTCACACACTGGCTTGAAACCAACTTTGATAATTGAATTTTGCACCTCCTTAAAGCTAAAAGCAACAGCCCCTGCTTTGCTTCTGCTGTGCACGCTGGGCGTGTGGAAGCAGATTAAATATGCTTTAAGAGTGTTCTTGTCTTTGCTCCGCAGAGGCGAGCCTCCCAGGAGAGGAAATAGGCGATGATAAGAACTGCCACTGTGATTTTCTCAGTCAAGAATTACCACCAGGCCTGAGGGTCACAATAAGGGCAATCTGGTAAGGATTTGCTTTAATACCCAATGTGAATGGTTCTGCAATGTTTACTTCGTCAATTATGATTTGTGATTATGACTAATCATCAGTGGTGCAGACTTCATTAGCTTTGATGGTGTTTAAGCATAATTCAGCTTTTTTTTGTTCCGTCCATAATTCACCGGTAATCATAACATTGTACCTAAGTTTATTGTTGAGATCTAGGAATGTTGTGACATCGCTAAAAAGAAGTCTGAAGGGGCAAGAAGTCATACAATCAGACAGGTTTATAGATAACGTCCAGGTCAGGCAATCTTATCCTGAGGAGAAAATGAAAGTTATTGGAAAAACCCCGCCAAAACGGTTTGTTGTGGCCAACACAGACCAACTTTGACCTTAGTAGCAAAAATTTTGGAGCTCTCACTTTTGGTTTTCCCTGAAAATGAAGTTGGACTTTGTTGTAGGGTCCCCAGGTCTCAGCATTTACTTTGACTAGTTCAATGTTATTTAAACCAACTGTAAGGATGGCCAAAATTATGACAACAGGTTGGAGCATGGAGGTTCACAACATAGAAGTTTAACAAAATAACCTTAACTCAAGGTCAATTTACTTGGTTTTTTTCCTGAACACTCAATCATATCTATCATTCTAAGTGGGTGGAGTTTGCTCAGTTGCCATGGAGTTGCATGTATATGACCACCTGTTATCACCCAACAAAAAGTGAGCAATCTGCTTATGAAGACCGGAGATGTGGTGGAAAGCTCTGGAAAAAGCTCTGGGCCTTAGGTTGGGATTATTTTGTCAAACTATGAAAGTAACTCCCAAGTTATAATGAATTATCCCAGTTTTTCATATCGACTGTGTCAAATTGTTATCAAAGGCCTTTTTAACGAAAGACATTTTGTCACAGTGGGAAAAGGTGTAAATATAAAAAAAGAATTAGCTGAATTCCATTTAGCTGCTTCAATTTGAGGGTCTTGGTATTCCCTGTCATTTTCTGACAAGTAAAAAATGTCCCCTGTGAAAACTGCCCACTCATGCCTAAAAAAATAATAATGTGTCCTCCCTCAGCGTCATGAAGTTTCTGGTGTCAAAGCGGAGGTTCAAAGAGAGCTTGCGGCCTTATGACGTCATGGATGTGATTGAGCAATACTCTGCAGGTAACCTGGACATGCTGTCTCGCATCAAGAACCTGCAGTCCAGGCAAGTAAACGTTCGCTATACTGTATACTGCAGTTTAAATCTGACCCACGCTCATTTACAGGTCGTCTCAGAGTGAACAACTGCTACTGTCACTGTGAGTCTAAATATCACGGTGGATACGGAGGACGCATTTTTCAGTTATTTGCTTTGGTTCCATAATCAGTTTGAACTCAGTGTAACTTTATAGACGTAATTCAATGTCGTTGGTGTCTTCGCTGGATACAAACATGTCGTGACACGCCAGTCATTGATTTGCCTGTTCCATTTTGTCCGGCGACATGTGTTGTATTCACATCCCAGTGTTGTGTCTGTAACATTTCTTTATCTAAATACGATTCACTCCTTCAGCTCTGTCCCCAAAATCATTTTAGATCCAGCATTGATGTATAAATACATTGTTTTACCTCCCGTGAGTTAGCTCCTCACATTTTGATCCCTCTAAAGGTCTGACCTGTAGAATGAATATATTCCAACAGTGAATACATGCACTCTTCATCCAAAGAAGCAAGTCAGACTCACCGTATGTCTTGTGTGTGTGGAATATATTGAAACGTGTTTTATCCATATAGCTTATGTGATTCCTGACGTTGCTTCATTTTGCATTGCGCTCATATCGTCTCTGTGTGCCTTGGCAGGGTAGATATGATTGTGGGGCCCCCTCCCCCATCAACACCTCGCCAAAAGAAGTCCACTGAAGGCCCTAGGTTAGGTTAATAGACTGCACCCGTAGAATGACCATTTTAACCAGCATAATGCTCCTTACACCACAGTCCAAATATTGAAGCAGTTACGTGCTACCATTATTTTGATTGACAGAACCCCTTTTGAGTTCAAGCCACTTGACCTGTCTCATTTAGTCAGATGACACATGCTGAGATCAAGTTTAACATTTCATACTAAATAGAATAGAGTTAAGAGTTGGAAAAACAGTATGTTGTGCAGCCGCTTTGGCTCTTATGTCACGTTGTATCAGCTGCTGTCAAGAAAAAGGGCAAACGAAGGCGAGACTTCCCGCCGCTTTTCTCGCTGAATGTCAATGAGCCGCGTCAAGTGGCCCCACTCAACAGGGGTTTGACAGTGCTAGATGCTTGCTCTCACATTGGAGAGACAGAAGGAGAGCTCCCCCAGCAGGATGCAATGAAAATGAAGCATGAAGCGCAAGGAAAGCATGCCAGGTGATGCATTTTGCCCTTAGACAAAATGTCCCACCTCAAGTCACTCATTGTCTCATTAAAGACCGCCTGATCTCATAATGCATGCATCCACACCATCAAACTGAAAACCACACTTTCTCCGAAAATGAAGGCCACCATACATTAATTCATTCACCCCAAACATATCGTACACATGAACGCTTTCTTAACCTAATTTTCATGTCACAGTAGTTCACTATCATTTTGGCATCATGAACTTCTTAAGTTCTTAAGTTTTGGCATCATGAACTTCTTAAGAACTTCTTAAGTTCTTAAGCCACCCATGTGGCAGAACAGAGTGTTTGTTTTTAAACTTGGATATTACTTTTCTCAAATGCTAGAGTTGATCAGATAGTTGGCAAAGGTCCTAAAGCTGAGGGAGAAGCTGCGGATGACCAGAGCATGATGGGACGCCTGGGCAAAGTGGAAAAGCAGGTATGAATGTTTCCTCAAGGTGTCTAAATGTCCCACGGGTTGGTTCACGCTTTAGGAACACCTTTTCTACATGGTGTGTGTTTTTCTTTCACCCTGCAGGTGGTCTGCATGGACAGGAAACTGGATTTCCTGGTCAACGTGTATGTGCAGCGCATGGGCATCCCTCGTTCGGAAACAGAGGCCTTTTTCAACTCCAAGGAGCCGTATCCAGCCCCGCCTTACCACAGCCCCGAGGAGTGCAAGCAGGAGAAGGAGGGCGAGGAGGAGGTGAAGGAGGAGAAGGTGTTGCAGACGTGCTCAGTGCCAGCTGTTCCGTGCTCGGACGGGTCTTTGGAAACGAAAGACCCTTTGCTGGGTCGCTGTGTGTCCAGATCGGTGGGCACCCCCTCTGGCAGCCACAGCCGCCCGTCTACCTCCTGGCAGCACCAGCTGCAGCACCCGCTCAGCCAGCCCGCCTGGAACAGCAGTGTGGCCAACACCCCTTCGCCGGTTGGTGGCAGCGGCGATCACTCGCCCACCCTGTTCCGCCTCCCGCCTCCGCCTGCTCCGGTCCACGATCGATCCACCTCCGGCCCTGGCTGCAACGGCAGAGAGAGCGGCTCCAGGAGCAGGAGGCGCCACAGGAGGCGTCGGCAGGACACCGCCGCCATGGAGAGCGACACCTCCCTTTCCATCCCGTCCGTCGACCACGAGGAGCTGGAGCGCTCCTTCAGCGGCTTCAGCATCTCACAGGCCAAGGAGGACTTCTTTGGGCCCTCTTTCTTTACAGGCTCAGGAGCCGGGGTAGTGAATGAAGCTGCAGCCGGACCTTCACTCTGTGCCAGGGTCAGACCCTTCATAGCAGAGGGGGAGTCAGACACAGACTCCGACCTCTACGCCCCCTCACCTCTGTCCTTCACCGGAGAGGTGTCATGTGGAGACAGGGCATGGCCTGGACTGAAGTAGGCCACCAGGAGACCTACCAGGAGCCAACTGACTGACTGTTGCTGCTGACGATGCTAATACAGGCTATCTTAGGTGGAGTGAATGGTTACGATTAGCAGTTTAATACTGCGGATGGTTAGAATATGTACTTATAAAAACAAAAGACTTGTCCTTTATTACCTTTTTGTTTTTGTTTGTGATCTAACCGTTTACACAATTACATTAATTACATTTGCATTGCATTAATCAATATCTTGGTTAATAGAAAAATAGCTGTTAAGGGACATTTCTTTCTCACTTGGGGAAATTTATGTTGTGTTTATTATTGACTATAGGTACGCGAGAGTATAGATGTGTGAGTTTGATTTATGACAATTTTTCTTTTTGCACTGAACTTACAATTGAAGCAGATTTGAATGAACATAAGAGAGAAAATCACCTTCTTTTATGAATAGTGTATAGACATTTCAGCACTTCTTCTGTTGACCACTTAAACTTTAAAAACATAGTGGCAGTTAGTGATGCAAGATCGTTTCAGTCTCACCACATGGTAAGCATCGTGTCTTGATATAACTTCTATACCTTTGAATGACTTGAGGTGTTTCGATGCCAAAACCTTAGCTATGATAATCAATTAGATTATTGCAGAGAAAAAAAAAAGAAATATGCTTGCTTTTCAGCCTCGTTAATTCAGCCTGGTGTTTACTGAGTACTGCAGATGTACTCCCCTTAAAGTAAATTTACTTAAAGTATGCAGATACTTCCCCGTCGAAAAACCTGTGAACCTGCTGCATGGCATGTTAAATGGTTGATTTAAGGACCGCGTTAGGCAGGCTACAAAATCAGACGAAAAGTCAGCAAACAAATTCCACAAGTGTCTCTCTTCTATACAGAGAGGTAAATAAGACATTAAATTGTGCATGCATGACCAGTTTAAAGCTAAAACACTTTTTTTTTAATGGGGCTTTACTTGAGTTCCAACCATGTAAATGCAGCCCCAGCTTGCTTATTTACATTTTTTCCAGGCAAATATGTCCAGAAATGATGTCCACGTGAAATACAAAGGCAGATGTTTAATGCCACATATGGAACAAAATTGGACATTAACTCATACATTTTGTATTGTTATCAAACAACATGCAGTTGGACTGACTAAATCACATGTGACACTATGGGTTACTCAGACGTGATGGTATTGAGCCTGCGATGCAAAGTCATTTAGAATCTCTGCTGCTGTGTCAGTCCTGCACCAAATGAGGAAACGCAATAAAAAAAAGTAAGCAAGGCAATCGAGAACCAACATCAACATGGCCTTATTTTTCACACCAATATCTATTGTTTTGTAAGTTAATAAATCCACATTCTGAACATTTCATAAAAGTAGTGCAAAGTGCATTTTCCAAGTGTCATATAGGAGGCTCTGTGGTTTGAGAGCAGTTGTTCTGTTACAATTTTAGCCATTGATAATGCTAAAAGCATGGATTGGGACATCTGAAGTATGAACAGTTCTTGTTACCTTAATACTAACCTGAGTCATAGCAAATCGGACATTCTTCAACATTTTAACATTTGCACTGAAAATATAATTTAGTAAGACTGTTTCACACAAGCCACACAATCCATTTTTCTTTTCTTTTCAGAAAAGGAGAAACAAATCTGCTGGCATGTTTTCTACAACCCAAAGAAAGGACCCGTAGGGTTTAACACCATACAGTAGCTCTTAGTTCAGCACCATCATGCAACTGCACTGTCTTCGTCTTCAATAATAAAACTTTGTACATCACTGAAAATCTCTTTGGTCTCCTGTTTTTATGTTGTCCGTCAATGCAGCAATACAGGGACATGTTCAGCTGTTAGAAGTATATCAGCCGTGTGGTGTAACAGTGACAATGTATCAGTAGATGGCAGTCAAGAGCTTCAGCTGAGTGGGTCCTAGTCACAGTATGGGAGAAAAGTTGAGGAAAAAGATAGATGGATGGATGGATAGATAGATAGATAGATAGATAGATAGATAGATAGATAGATAGATAGATAGATAGATAGATAGATAGACGAATAGATGGATAGATAGATAGATGATAGATAGACGAATAGATAGATAGATGAATAGATGAGATGGATAGATGGATGGATGGATGGATGGATGGATGGATGGATGGACAGAGGTAGACAGACAGTTACCCTCCAACCCAAATGCTGTACTTATAACAAATACAGTGTAACTGATCTATAAAGCATTACTACATGATTCATTAAACCATTAATAACACCATTACAACTTCTAATTCCCTTTATAAAGGATGATTTATCTGAAAGTGTTGCCTGGAATGCTTTACACACAGTATTTTGTAACCTGACTACAGGGATTTGCTCTCATTCAGCCACAAGAGCGTTACTGAGGTCAGACACTGTCCAATGGTCAATAAGGCCTTGCTCACAGTTCATCTCAAAGGTGTTGGATGAGTTTGAGGTCAGGGCTCTATGTAGGCCATTCATGGTGTTGACCACCATGTTTGGAAAACCTTTTAATTCTCTTTCAAAGGACCCCCTCCCAAATGTTAGGTACACAAATGCATGTGATATGTGTACATGCATTTGGCTATATAGAGTAGATAAAGCCACTGCAACGCTCTACTACTGTGTAAACGTCAGCGGGAAAAAAAGGATGATTTATTCATTGCTATCGCCTGACAGATTTTATTTAACAACCTATTTAACAACAATTGGCTAATGCCAGTGAAAGGGCAAAGGAGCGTTTCCACGCCACAGGCTCAGACCTGGATCAGCCAATTTGTTAAGTGTTGTGAGGCCAGGATTTTAGTTTGAAAGGGTGATACAAATAGGAATTGATTGGCTCATTAATAAAAGTCAGATGACTGCGACCCAGCACCTAAGGGGTATTTACTCTCTGCAGCACCTGGGGAATTGCAGATGTCTTGGCCAGTCGGAGCACAGACCAGAGGACAAACAACCAGCAGGGGCACACATTAGAAATGTAAACAGCAGGGAATATGGGAATATATCTTTATATAACTAGGGTGGACGACAACGTACCGAGTGTGGGAGCAGTGTTTTGACCCAAAATGAATTACTACCAAATTAAATTCTTCAGGGTTGCTTTATTTTTTGCAAGAGCACAGAAATAAAGCCAATCAGTTTATTGTAGCCCATCTGCACGTGCACATTTATTAAACAGGCCCTTTTATGCTATTTTCCGGGTGCATATTTTTATCTGAAGTTACAGTTACAACATGTTTACATGCGTTAATGCTCATAATCCTCCTTGTTTTTCTCATCCTGGCTGTCCTGCAGCACCTCTTCTCACCCTCTCTCTGAAATGCTCTGTTGTAGCACTTGCTCCTCCCTCCAGAAAGCAAAGTCTGCCCTGATTGGTCAGCTAGCCCACTCTATTGTGATTGGTCAACGTTTCACATTTCAAGAAATTCTTCCTCCGGAGCTCCAGCTCCCACTCTCTCTTTTGTTGTTTGAGGGCCAAACTAGCCGGAAGGAGTTTTATGTCACTTTTGTAACATTATGACCTCATAAAGTTACGGAATCAAGGAGAGAATTCAATTGAGCCATTTCAGGCAGCTCAGGAGCTTCTGAGGGGGAGGGCAACTCCTTTTAGGCGTGGAGGTTTACACTCTGCAGACCGTTTACATGTACAAAACTATATATAACACACTAAAGAAGAGGGAAAAAGTGGAAAAGCATAATAGGTCCACTTTAAAAGATGAGTGACTGAAGTTTAAACAGTGTATCATTAGATAGAGGTGGGACACTGACCGTTCGCTGTTAAATGACAGGACCCGACAATCAATGAAACCATTAGCCAACCAGCTCTTACGGGGAACCTGTCTGGCGAGAGGCCAAAAACAGATGGACTGTATGCATTTTGGTAATGGCTCCGTATGTGTGCCGATATGTTTCACCACTGAGTGCCCCGTCAGGAACACAATAAGTATGCAGCTCATCCATCACCCCACTGCTACACCTAAAACTACCTTTCCTTGCCAGCTTTTTACAAGAAATGAATGACACTAAATGATTGAGCCACAAATGTAAAAAAAGAAAAAAAAATCAACTCATATGCTGTTTCTGCATCAATTTGCCAGAGATGACTCTCTACATTTACAGCTGAGGGGCAGGAATCACTCTGTGTCCTTGGCACCAGCTGTGTTTGTGTACAGGTCTGGTGGTCTCCATGTAAACATTTTATTTGTGTTGAGTGTCAGTTAACATCAGGGAAATGCCATCGATGTCCACCAAGGGTAGACACAGGTGACCTTCCTTTGTCCCTCTGTAACACACACACACACACACACACACACACACACACACACACACACACACACACACACACACACACACACACACACACACACACAGAAAGACATGCGGGTCCATAATGCGGAAGGGGTTGAGATTAACAGTTACGTAAATTATATTGGGCGAACATATATCACAATTTAGGGGCATTACTTTGGCCGCATCTCAGTTAGAAGGCGTTGGAAGATGACAAGGACGATCTGTGTTGCTTTACTGCTTCATAACTGCAGATGGTTGTCATTGTGATAATCCAATGGAAAAAGGGTGGCTCTTATATAATATGGAGTTATATTCTGATATAAATGTTTGACAGCATGAATGCATAATCACATTTAGGAAGGACATGTAAAGAAAAAGGAACGTATTACTACTAACCTCATGATGTGTGGAGCTGTAACTTAAATGTGATATGATTCATGTGGACAGTTATTTTTTTTAAATGACAATATTTCAGTTCTGGGTCAACAACTTGAAAAAAAAAGTAGGGAATCCAGATATTGGTTCCTGTACCTCAGACTAAACCTAATTGAGTGCACCGAGCATATCATTAATCACCAGACAATTACAGAATGGGATTCATCTAAATTCCCTGAAGGCTTTTGCCAGAAGCAAGTTTAATCATTGTTTATCTGATGGGAGGAAGGATATGGCAAGTTTATCAATGCAGATCCACTGACTTGACTAATTAGCTTGATATTCTAGTTATTAGACGGAAAAATCACAAATAGGTGACTTGCATGTCAACGCATTTAGAGAAGATAATCAGAGAGTATAATGAATATTATTTTCAATTATGTTAATGTATTTCAGGGCACCATGCACAGTACATCAGAGTTTAAATACTGCCTTTATAACACATAACAGCAAACATTATGCTTGTAAGATCATGAGATAATATGTGGAATATGTTACATATTTCATTTAAAATCCTTAAGTAAAGAAAACTACTAATATCTTTGCTAGATTGAGCCACGGTTTGAAACTCATCTTGAAAAACCTCACTGTGGCAATGCAAGTGATGATAATGATCAACCAAAAAAAGATATAACACCATGCCATTGTTGCACCTGTCCTCCATCTTCATTATGGAACCCTCCAGATGTTGTCATTCCCCACCTGTCCACCAGATGCCCTCAGCCATTCCCTCCAATCCACCCAGCACACCTGCGCCTTGTTACCTGAATTAGCTTTAAAGTAAAAAAAAAATAGCAGACACTTTCCACTCCTGCTTGCTAACTTCCTGTTTGTGATCTGCCTTCTGGAATTTGCCCTCCCATTGGAGTAGTTCGCGGCTTCGGGATGTCTCCATGTTGCTGAATGTAAGTCTGCAATTTGATTTGACATGCTTGGTCTATATCTGCATTTGGGTTCCTTTCCCTGTTGCTCATAGCTAAACCTTCTGTGACAGATCAGTTAAAACCTTTTAAACCTGCAATGATTGATTTATTTTTTTTTGGCCCAACTGATGGTGAAGACCAAGCTGTAAAGACAACACTGACTTGGGAGGTATAGCAGTGGGTTAACCAAAGGTTTCCCACTGAAAACAGCTGCCGACTGGTGCAGGAAATTATGCTAGGTCGTTACTCTAAAATTTTACATAAAGCTATTTGACACATGTAAAAATATTGAAAAACCTGATGTACACACACAGGCATTAAGAAAATACAAAATATACCCATGTGTGAGACCCTTTATATTCAAATTCTAAAGGGCGAAGGATATAAAATACAATTTTATGAATGCTCTCAAAGGGCTTGTATAATAGTCTCTGTGATTATTCTTATTTTCTCTGAGCAACTAATTCATTTTCTTTGTCAGTGTCTTCTAATGTTGGTAGGTGGAGAGCTAGTAAGCTGTTAGCAGCTTCCTATGGTGTTTCTGGCTAACAGAGCTAACAGAGCCTGTGTAGACAGCTGCATACAGTAACATCAGATTCAAATGAGAGTGAAAAACTGTGGTCTACTGAGTACACTTTTCTAATATTTCGAAGCTGTACTTTTTTGATAGCTCATGAATATACAATATACATCACAGTTAGGTAAAGAAATAAATAAGGAAAACTGTAGAGAGAAAGTATACTTTTGATGTTTGCACATTGATGTCATTTTTGTGAGATCCAGTCTGGAATGCTATTCAAACCATCAGGGCAGCTTCTGTAAGAGATTGATGTTATTGGAGGGACACCAAGAAAAGGAAGATGGTGGAAATTGAAGTGGACTTTGTGAATAAATAGTCCTTGACCTGCCTACAGCCCATTTCTTTTGAAGGCAGGAAATTAAAAGGACCCCTTTTAATTTTCACCAGAGACGTGACGCAGGTTTACAGAAAAGCAAACTTCACCTATTATCAACGGTGGCGCAAAACCACTGTTTTGTTTGTGGTGATAGTCTTTAACTTTTGAATGGAGAAAAAAAAACGTAGTTGAAGCAATGCCTCACTGAAATCTCTTTGAGATGTAAAATAAGCTATATACCAGAAATCAAGGCAAATATATTTTGTTACAGTAAGAAAGCTATCAATTCTTACACTGAATATATGTACTTTAATATTTGGTTATAATGGTCAAAATGTATCTATTTATCTTCCCTTTTGAACAGGTCCAAAATGAATTGTCAGTTGTTGCAGCCCACACTCAAAAAGGGCAGATACATGCTTGGTCTTGATACACTCTGGTCTTGAGGTGGTCTCGACTTCAACACTGGCATACAGTTAATAGCTTTACTTCTAAGGTCATGTTGTTAAGGTACATTTAACTAAAGTAGTCATTAGTCTGTACCTTTTTTGTAAGATTGAAAATCCTAAATTGAAGTTGACAGATCTTAATTTCATAGGTTTAGAGTGATCATGTTTGGTGCCAGTCATGATTACCTTGTAATTTCAAGAACGCTTCGCATAAACTTGGGATTGGTCAGGGATATTGAATTGGATAATGGATAACACACCAATACTGTGTCTCATCAGCTGCTGTTGAAGTTGTTTTCGAGCAAGCTGACTGCTGGGGAATGCTCAGAATTTGTTTAAAGGGCCCGAACATTTTTAAGAATCCAAGATCTACTTCAACAGCACTTAAAAAAATATGTCAGTAACAAGAAATTTGAAATACCTTTTGGTTATGGTTTGAGGTTTGAACATTGAGTACCATACCAATATGACTACTACTAATATAACTGACAATACGACAGTACTCATACTACCAATTTAACTGCCATATAAGAATCCTACTCATTTGTTTTAGTTTAAATGAATGGGGATATAGCAGAAATTAGCGAAACAATGGGAAGAATCTTGTTGCCGAGTCCATTAAGGTTGCACAATGTAGCTCAATAAATCCTTCTCAGCAAAATGAACAAAATATAATTGAACTCTAAGCAAACAAACATAATTAAACTCCTCGCAGAGAAAGAAACAATGCTGCTAAAGCACAATAAAATGGAAAAGTTCTCAGCTAATTCCATGTTTGTACGAGGAGCTTAATTTATAATTGTTCAAGTTAAACTTTAGCACTCAGCATGCTGTAGATGGAGGAAAGAAGCCAGAAGACTGCATTGGGCATACACTGCAGACTGGAGCTAAAATGGCCTGCCTGAAAATAGACCTGGGAGAAGGATGACCTCGACAGGTAACTATAGATCTCCTCATGATCACCGAATTGCTAAACTGGGACATAGATCCCATATTATAATCTTTCTGCAACTCTCTTTCTGGCCAATACAGCAAATTACCAGAATCTAAATATTTACAGCACTTAGAAACTGGGTCTAGTGTGTATAGTGGAAAATTCTGCAAGAGTAAAAGGATGTACCAAATTTCTTCAAGATCAGTTTGTTGTCCCTCTCTATGTAGAGGTAAGAGCACAAAGTTGTCCACAGATCAGCACTTCCCGTGCTAATGAATGCGTTGCTGTCAGTGTAGCTGCTTTCTCCATTCATTAGTATTCAGTGGGAGTAGCAGGGCTGATCTCACAGAGCCTTGAGGAGAAAATCTTAGTGATGATCTTCGAGTCTGACAGAGCCGGGTTCCCTTGAACCTTCGCCCTGTTTCTGCGTAGGAACGACCGGTACTACCGGACGGCAACTGCCAAAGGAAGCTGTTGGGGATGGGGGTTATATCTCTGATCTTGTATCCATAAATGATACTCAAGTTATTAACCATGAAAGGCCTCAGGAAATGCTTCAGTAATTACAATCATTGATTCTTGAACCAAGAAAGCAGAAGGGGGTTGTCAAATGCATGGAGGTTTGGTGTCAGCAACTCCACGGAGACAACATTCGTCATAAGGCCTTTGTCTGACTGTAGGAGTCTGATCTTGTGGAAAAGGACCGAGAAAAAGAGAGAAGGGACAAAGCAGGGAAAAGAGGGAATGAAAAACCAAAGCAACATAAATATGTCAGTCTGAAGTCTGAACTGTGAAAGACTTGAAGGCAAACGCTTGGTCTCATTCCTTCCCATGTTCAAAAAGGAAATAATTTGATAATTTATTGATGCCTTGGTTATTACTTTGGCAATATGCCAGCTCTAATTAACAACTTGGCAGTAGTGTGCGTGCGTGTGTGTGTGTGTGTGTGTGTGTGTGTGTGTGTGTGTGGTACCTGGCCAATGATTAGAAAGGGATGCTGGACAGACCATGATTGGCGTTTCTTGAGTTGCTGTATAGTTTCACAGAGGTTTAAACGAGCTGCAAAGCTGACAAAGCCCCCCAATAAGAAAGATGGACTCTGAGTAGGATTTGTGGATGCAGACAGTGTTTGAATGGAGCCAGTGAGGTCTGATGTAAGAAATACAAGTTCTTGGAAGGAAGTGGAGGTTCTTTCTTTCTTTGTATGGAAATGGAGGCAAGTTGAAGGTCGGAAAGAACTAGTCAGCAGAAGACAATTGAGGCGCTGAGATAAATGTGAATGAATGGAGCTCAAAGGGGCAATAGGTCTGGGCATGTGAGCCGGAGCTCACAACAGAATAATGTGAAGACATTTAAAAAAAAAAAAAAAAAAAAAAAAAAAAAAAAATTGAAGGTCTTTGAACAATTCCGTCCTTTTTCCCTGTAGGAATAAAGTGAGAGTAGCACAGCTGTGGAGGTCTGCACCCATGGAGCTTTCAAAGAGGCTGGTGATAAGGTGTGTTCACACTGAATGGAATGGTCTGTGAGTGTGACTTCCGGGCTGATGTGCCAGTTTGTGGAGCTTCTCAACTCCCGAAAATGTTGAAGCAAAATTTTGTTAAAAACTGCCAATATTTAAAATCACGTTGTTAATCTCTTACCTCAAGAACTTCAAATAAGTAAATTTAATGATGAAAAGATTACTTAAATTGTAAAAAATAACTTTGGTGCCTGGCTCTCAAGTATCTCCAGGCCAGGTTTCCTTACATTCAGATTACAGGAACAAAAACCTGAGCTGCCATGGCTCTGGAGTCTCTCTTCTTCGGGCCAGTGTAGCATCATCATAGCTAGGCCAACGCTAGTGTTTAGCAGGTGCCTGGAACCCCTTAAAAGGTATAGCCAATCAGAGGCAGAGTATGGGTGGGTCTTCCTGCAAGACATGTTCATTCACCAACCAGAGCCTTTTAAATTCACTGCAGAGAATTACACTCTGGATACATTAGAATATATAAATAAATAAAATTATAAAGACAAATAAGTTGACCGGGGCAGGCATATAAATAGTAAGATTAATCTATGAATAAATAGGTGAATACATAAATGTATAAATAAATATACAAATTTGTATATTTATTTTTACATTTATCTACACTTCAGAGAGTGATTGCATGATTCTCCAAGCAAAGAAAAAAACTTTTTTGTAGTCATGCTGTCTATGTATGGAATAAAGTCATGATCACTTAATAAACGATCAGTATTTGTGCAGAGGAAGGCACTGACGATAGAGGTGAGGAAGATGAGTGTTGTATGTTTTTAAAAGGAAGCCAATTAATACAGCCATGTGGACAAGACCCATCTGTGCTGCTTGTTCCTTTCAAATCTGACAGACGGTGCTGTTCAGTGAAGAACTGAATGCCAGCTGAGGGAGCAACTTGTCATAAATGAACCCAGATGGCATTGTGGCTTTTAGACACAGAGACTGGTCCGATGCAATTTTGTCATCAAAGGGAACGGATGGAAGGTACTGTTGTGACCAATAGGCCCTTCAGTGATTTGAGCTGAGAGTTCAAGGGTCGAAGTGGTCATTTCAGCTGATTGGATGGGAGGCAAAGGTCTGAGCTCATTACTTAACCTGTGTTGAAGCCTGGAGACCTCAATCTTAAAGAAAAGGAGATGGGGCCGAGATGCACAATGCTGAGAATGCAATCATTGTCTCATGTGAATGTAAAATAGTGGGACTTTGTGTACATTTACTGTAGTCTGACATGGCTTTAAATCAGGCACTTGATACAGAGAGACCTCTGTATACAATCTGGTGTGAAGCTGTGTCTTTTATGCACATCCTGATTATAATTAATCTCTTGTCGAGGCTCTTTGCTGTTTCACACATGTAGTTTTTCTGTTTGTCGTGTTTAATAGTTGGGGTGCACAGTTTTAAAGGGGCCACTCCAGCCATTTAGTATTGCATTATTGTCACAAAGTTTGGGTCCTGAGATATCCTGACCATGCGCCAAGCTCCAAAACCCTGGAAAGTGTACTCACACTTTACACTGATGACATCACTAGGGTTTTAAGGGGGGAATCAAGTGTAGCTGACCTTTTTCTCACTGTGCTTGACCTCTGTGGGAGTCGACAGACCTCTGGGCTAATGAGGCCCAGGCCGGTATGAGCTCCAGTGAACGTCGTAGTCATCAAAATATTGATCCTGCCTGCTACATTTTTTAATGATTGACTTAAAGCTACCATTAAGTCTATTACTATTTGTCACTGTGGTCTTTTACCACTAAGTCTTTACCCTTAAGTTCTAAGTAATGACTGAATTATCTGACCTGTCCAGGTGTCATTTCTGAAAAGTGATTTCAAACAGTAATAGCTTTAAAGGGAACCTTCCTGTCACAAACTCAGCCAGCAGTGTTCATAGAGTGGACACTGAATCCCACTAATCCAGTAGGTTGTCGACCCCTCTGTGTTTAGAGGAGGCTTGTCATGATGAGGCTAGGCGATATTCTGCCACTTGTCATGAGTGGTGCCTTTTGGGAATCCTACAGTGCAGGATTTATAGATGTGTGTGTATATACTGTCTAAAAGTCTAGACGGGTTTGTTGGCATCATTTTTCAATACCCAATTAAACGGAACTACACAATAGTGTTTGTTTGCATTAAACTGAAAAGTAAGTAAACGTAGCGTCGCTTATCCTTTCACGGTCTGGACTGAGTCCAGTGGAGCTGTTTCAAACTTTTGGCTCGCAATCAAAACGGAGAGGAATACTTTGCCACGTTTGGTCGGATTAGATAGCAATAAAAAGACTCTGTTATATACTTAGGAGTATGGATATTTTTAAGTTAAGCATTCAAATGTCATGATGACAAGTGGAAAGCTTGGAAATATTTAAATCGGCAATTTATCTTTTTAGCCTCTTGGCGATTTCCTCCAGACATTAGTCATCACTTTTGGATGGAGATGATTTATGACACTCTGAGAAAACAAGTGAGATGTACTTTAACCTCTGATGCATTAGAGTTATTTGGGAGAGCTGTGAGTTACTGTGTAATATAAAAATCTTGGCTTAATACTTAAAAAGCAATGTGTTCAAATGACTCAGCATTTAAATCAACATAGCTGGATAGTCAGAGCGGCGGCCATTTTTATTTAATTCGATACAATATCAAGAAACATAATATTGCGATGTTCAAATGTATCGATATTTTCTCACAACCCCTTACACTTATGGTAATTCCTGGGCTGTTGGCTTATTAATCTTGCTAGAAAGAGGACATTGTGTGTATGTTTCTGAAAAGTTCATCTCTCAGCACTAAGAAATTGCTGTGTTGCTGAAACGTCTTCTCATATTTAAATAGCCTGTCGGGATATTACCAAGTGAACCTTTGACTCATAAAGGAGCCAGATCAAGAATGGCACAAACTACTTGCAATGAAAGCACAAAATGAGCCCAAATCTATAACTTCACTGCCATTTTAAATTGGTAAACGTTAAATAAATAGCTACATTGTATATGGATCAAATAACAGACACATCTCATTATATCAGTTCTTAAATAAAATCCAAAACAAATAATGCTTTCTACAACTTCATAAACTATACCACGTTGTACCAGGCAAATGATGGCAGTGCTGTGAAGTGTGCCTCAAACCACAGTGGGTGGTGCGTGACTACATGATGGGGAACTCCGGGAAGTCTTGTCAAGCTCTGCAACACAATTATCGCTCATCAATCTTTAATATCTCGTCCATCTTCTCCAGCTCCTCTGACAGAGCTGTACTCACCTTCCAATTATTATCACAGCTGGCGTTCAAAAGGTGGAATTGGATCTTTGGCCCATCCCTTTTAAAAAAAATACTGATATGGACAAAAGGAAAGGAAAGGAAAGGGACAAAAAATTCCATAGGCATTGAAGGTTGAACTGAGGCATATTTGATTCTGAAACCAATCTGTATTGTTCAAAATGTTCTCTTGTGGAGTGTTGTAGCTTATGTTATTTTAAGAGAACACACTTTACCTTATCCTACCTTTTTAGAGGGTCCCTCTCAGTGATTTCCTACATTACCCAGCATGCAAATGTTTTATTAATTTTACTAAACATTGTCATCTAGTTATAAGCCAAACAATTTATCAACGTTGGGCTGTGTCAGACTTGCGTTGTTATGAATCCGACTGCTTTTCTTGGCAAGACCCACCCTGTGTAGCTTTCAAGCCATGTGTGAATCATAAATATGCTTCAGGCGTTTCCTCCCAAGCCTCATTTATCAATGCAAGCTTCTGCATTGGGGTGTCACATGTTAAGCCGCTCTGGAAGAGGTACCAGAAGACATGTAAATATGGATTTGTCCTTCACTGCTTCTGATGCCAATAGATTGTTGATAGTGAGGGTAATATGGCTGTAAATCTGAGCAGTCTTGAATGGATACACATATTTTATATTTTCTGATATGGTAAAAGCATTTCCAGTGTCAACTTTGCATTTTTTATTCTACTCTATCATAGGCAGTGACAGAGGCAAGAGCAGACACGATCACTTCAGGCATGTAGTAAATACTTGGCAAGTCTGATAACGTATGACGCATACATCTGGTGCTGCAGTGGTGCAATATGAGAATCAACAAGTGAAAATCTTCGACTGCATCAAAACCCTGTCGTCACATTCAAATAGTCCCTGCTTGCACTTGGATTTGCTTTGCTTCTGCTCAGACTGTATGTTTGCACGTAGATCTATTATTGCTTGAGCAGATTTCCTGCACTCTAGCTTCAGCTCTTCTCCTCACACAGCGAATAAACCCACAATGTGGCAGAGATGATTTCATTGGTCAACACTAAACCTGGCATTCTATTGGTTGGGGAATTTTGACAGGGTTATTTTCACAGAAATCTATAAGAGCTGGAAAGCGACAGTATATCTCAGTGCAAGCAGTCAGTTTGAGCAGAAATCCAAGAGCAAGCTGGGGCTATGTGAGTGTGAGGACAGGGCTGTGAGGGATAGCATTACAGAACCTGAATAGAAATCAATGAGTCATACTCTCAAATTGAAAAACCAGGCAATGTGACATTTAAAAGGCTATTTTGTAACTGATATTCTCTAGCTCAGCTCAAAACACAAAAACACAGAGTCCGTCGTAGGGCTGGACGATAAGCCTATATCATTATTTATCCTCTTTCAATGGAATCATGTTGTTTTGAAATCATATTGAGATTTCATGATACACAATAACGTCATCTTAATTGATTACCAAAAGCACAGACAAACTCAAAATGTCTCTGATAATCTGAATTGATGAGAAGAACAGGAAAAATTACATCAAACTATTGTCTTAACCTCATTACTCTTTTATTAGTGGGCATGCATGTTAACATAGTCTGTGTATAACTGGAAATATCTCTTCATTTTTTCCCCCAACTCCACTTGAAACTATTATGTTCATTTCACACTTAAGTTCTTAATTAATTAAGTAAATCCCCGTACTTTTCATTTGTCAAGTATCTTATTCACACAGGGGTCTACAAAAAGAGGCATTCCGATCTCAATGCGTCATCCGAACGTCTTGGGTGCATTCACATATGTACCGTCCACTGGTGATCCGATCACCCAAGATGCCTTTGAATGCCAGGTCTGAACAGTGCCTCAGTTTGCCCCATTGGGTGTGGCACCTTAGTAGCAGACTCATTTCTGGAGAATCTTCACAAGGCTCTGTTTACCTTCATGTTTCAAAATTAATTTGTTTCTTACTTGGCAGACCAAATATTAAACTTTTATTATAAGCCTTTCAGCCTGAATGTAAGATTGGTTAGTTGCTGTCCTATGGGAGTAAGACAAGGGTAAAACACTTGTCCTGTCTATTTGCAATCCGTTGAAACGACTTCTATTAATTTAAAAGTGCCACTGGATTAGAGCCTGAAGGCATGAGTGCCCAAGACTCATCAAATTAATTAAGAAGTGCATATAAAGACATAGAGCTTTGGTTACACAGCACTCTGAACTAACTGCATTGCAAAATGACTTAGCACGACTGAAAATAGACTGATTGGCCAAAGCTAATTGTCATTAGCGGTGGACATCTATCTTTCATAGGCAGGACTGGTCGAAATCGTTTAATTTACTTGGCATGTCATAGCACACTATTGAGAATATGTTGAGGTATTGGAGCCCACCCCCACTGGACATTAGATGGTGACCTGAACATCAGGGGAACAGCATTAGCCACTCAGGCTGCACTTAAGTATTCCACATTTAATTAAAGCTATATCACAATGGGAGCACCATTGTGATATCTTTAAACCAGGCAATATGCAGGCATTAGATAAAGACTATTGTGTTATTATAATAGTTTGTTTGATGAAGTAAATGATATGAAACCATAGTAAACCTAATATTTAATGTGGAAACAAATCATAAGTTTCTTTTTTTATTATTTTATTGAAAAGAAATGTATTAAAATGAATAAATATACAATATAATAACCATGATGCCAATTACAAGGAAAAACAATTTTCCCATTTTCATCCGTTAATCTGCCAATTTAAAGATCTCCAGGAAAACCTCACCAGAACAAAAGAATCATTCACGCTGTGGTGCCAAACGTAATTTATCTAGAGTCACATGTTGATTTAAAAATGATGTGTAGAGATGGTATGGTCCTTTCTAAGTGGTTCGACACTGCAGCCAATCTCAACTATTGTAGCTATTCCTTATAACATTCTGATGATATAAGTTCATATGTGTGCATGAACCTGAAAACATTTACCTAATACAGAAAAACATGGGTTTCCTGCCAACTGGACTGCAAAAATTTAGTAAAACATAAATCGAGTTCCTCTACAATAAGATTCAGTTGTTTTTCTACATAGGGACAAATAACTCAAACAAATAGAATAAAAGCAAAAACATTCCCACAAATGTGCATAGAAATGATCACAATAATGAAAAAAATCCTATTATCTATTGTGCTCAATGTAGCTGAGTGCAGCAAGAGAACTAACATCAACACCACCAGCAGCATCCTCTTAACTCACCTTGGCTTGGTACCACACCAGGGGATTTCCAGTAGTCAGGGTCATATTCAGAAACATGGAGCCTTTATTTTTTGATTTACTCAAGCCAATCGCTTCAATGGACTGGAGCAATGATTTTCCAGAGGGATTTATTCTTATAAATAAAAGATTACCTGGATACAAACGCACACAAAAAAAACCCCCCTCCTTGCACAGCTAGAGAGTGACTCCAACATTTCATATTAAGGAATAAGGAATACCCAAGAAACCAGACTGTGGACAGCTCAGTCACCATGCATGTAGTGTAGTGCAGCGGTTGTTAGTCACTGTGACATTGGAAATGGGGAAGGTTTTACTGAAGTGCAACATGCAAAATGCAAATTGCAACAAAAAAACCATTTCTCACTCATTTTGACACGTTTTACTAATCAAAACACCATTAATGCCGTCAGCCCTGAGGATATCTGCAACAGTCAATCAGCCGGCATTGGCAAAATGTGATAATACCACCATTTGTTTTAACTTAAAAATAAATGGCTGGGAGATGTTTTAAAACATGCGCAACTCAACAAAATGAACCTTTAAGTGTACTGAAGTTGTGAAGTCTAAGACATTGTGTCTTAGTGTTTGGGGCAGAATGTGTCACATCTAAAGCCTTGGTTAATTTGGCTCAGAGTTCCTGTAAAGACATGATGGAGGCAGTGGAATGAAGCCAGGAGGAGGCTGTGACACTGGAGTGTGGCCATGAGGAACGGTTATAAATACTTCTGCCTTAAGACAAGGTCGGACAGCACATTGTAGTGCTGAATCCTTACCTGTAACTCAAAGCTTCTCCTGGTGTGAGTCTGACCGGAGACCATTGTTAAGGGACAGTGTGTAGGATTTGGTGACATCTAGATTGCAACAAACTGACTACCCCTCCGCTCACTCCCCCCTTTGCAAGACTGCAGTAACGTGAGCCACCAAGTGCAAAACCATGGTAATGTTGTTCCCCATGCAATACCATAACAAATACTTTATGAGCAACTGGAATGAGACGGTGGATGGCGGTGCAGACATGGATAACCATGGTGGTGTGTGCATGGGTCCCTCATTCTCCCTACGTGATGTCAGCACCCCCAGATTAGCTTCTATGTTGTAAACTCTGGCTTCAGGTAGTCAGTAGACGGGGTCTAGCCAAGCTAACGTTATGGGTAATGGAGTAGATTTTGTGACTCGTTTAGAGAAACGCTTTCATAAGAGACTGCCTACATTTCCCAGAATGGCTTGACAGCTCCTTAAGAATGGGTATTAGCTTGTGTCCTGCAATTTGTCATATGTGTGGATAGATGAATCGATAACAAACAGCAATAGCAGCTTTACTGGATCAAAAGACAGAGCTGCAACACATACCCAGAACACATCTTGTGACTACAAAGAATTCTGGTCTCTCATTCAGATTTCTCATTCTGTGAATGATTGACATTGCAAGCAATTTAAAAAATGAACTAATTTAATTTAATGAAAAATCCCTTCTCCTTCGATTCGAAGCAAGGGCCAAAAGGTGGTGGTGAAAGACCATAAACTGTGAATGAGAAGTGGACATAGTCACCGTGACGTCACCCAATGGGTGTGGACTTGTGTTTTGAAGCCTTGAGTACGGCATTTTGGCCATCTTGTTTTTTTGCAACCAGAAGTGATATGAGAGGTTCGAGCTTAGTACAACTTAAAGACATTTTTTTAAAAAAATGTGAGAATGAACTGAAAAAACACTAGGAAACAGTCTAAAGTTGTAAAATGGAAAACATATACAACTCACAGACCAGGAAATGTTGTTGTAGCGACCTGTCAATCACAAGGTAGCTTTATTGAAGAAGACTTGAAACTACTGAATGAGTCCATAAACTCATGTCTACAATGTTTTGAGGTAATAATTCAAGTGAGAAGTCTGGTTATTTTCTCATAGACAATCCGACACAATATAATCTTTTTTGCAACCAGAGGAGTCGCCCCCTGCTGGACATTAGATAGAATGCAAGTTTAATGCACATCTGCATTGGCTTTGCTTTTCAGACCTAGAGGTTGCCCCCTGTGAAGGACAAAAAAGCTTCATGAATGTGCAGTAGCTGCAATGAAAATTGTCATACAACAAGATATTCAACTCACTGAAGTATGTTCAAACATTTTAAAGAGTGTTTTGAATGTGATTTTTTTTTTTTTTGTGTTTGTTTGTTTTTGATATAAAAAGTTTTACCTTAGTTTGTTCTCCAACACAGTACCAGCAGTGGGTGTTGTCTCCTGTCTCGAACATCAATACAGGTAACACACACACACAATCGCACACAAACTCCCCTGACCCTCTTTACACTGAAGAGAAGACAGCAGGTGGATTTGGGGAGACAGATTGCGATGGATAGTGACCCAAAGAGGGACATGTGGTGGAAGGAATAGAGGGAGAGTGAGGAGCAAGACGCTGGGGAAAACATTGGGCCAAAAGTGGGAGCCAAAAGGTAGAGACAGAAAAGGCCAACAGTGGGTCACATTTTCTGTAGATTTTGAGTCTATCTCGCTTAAGTCGTTGTTGCGGAAGATGTCTGTATGACAGATGGGGAGTCAAGAGATATTAAAGCATTTCTAAAAGGCTTACCAGTACAGTCAGTAATCCGTGTTCAAGGCCTCTCTGTTGGAAGTATTTAACTCGGACAAAAAGTTCTCAGACTATTCACCCGGATGGATGACTAACAGCTCGTCTGCACAATGCAGGGGGAACAAATCCTAATGCGAATACATGTACAGCTGTTTTTCAAGAGCAGAACGATGCCTCAAATGATGAGGAGGTTGTGTACGTGCTTTGCCTGAACTTCCAACGCCGTCTTCAACAGTTGAATTAAGTGGATATGGAAACTGCTGACAACAAGCCCTCCGGCTGCTGACACCCTGAATAGCTTAGCAGCACAAATGACTTCTATGTCAATCTCTGAGGAGCCTTGCTGCCTGGAGTCAAACAGCCTCTTCCCCCTTCGTTATTACAGGGGATGAGAAAATGAGATGGGCTCCATTATGCTTATTGTTGCTCCAGCTGGTGGGCAGCTACTTGAGCTACATGTCTGGTAATAGGAGCACTGCTGAATATTCTTGTGTTTCAGGATGCTGGGAGGGGAGGTTGTGATGGGGCGACAATGTAATATTACCATTGCACTAAGGGGGTCATTATATTAGATTTTTACCACACTATTCAAAAATCAGAGAACAAATAATAGTAAGGCTGATCAGTGATCAGTATTCTTTATTGGGCATTTTGTTTCTTTTGTTGGAAATCGATTGCAAAATATAAGTGTAGGGAGAGTTTGTTACCATAACCAAAATGTTTTAACAGGAGCTGGATTATTTAGTTTGTGTAATAATATGTGTATTAAAACATAAAAAAAATAATTTTGAAATGTCACGGTTATCGTCAATACCAGTGTATTGCGACACCCAAACCCCTGTCCCAATACCATGCAACAAATATACTGGTCACACTGCAAATTCTTTTTAAACTGTTCACAAAAAACATCGTTCAAAGTGTATTTCTGATTGTGTATTTCCTCATTTACTCACCAAAAATGTCACAAATGCAGAGAGAAATGTGATTTGGATTACTGAAAAGACCAATGATCGCCATACGCAGGACTTTTTCACAACAGACATTTTGACTTGTCACAGTAGGAATAGCACAGGTGTTACAAATTACATTAATGATGGCTCCGTTCTTTTCAAGCTTTCAAGTAAAGTAAGGGTGCTGCAGCTGCTGAAACCAGGGACGCGTATTCTAACGTTTTCTAATGCTAAGCACAAAGCTATTTCCGAAACAATCCAACTAAATCTGACTATAATCCCAGCACATAAGGGGTCAGCACAACTGTGGCCATAGTGCATGTCCGACAGCAGCCCTAGAGAATGGGGGCGGCTGTGGCTCAGGAGGTTGGAAGTCCGCATGTCGAAGTGTCCTTGGGCAAGATACTGAAGGCTGTGTGTGTTTGTGAATTAGATCAGATCCTGATGAGCAGGTTGGCATCTTGGTGAATGTTGACATGTGGTTTAAAACCCTGTGAGTGGTGGGGAGACTACAAAAGACACAATATAAATGTCTATATGCCAAAGAGAGGTCCGCACAACAAAGGTGCCAGCATGGTGAAATGTTACTTCTACTAATAATGTCATTGATGGATCACCGTTTGGAACAAAAATCACGCATGGCTCGCTGGGAAACGCAGCAGGATGGGCAATGGGGGATCAGAGGCTAATAGTCATGGATGTCAGGCAGGCACGTTGTGTGCTGTCAAGTAGCCTGGTGATGGATGATGGAGCCATATCGGAACATGCCTGGGATGTTCAGGATCCCGGCGTCGCCACGTGGGCCGCTCACTCGGGCCGAGATAAATTACTCTTAATATGCATTGGAGATTTTCCCTAATTCACTTGACATTTTGGAGACGTCTCGCTAATTCCAACCCCGTCTCCTATGAATTACATTCACATGCAGCTGTCCTGCCGTACCAATTTACGCTCGGGAGAAAAGTTCAGTGCAAATGCAGAAAGTAGTGTGATTTTAATATGGTGAAGCTTAAAGTAAGGGTACCTCGGTATGCATAATGATGTGACAAGAAAATCCTCACAATCATCATTTAGACCGCATTCACCACAATATGATCTATTCTTCTTATTTTCTATGCTGCTTGATAATCTATGACATTGTCCTATAATATTCCCAGAGGGCATTAGGCCTTTTGTTGTTGAGATGTTGCCGTGCTTATTATTATAATTACACATAGTAGAACATCATATTGACCGTTTTTCGAGATCAACAGGCTCGACTTTTTCCATAGACAATGAAAAACAAGAAATGTATATCTCATGCAACAATGCTATATCTATTTATCATGTGTGATAATGCATGCACTTTTATGTAAATATTGGCAGATGGAGTTGATGCACTATCCAGACTCTCACTGGGTTGTTTCCATGGGAGCATTCCTATTTTTCCTCCTACACGTCACATAGTAATAGTCAATGTTGGCAGTTTACATCATATGTTCAATTAGTGAATTTATCATCGTAATGAAGACATTCTCGTTAGGAAATCACATTACAGGATAAACGCACATTATTGTGCAGTCTGCCTGAACTTTGTTGAATTCAAATCTTGAAGTCAAATTTTAGTCGTAAATAAGAGTTTATCATGTTCATTTGATTAAAATGATTTGTTTCTCTTCTCAATTATTACAAAGCATTTCCACTGTAGTTTGTATACTTAAACCAATGTGCCAAATACCGTGAAATAAAAAAAAAAAATAATTATTGAATTTCCTACCGTTTTTGTGGCCCTGCACTGTCTCCCAGAGGAGCCTCCTCAGCTGTTTCTACTGATATGCTGCTGACAAGCCGGGGACTTCACACCGTACTCCCCCACATACAACACTATCCTCTAAAACACATCCTCCAGATATATCACATTCTGCCACCACACCATTGAGATGATGCATGGAGCGGATATCTTTCATTGCTATTTACTGCTTGAACATCATTGGAAGTTGATTTATGGCCATATTGCCCGCTAATGTTAGTTTTTATTGCATTATAAGGCAATAAAGAAACAAGGGCGAAACGTGTGTGCAAGCTTTACCCACATAGTATTCTTCTCTTGCGCTGGTAAATGACAGATTATTTGCTACAGCTCATGTTTTTTGCCTTTTATCGAAGAAAACTACTGTTTCATGTAGGAGTAGCTTTTGTTTAAAATGTGTATATTTCCACAGACAATGCTTCTAGAATAGTATGGACCTGTGTAAACGTATTTCCACCATTATTACTATTTTTAGCTTTACTCAAGTGTCATTTCTATGTCTCCATGTGGTTAATAAACAGAACCAGGCGCAGGAACTGCTATGATTCAAAGCATTGCAGAAACTAGATAAAATCAAGTTTACTGTAAGACAAGATCTTTAACAAGATTTTCAAACAATTACTTTTCAAATGGGCTTTTATTCTGAAATTTCTGAACACTCAGTTTCTGCGGCTGATAAAATCCAGTTGGCAGTATTTGTTTTTGGCAGCACACTGCAAAAAGAAACAAGGATGAGATAAGATATTAGTTCAAGATGAAGACACTGGGTTAAGAGTTAAAGGCATATCAGTAATGTAGTGGGCGGATGAGAATGCAGCCCACCTTTGGGATAACAACAACAATGGTGGCACGCTTACAGTTGCCTCTTATTTCCCATTTGTAATTATGCTGTGCCCCAAGTGCTCACACGCTCATTATGATGCAAACTCGTGTCATGTAAAGCAATATTGCAGTATTGACAGATTATCCCCCCTCCAGGGCCACACTGTGAGAGCAACCCTGTCTTCTACAAAATGAAGTTCCCCGTACAACTAAACTGCATTCTAAATTGTGTTTTGAGGGAAATGTAGTTTCCTCCCATATTACTCTCACAGTTTTAAAGGCGTAATCATCTGCTTAAATTAAAAAGTCGGTGTTGACATTTGGTTGCACACGGGACGCAAACGGTGGTCCCCTGGGTGAAAGTCCTGTGTTTCTTTACCTCACCCACGCACCCCAAATTCCAACTGGACCATGATGAGGAACTTGTTTGTGATACATAAAAAACATTATTTTGTCCTTGTTTGGAGGGTAATTACAAGAAGACTAGGCTGCAGAGAAAGAGTGAATATAGATATTTAACTCACTTTACAAAAGGCGATGAATCGTAACCAACAATGTTGCTGAATTGGTCCCAACATTTTGTAGCTTTCCCTTTCACTCTCTGTGTGCAGTCCATCAGACGCTAATTGCACATACATGCCCTTGCATGGAGAATCCAGAGTCAGCAGTGGCTTAGGAGGATTAGGGCTCGTATCTTTTGTGTATAGTAATTAAACTGTAATTGAATTTTGCTGCGCCAGCTGTGTACTAAGAGATTTTACTGTATTAGCTTAAACCTCAGGTGGCTGTTTTGTTAATCAAGTCCAAAGTGGATATTGTGTTATCCCAACAAAACCACAGAAAACCCTAGTTCCAATTACAACGCTATGAGGCAACACAACATTGTCAATAATTGTGGTTGATATGATTTTTTTTTTTTTTTTTTTTTTCCATTTATTAAAGCCTATGGCACCAGCATTCAGTAGAGATGTGCTCCACTGATTAGCTCTGCTTTCATTATGTTTTGAACAGGGATGTAGTTGTTTGTTAGCAAGGATCTTGTACAGTTTATATATTGAAATCTATTGTATTCACCATCAAAAGGAGTCACTGTAGGGGATGTTTTTCATAGACCCTGGGTGTTTTAGTAATATCAAAAACAAATTGATTTCTAAATTGATTTAAAGCTACAACAACAAAAGGCTTCTTTCTCAGCCAGTGCCGCTGTATTTGAAATGGCTTGGTTCTGAAGATGGAACAATGGAGATTTGATTTGAAGATCTGCAGTGAAGCAGTTTCAGGGAAAACTAAAGAAAAATAACAAAGTTACATCCATTTAATTTATCAAGCAATTTCAATGCCGTACAGATTAAGTCCGTTCCATATCTCTTAAGACTGCCTTAAGCAGGGACAGACGGACAGGGAAAGGAAAGACTAGTTAGGGACCGTGCAGAGTATTAACTTGAAGGTGGAAGAGTGGTGGAGGCTGAAGGAGATTCTATGTCCCCAGCTGTTTTCTCTCCAGTATGGAGAACAACAAGGAAATCTTGCTTCTGTTAGGCATGTTTGAATATGCTCTTAGAAAAACAAATTATTCTGATGTTGAAAAGAACACCAAGGCCATTTAATGCGTTGGAAGGACTGCATATTTCTAAGAGTTTGTAATAATTTGTTTCTGTATGAAAACAAAGGGCATTTCAGTATTCGTGATGCGAAACCAGCCAGGGGAGAGTGGGTCATATAAACTCAGGGAATGGAAACAACGTGTTATGTTCTGTGTCCCCTGCTAGTGAATGTTAGAAAATGATGTAAAATCAGAGGAAAAATGGACATTTAAATGGATTTAAACATTGCAGGAGAGCTGCCATTTTATATGAAATATATTTCCCACTGTATATAAATATTCTATATTTGTATTTTTTATTATTGGCGTCAATCATGCTCCAGAGAAAAACATTGGGAAGTAGTCATAAATGTACAAGTCAAAGATAAATAAGATACTGAAATGTCAAGATCTCCCTTTACCCTTGGCAAATACCAGTGCTTTTACATATATTCATTGTCAAAAGAAAAAAGGCACCTGTGTGGCACAAAAGGCGCAGTTATGACGTGTGATGGAAATGGGGAAGGCAGCCTTAAGGTGATTAGTTTCTGGGTTTTATTCTATTTGGCCATCACTTTTTGGCAACTGACGAGGAACTACTGTTTAATTCATGAGATAAAGAAATTTATTTTCTTTCCCTGTAAAAATATCAAGTCAAAGTCTTAACCCCCCAGAAACACACTCTGCTATGTGGTGTCCTAACATTGACAATACAATATTCTTCTATAAGTATGTTATTACTTTTAATAACTTTTGACAGCCATTAACACCATTATAAGGTAGCTCTAATGGGTCTGTGATATCATGTCGATGATCAATCTATTAACCACCGACTGTCAATGGACAGCCAAGGACTACTATTGTCCCTGGACATAGTATCATTAGGTTTAATGGTGTTTGTGCTTATTGATTTTCACTGTAATCAAAATGATATTGATCTCAAACAGCACTGATACCAACATCTGGCATCATCCAGTGTGAAAAGACGCCAATGAATTGTCCTTGAGGTCTTTAAAGAAGAAGTAAGTTGAATTAATGTCACCCTTTTGGATGATATCAACAGAGACATTTTGTTGCGGTCGTGTGTGTATGCGGCTAACAGATGGCAGTCACCTCAAGGTGCCGCTGGTGCCCCATCTTTGCTGGTGCCCGTTCACCGGCCATCTCGGCTTACCCCCTGGGCTGCTGCAGGTGGGTTCAAGGTTGGCATCCGAATATGTCATGAATTTGACTTTGCCCACAGCATTCAGGATGGCTTCAACATCCGTCCACCGCTTCAGGGTGCTGGTTCCATCCAATTTGACTCAATCCAACAAGTAAAGTTGACAAAAGGCACACTATGTGACAGCAAAGTGCCATAACACTTTTATTATCCAAGCTTGAAAGATCTACATTCATATCCTCACGAGGCATCCACAGAGAAGAAAATGTGAAACACCTTCATTCTACAGAGACGATCCAGGAAGAGTGTTGCCTCTCCTTTTAAAGAAGCGGTAGCCGTGATTGACAGGTGATCTCGGCAACCCTTGTAGGCTGTGCATGCATCGGATGAATCCCTCTGTGTGGGTTTTTTGTTTTTTTTGTGTGGATGCATGTTAGTGTGAGTGTTACAAAGAGACCTGTGTGAATCACTCGGGCAAATCCTGACCTGTTGATCTCAGATCCTGGGGCTGTTCCAGAGAGGGAGCTCTCATCACAGAGGCCGGCTTCAGAGGGAACACTGATCCGTGATCCCACAATACTACAGATGCTTCACTGGATTTTGAGAGTCCAACGATAATGCTCCTTTTCTCATGTATGATTCAATCCACTCATGGCTACCTACATCTGTCTGATTAACATTAAATCTATAGCGCACCCTCCCACTATCCTTGTTGTCATATGTATCCTTGCTGTGGGCTATGTCGAGGTAGAACATCGATCTTGTTATTGGTAAGGACCACTGAGTTGTGTAGTGTAGTGTACTGACGCATTCAGTTTTAATTGAAGGTCATTTTGCCCAGTATTTTGAAGGAAATCTTTTTCTCAAGGACTATGATTCAGGGCTGGCAGTTGGAGCTACTGAGAAGATGGGCACAAAACTCATCTTGCTAAATTGTTGGTATGAATGACAAACTGCACTAAATCGTCAAAGGTTCACGTGTACAATTATAAATTAAGTTAAGTACAAGAGGCATTGTGTTAGGAAATATTGGATAACCATGCTTAAAATTGTACACAAAACCTCTAGTTCTAGAATTGCTTAGGTTAATGAATAATTTTGGACTGTCTCAGACCAAAGGAATAACGTATGAATTTTGAAAATGGATATAGTTCCACTTTAATGGGCAGTATTCTCCATCAGAAGTGCTTATCTGATGGTCCAACAGTTCGGAAACCACATCTTTCAAATGCTTGATTGGGAGGGGGGTTGTGTTAGACTTCTTTAATTTCCCCAAACGACAATCCAACATTTACACCCACTTGGCCAGCTTATTGAACGTGAGAAAAAAAGCCATATTTTCAGCTTCTCTCTCTAGCTCTCTTTTTTTAATTTTTTTTTATTCTTGACGAAACGCCCGTGTGGACAGAGATCGTTTTCATTTTAAACGAAAACGTATAAGCGTGGATGTAGCCTGAGTCTGGTGGAGATTAGCAGTGGAGTAGCAGTGAAACCTCTTATTTGATCACACAAAGGTGCCATTAACAGCTTGAAAAGTGTATATAATTTCAGGTAACCCCCAAGCAGGAAACCATTGCTCCATGGTAGAAATGCAGTATTTATAGCAATATCATTTATTCAGTGAAGCTTTAAACTGTAGCTAGACACTGAACTTGTTACCTCGGCCAAGGATGTTAAGATTTTGGTTTGTCAGCAGGATCACAGAAAAACTACAGACCAGATTTTCATGAATGAAGAAAAATCTTGTTAAATTGGGCCGGGGATCCTAATCACGGGGCGTGCATTATTTTTCACTGATGGAAATAGCCTTGGTGGAGTTCTGCGCTATCTGGGTGCCCTTCTAGTTGTTTTGATTTGTCTTTTTATAATAGTATGGCTCTTTCTAGTTGTATCGGAGAACAATTTGAGCCTGGGAATAAAGTTACAATATATAATGTTTCAGCGACGGTAGGAAGCTTGGGCTATTGTTATTCTTGCCTCAATCTTACTTGGGCAAGTTGCCACTTCAAGACTGATATTCATCTTGACTGCACTGTTTTACTTGATGAAACATCACCTGAAGCTACGTCAGTAAAGCTCAGGAGGGACAATGTCATTGTCAAGTCTCAAGTCATTGAAGCATTGAAGTCCCAAGCGATGTTTAAGGGCCAAGGGCCTTCAATAATTCAAATATCATCATGTGCTCTTCATCAAATAATTTGAATGATAAAATTTGCTGAGCAATTCATTTTCCCTCTGCTTTCTCAAGACAGACCTGCACAGAATCCAAACAGCCAGGCAGACCCTGCTTGAATTGTACCAGTCTACCTTAGTCCTTTATCAGTTTTTTGGATCTAAAATAACATGCACAGTCTGACGCAGCATCGGCACTTTATTTCAGAGGATAGTATTTCTTGTGTGGGTACATTGTGTGTTCCCCCCCTCTCATCTATCATAACTCTCTGTCTCTCTCCTGCACTTTTTCCCCAACAGGCTTGTCTGAGAATGTCAAGCAGAAGTACATTATCAGGATTATTAATCTAGGTTTGGCAGAGTGTCAACTAATTTCATGCCCAGGTGGGGTTTTGAGTCTTCAGTGTTTGAGTTTCAGAAGAGTTCTGTGATTTTATATAATTGATTTGGCAAGTCAAATGTGACTGAGGTCTGAATAACCTTTGAGACCCGAAACTGAGGTCAACAGCTACAAATATTGTACTACAATGCAAGGTTGGTATGTTGGCATGGGGGTGTTTTTAGATTGCAGTAGTCAACAACATTTAAAGGGACAGTGTGTAGCATTTAGGGAAATCTATTTTCAGAATGTAATAATGATAATAAGTATGTTTTCTTTGGTGTATAATCCCCTGAAATTTAGAATCTTGTTTTCATTACCTTAGAATGAGCGGTTTATATCTACATATGGAGCCATAGACTGTATTTAAGAAGTGAATCTCTGGTAGAGGCTGCGAGTCACAAGTACCCTAGCCCTAAAGCATACTCCGCTTTATGGTCTGTTTTACTCTAAACTCTGGAGCAATAATTTACTTTTATTTAATGAACATCGTGCTGTATTGAAGGAGACTTGAAGCTAGCGAATAAGACCATAAACTCACGCTCACCATGTTTACTGAGGTAATAAATCTGGTCTTTTCTGGTCTGGTCTAGACTTCAATTCCATCGAACTTCTTTTTGCAACCGGAGGAGTCGCCCCCTGCTGGCCAGTAGAGAGAATGCAAGTTTGAAGACACTTCCGCATTGGCTTAGCTTGTCAAAACCGGTGTACAAGTACAATCTAAAAAAAAATCCAGCTTTGGCAATATTTCAGTTTAGCATGTAAGCATGCTAACGTTTGCTCTTTGACACTATACTAAAAGTGGTGGCCTAAGTATAAAAGACAAAGGAATCTGTCTTTGTGTTATTGGATAAGACAGGAAACTTTAATGAGCTGAATGTGCCACATAAAAGGTTAGGGGATGACCAAAGTCAGTTGGGTTCATCATCTGGGCCAACTTGGACATCTGTATCAAATCCCATGGCAAACCATCAAATAGTAAAGAAATTCCATTAAAAATAAAAAATTCAACCTAGGTGGCACTAGAGGAAAAGGAATGACCAAAATTGGAAGACATCATCCTCTGTAGACAGGACATGTGTAGACAAAGTTTCCATGGCAGCCCATCCAATAGTTGTTAAGATATTTCAGTCCGAACAAAAGTGGTGGGCCAACGTTAAATGTATGTAAATCTGTAATGTATGCACTTAGTGGTTTTATACAAACCAGTTGCATTTGAAAGGCCATCAAATGCCAAGACACTGCCCAGCTCATGTTTCATTTTGGTCCAGATTGTTCAACCTTTGAAACCTCGGAAATCTGTATGTAGCAGCCGCCCACCTCAGCTGCTTACCGACATGGTCGCAGAGTATCACCAAGTGTGTTTGGGTTCAGACCATCAGAAGCAAAGGTCAAAGTGCTTGTTTGTTGATCACAAAATCCTATCCGATATCAGAACAAGTTGAATTATTAAGGAGGCTGCTGCAAGAGCTGAATATTGCCTTTCCTTATATTCCCTTACGGGGGCGGCTGTGGCTCTGGAGATACAGCTATTGTCCACTAATCAGAAGGTGGGTGGTTAGATCCCTGGGGTCTACATGTCGGAGTGGCCTTGGGAGGGAAGATACTGAACCCCAATTTAGTCCCAGTGGCTTTTGCCACTGGTGTGTGTGAGAGTGCATGTGAATGTTTATCTCTCCTGATGATGATCTTGTATGGAAGCCTCAGCTACCAGTGTGTGAATGTGTGTTTGAATGATTTAATGCTGGACTGTGTTGAAGGCTAGACTAGAGAAGGGCTGTATTTATAGCAATATGCCCAAAATCTCCTATCACATTAAAGGTCATTTCACCTTTTTTAGTAATTTAATAAATAAATAAATAAAGTTTATGAAATCACCAAATGGTAATGGATCATTTTGTATATTGAGTGAATAACACACCTGACAAATAAATACAAAATAAAAATGATTTAATTAAGAATTTAAATGCAAAATCTATACAACAATTTCAAGTCAAATTATAGAGAAAAAATATATATGTAATTCCATAAACTAATATGCACACAAATATAGCGTGATCAGATTAGGAGTATGGTTTGATGTAACTACATTGGGGTATTCCCATGAGAAGAATTCTTATCAATTCAAATTTTCAGAGTTAGTATGGCTTGTTAGTATCAATTGAGACAACATAATTGTGTATCATGGAAAGACGATAAATGCTCATTCGCCCAGCCCTATGTATAAATGCGGTCCATTTACCTCACCACTGGTAAGGTACAGATGGTCCGACTCATGAGCTGAGGTGGCCACAGAGGGAGCTTATGTGTCTATATGTGGGTGTGAGATAAACGGATGTATGTGTCAGCCACCAGGCTGTAATTGGCCTATTTGTACACCCTGCACCTTTACTGCCTGTGAAGTTTCCTTTTCCGGTGGCCCCCCTGCTACTGCGGTGTCCCACTTACAAATTCCAGCCGGACTGCTGACAACAATCCAACTGAATAATCGGCTATCAAATCTCTGTTGGTAAGAGTGTTCATCTGCAATGTGGCAGCACACAGTTGAGAGGAATCTCTTCATCTGTCAAGTCACCGTTAGTCATCGCAGGATCAAGAGAAGCCGCGTCTTTGATTAGAAAAAATCAATGTGTACACTGCGGGGGCTTTTCTCTGTGGGCTCATAGTGTATTGAAAAGAAGCACATCTGACAAAGACATCTACAGCGGCAAAATATATCTCCGCCCGGACCTCTTTTGTTGCACTCTATCATGTAACACAGTCAAAAGCTAAGCCTTTCCATCTCAAGTAAACATGACTCTTGAGTCAAGGTTTTATTTAACTTTCTCCATGTTATTCACTCTCGCTTTTGTGTTATCAGAACACGACATGTTGGCATCGCTGGGGGAAAAAAAGTTAAAAGAAAGTACGGTAGCGGTAAACACACCTAAAGCGAGTGCAACTGTCTCAATAGATGGCCAGCCATGGCACTGAGCTCTGCTGACAAATAAAAGCTGTGAAGCAGACTGGCAAGGAAGCACAGAGAGAGCGATAAAATCTCTGTCTGACAGCAGATGAGGGTCAGGGGTGTTTAAGGGGGGGGGAAGATAAAGGGAGAGGGGGGAAACAGGGCCAGGCGGAGACTGAAGAGTACCCAGAGGTCCAATGACTCACAGGCACTTTTACTTGACTGGTCTTTGACAAGCATCCACACACACACACACACACACACACACACACACACACACACACACACACACACACACACACACACACACACACACACACACACACACACACACACACATTGTAACACAGCTCACATACACATATCTGGCCTGCAAACACACTGCTTATGTATACTGTATAGACTGGTAAGAAAAAAAATCTCTAATGGTATATATATTCTCTTTTTCCTTTACACACACACAGAGACAGACAAAAAAGTTCACTGTTTTTCATGGGGAGAAAAACAAGTGAAGGAGAGACAGAAAAGTGCAACTGGGAGAAAAGCAAATAAGTGGGAGGAAAAGAGAATGCAAAGAGAGAAATGAGGTGAGTGTGAGTGTGTGTGTGTGTGTGTGTGTGAGAGAGAGAGGGAGATGAGGAGGCGGAGAGATGAGAGGCGAGGGAGGGAGTAATGGAGACAGGGAGGGTGGAGAAGAGAGGGATAAGGCACACTTGGATGAAGGATTCCAGCGGAGTGAGGAGGGACGTGCAAGTGTCGGATCAAGGAGACTGAACTGCAGTTCTGGGGGTTCCTCAGACTGGACACTCTGGACTGGACAGAAGACCAACCGAAGAGATGGACGGATGGAGGGATGCCAGGCCCGGGATTTACACAGAGCGACGTGACCTCTCCATCTGGCTGTTTCACCTAATCTGAACCCTCCAGAGGACCGTCGCAGGACGCATGACTGACCATCGGGACTGAGATCCAGCAATAGCTGGGAGGGGGTTCGCAATGGATGTGTACAAATGTCTGAGCGTACTTTTCTTCACTCTTCCACCACAAGGTAAAACATTTCCCTTACTGTCAGTAACAGTTGCTTCACCTTTAATTTTCTTGACCAACGTTGGGATCAGAAGATGAGGTATCAGAAAAGAGGGAGGGTTGGGTATTTTAAATATAATATATTTCAATATATATATATATATATATATATATATATATATCTTTTTTCTCCTAATATTTGATCAAAGTTGATGCATTGTTCATCAGCTCTTTATTCAAAAGTAGAGTGTCTGTATTTTCTCTATTTTGTTGTGTTTAATTTTGTTCATGCCATGACATTTTGAGATATTTTTGAGATATTGAAGGGAGGGTATTCAATCTTTTCCTAATTAAAGGCTCTAAAGAAAACATTTAAAAAAGGCAGCAAGGTTTTTATATTGTATTTAATTTGAAAGGCAAGTATTTTTCTTGTGAAGGCGAACTCGATCACCTTCAAAAACTTTGTTGCTTTCCATAGTTTTTATTAGACGAGGAGGTAGAAACTGCCTGAGTTGCTTGGTGACCTGGCAACAAAGCTTTGTCTGAGCAGGACCCACTTGTATAAAAAGTGATATTTGCTGCTAATGCATTATTGGCCTATGAGAGTTCATTGATCAAATGAGGACAGAACTGGGTCTCGTGGCTCTGTAACATCTAGATAACTAAGCAGGTCGAAACCGATTGGCGTGTGCTTTGCGTAACTGAAAATATCAGCGGATAAACATTGCTAGAACGGAGATTAGCTTTTTTTTCTTTTAAACATTTGATTCACTTTTATGGATTATTTACATAATTAATTTTGTTTCATTTGGATGGTGTGCATGAATAAATATTAAAAACAGATGCCATCGAGAAGCAACCAGGGGGATGGCATGAATTATAGGAGAAGGAACTGGATACTCTCACAAAAATAAAAATATATGACAGCCAGCTGGAATGAAAAGGTTCAGGTTTCTCCATTCTGAGTGACGGGTAACATCCCAGTCTGAATCAGTGCTATTCACAGTTTCCTGTAAAGCCCATTGCACAAAGGTAAACTCATCCAACAGTTACCTACTTTCTACTGCACACATTACTGCTCTGACCCACACACTGTCAAAGTCATGGCAGCCTGCAAGCCCCCCCCCCATCTAAACCCATTAGTTGGAAGGCTGCTTTAGAGTCTACCGGAGCGTCCCTATTTATTTAATACCGTCTGCATTCAACAGATATCGCTCCGAGGTAACGTGATGAAACAAAGGCGCCTGTGTCGGTTTCTTTCATCAGTGAAAAACCGTAGAGGCATTTCAAGGTTGTTGAGCATCTGGACATGTAGAACACGTACAGGTAGAAAGGGACGTAAAAGAAAACTTGGTGGGGAAAAATAAACTATATCCATTTAATAAGGTATTGATCCTAAGGCTGAAAACTGAGGATGCCAGTTTTCAGGCAACTGAAGGACAGCCCATCAGCTTTGATTGAGTGGCTGGGAGAACCAGAGAGGAAGGCCGGCAGCATGACAACAACATCTGTGTCCTTGTTTTCAGAATACAAGTTGGAACACAATCTTTCTTCAAGATAGATAGATAGATAGATAGAGTGGGCGGCTGTGGCGTAGTGGAGAGCAAGGTAGTTCTCCAATCAGAGGGTCGGTGGTTCGATACCCGGCTTCGGCAGTCGATGTGTCCTTGGGCAAGATACTTAACCCCAAGTTGCTCCCGAAGGCTTGCCATCGGTGTGGACTGGATGATGCATGGTAGCCTGTCATCAGTGTGTGAATGGGAGAATGATATGTAATATACTACTGACTGTAAGTCGCTTTGGATACAAGCGTCTGCTAAATGACTGTAATGTAATGTAATAGATAGATAGACAGATAGAAAGAAAGCAGTTCCGGCAGTAAACAATATATACAATACAATGCTCCACGTGCAAGAAAGACATTGAAATATGCAGAAGTGCCAGGAATAATGATATCAGTGAGGCTGCTGCCCCAGCCTTTGATGAATTGCTGTGCCATTGAATTACCTGCACAGACTCGCAATGTCCGGAATAGAAAAATGGCTAATTCAATATGAAGGAAAAAAAAAAAAATACAATTGTTCAGAGACCTTGTTAGGTCATCCTCGGTGCGGGGGTGGTGGATGCGGGGGTAGCTCCATCAGAGCGCAGAGAGGCAGGGAGGCTGGGAGGGGGAGAGGTGGCGAGGGGGAAGGGTGAGACGTCTCGTCAGATCGCTCCATCAGCACGTCTGTTCAGAGACACAACGGATGTCCTCAGACTCGGATTCCCGCTTCCGCTTTTTCTTTCTCTCTTTCTCTCATCTCCACACCCCCCCCCCCCCGCCCCCCTCTTCCCTCAGATACAGTCCCTTGTAACCAAACGCCACCTGTATAATAGAGGTCACCCTCCTTTTAGATTACACTCTGTACAGTGAATCCTTCACGGCGGCATGGATCAGTTAAATCCATTAAAGATGAATGTATTGTAGAAAGTATATTCAGTATTAATATTGTGCATTTGAAACTGGGCTTCTATGTTAAGTATAAAAGGCCGCTGTCATAATCGAGCACAAAGGAGCGGCATTCATATGCAGTCTTAAGCAAAAATATTGCTTTAAAGTTCTAAAAAGACAGTTAATGGCTTATAAGGGGTGGAAAAAGGTCGATGTGATTGATCCAAACTTTCCTTATGTGTCTAATCTTTCTTTTCTCCCCTTAGTTTGTTTCGAAGTTCGACCTCGTGCCCACGCTGAAGAGCGGCTGCTCCAGGATCTGTTCGCACATTACAATAAGCTCTCCCGGCCTGTGGAAAACACTACAGACACAGTGCTAGTCCACTTTGGGTTGTCTATTGCCCAGCTCATTGATGTGGTGAGTAAAACCTCACAGCGTTGCTACATTTCATAAATAACCAACCCTGGATATCAATATTAAAGTCCAACTTGAACAAATTGCTTTTGTTTTAGTTTTTTTTACTGCTACAGCATACATACACATATCTGCTCTGTGAATCTTGTCTTGTGGTTTCCTCTGATGGAAAAAATCAAGAGCCAAAAGGAAATAGATCATAATGGCGTCCTTTAATTTGAGTCTTGATGTTTCTGAACCAAAAATACATTTAGTAAATACTTTTTGATATCAGTTTCATATAAGGCTTGCAGAAACAAAAAACGTCAAATTGTTAACGTTGTGAACAATTGGTTATGTTTAGGCAACTAAACTACTATAATAATTTCTGTCCCAAAAATAACGTAAAATGTAACGTTACAACCGTAACTAGTGTAAATAAACAACAACCGCCATTAACAGACTTTCTTACATAATGTTACGTAACAATCGTAACAATGCTACATAACAGTAGAACATAAGTCAGTTTTGTTTAGTTTTGGTTTCACATGGGACACTGGGTGTCCTGGGTGAAAGTCCTGTGTTTGTTGTGTGTTTGCTTGACCCATCCACCACCCTTGGTGGACTTTCTTGCTAGTTCTACTCGTTATTATTATCACGTAACTTTCAATAACAGTTACTTGATATATTACGTTAGCCGTGGTTTTGCAGAAACGTACACTGCTAATGTTTTTTTCTGGGGACTGGGCTCATAGGCATCATAGGCACGGTTACAACAGCCAGGCAGCAGGAGGCTACACAACACAAGAGCCACAGCTTTCCTGCTTTCTCTTTCTTATCCAACTTACAAACGAGACCACAAGTCCCGTCCTGCACCTTAGCTTTTTGAACGAGCCACCAAACGTTCACCGTGGAAAAGTGCAATGTTAATGCCAGTCTGCAGGCTGAATAGCTAATACGCTGGTCAGCTGCAGCACAATAAACTGCATATGAACTTAAATGCAAATCTCACCTTGCTCAGTTCAGATGCCAGGTGTGGCCCTTGAAATGTTGATTTTATTATCATGAATGTTGGTCCAATGCAGTTGTGTATCGTTTCAGTTGTGCTCTCTATGTCCTATGTATCATATTCATCATGATCACACTAGCAACCAGCTCAAAGCTACACCAGGAAAGAGAGATAAATCTAAATATACAGATCTCTTATCAGCGGAAATTAAACCACAACAGAAGAGACTAAATTAATTTCACAAATTAAATTCAGTTGTCAAGTATGCTATTGCTGGCAGGAAATATCCAAATCCAGACACAGCGGGTCTCAACTAAAAACATCTTTATTCTTGCCTCTCGTCTTATCTTTGCATTACAGACACAAATTATGTTGCAGGTAAAAGTGTTTTTATAAGGCCTTTAACTGCCATTTGGAGCCATGCAATGTTCCCTTGTGCAGCTTCAACACTGAAGCCTGCATCGCTACGTGGGATGGTTCTCCGGGTTTTTGACACACAATTAGGTAGCAGGGCTTTCTTCCCATGCCCGGTAGTGAGAGTCAGCTACTGGTGAAGTTGTCTTCTCCTACAGTGGGTTTTCACCGACTGCTGTGTCTCAGATGTTACTGCGAGTGAGCTGGAGATAGCAGCTTGCCAGCACTGCAAGCAAAGCACGTAGCATCACCTAATGATTTTTATTTTTAAATAGAGGGTATGTTGATATATTTTTAAAGCAGTTTTGAAAAAAGAAATGACAAATGTATTATTATACCCATGCGATGGCGGATTCCAGGCTGATATACAATTCATCAGTCACAATTTCTTCTCTCTCTTTCCGTTTACATGAAATAAGGATGAGAAGAACCAGATGATGACCACAAATGTCTGGGTCAAGCAAGTATGTAATAGTATAGATGGAGATAAAACACATGCTAAAGATACAGTCCAATATAAAGCTATGGTATACACATCTGATTGATGTTTTCCTACAGGAATGGAACGATTACAAACTCCGCTGGAACCCGGAGCAATACGAAAATGTCACCTCCATCCGTATTCCCTCAGAGATCATCTGGAGGCCCGACATCGTCCTCTACAACAAGTGAGTATTCGTGTGAATAGCTTGTTTTCATGTGAAGAAACTGTAAGAGACTCTGGGATCTCAAATGTTGCCACATTCAAGGCAAAAAGAATCACATAGCAGCCAATGTGACGGTATGACTGGAAGGAACACTTGAAGATTCAGCCGTTGTGCCAAACATCTTTTCCTGTGCCATGTCGTAAAGTAATTTAGCTAAAATAGATGTGAACAAGGTCAGCCTTAATGGATGTCGTTACAAACACAGCTGGGTACATTTTACAAAGCAATACATTAGCTTGGGAATTAGAAGATGGAACGTAATTGGATGTGTTTCAATGGGCCTCAAATAAAAATGCATCTAGTGTGAGAGCCCCACGTAGACCTGTATTTATTTCACTCTAAATAAGGGTAATCGGCTAAATAAAATAAAAAATGTATTGGAAACTGGCATGACAGAATTAGCTAAATAAAACTGTCAAATTTGCGCAATGATAGAAAAATAATTTTGCTTTTTCGTGATGAAATATTTGAGACTTAGTCCTTTATTTGTAGAAACTAATTAGGCAGGGCAGCTTTATTTTGTAAAGCACATTTCATGCACAGGGTATTTCAAAGCCTTTTACATAAGATGCTGACTAAAACAAAAAAAATACACAAAATGAGTAAAATTACAATTAAAGAGAAAAATAAATCAGGGAGGTTGTTTTATTCTAAACTATTTTGTGATTGACATGCTCAGCTTTTTTAAAGACTTGAGCAGCATAGTTCAAAACGATACAAATTTGTATACAGATGACTCACCTCAATATGTACTAAAACTAATTGCAACAAGGTGGACAGATGACTAGGTGAGACGATGCGGTGAAGCAGGAAGTAATAGGAGGGGGTTCAGGTGTGTAATGGCAGAGAAGGAATTATGGAAGGATTTACAAAAAGATTGATCAGATTAGGGAGGCAGGAGATGAGACGGAGAAGGATGGGGCAGCTGTCAGTATTCAACGATTGGATCACTGTTGTCCTGTATCTGTTCTTTGGCACCGAAAACGGCTCACTGTGCCAAATTTCATTACCTTTTTTATTGTTATTTAAACAGCGCTACACACCCAATCTTTTGACGCTTGGTGATACAGACATGCAAATGTGAGTGTCATCAGTATAGATATATTAACAAATATTGTGTCTCTGGCAAATGTAAGCTAATACAAGCATGTAGAGGCATAGTTGAAGAATGGAAAGGAAAGATTTGGAGTATAGTAAATAATTATCTGATGATCTTCTCCCATTCATTTTTTTTTAAGAGTCATCATTAGTTCTTCTGTCAATCATTCAAGTAAAATAGATTCCAGTGTATAGTAACTAGAAGTTGTTGCTTTTAACAAGAACTATGGCATTTTGTGCTAAAATTGTGCTTAATAATAATAATAGTTAAGCCTTTATTAGTCCCACAATGGGGAAATTACATTTCTCTGCATTTGACCCATCCCGGAGGAGCAGTGGGCTGCAATGAAGCGCCCGGGGAGCAATTGGCATTAATGCTAAGTTATGAGTTCACTTTAGTCACTGGTTAAAAATGGTCAACTTACTATAGCTTTTTCCAAATGAGAACAAATGACCAAACTCAATCAAACTCAACTTTGAAAACAAGGAATTGTGGATGTATTGTTATTAATGTTGTTGATGTAAGAACATGGCCAGAATTTAAGTATTGTAATGCAACAAGGTAAAAATGCTAAGATCTTTTTTTTTCTCCCACTTTTCTATCTTCCCACACCCCGTTCTTTTATGTGCAGCGCTGATGGCGACTTTGCGGTGACTCACCTCACGAAGGCACATCTGTTCCACGACGGTCGGATAAAGTGGATGCCACCGGCCATCTACAAGTCTTCGTGCAGCATAGATGTCACCTTCTTCCCTTTTGACCAGCAGAGCTGCAAGATGAAGTTTGGCTCGTGGACCTATGACCGCGCCAAGATCGATCTCATCAGCATGGCCAGCGATGTGGACCAGATGGACTACTGGGAGAGTGGTGAGTGGGTCATAGTCAATGCAGTGGGCAAGTACAACATCAAGAAGTACGAGTGCTGCACGGAGATCTACTCAGACATCACCTACTACTTCATTATCCGGAGGCTTCCGTTGTTCTACACCATCAACCTCATCATCCCCTGTCTTCTTATCTCCTGTTTGACTGTACTGGTGTTTTATTTGCCATCGCAATGTGGAGAGAAGATCACATTGTGCATCTCAGTGCTACTGTCCCTAACGGTATTCCTCCTGCTGATCACAGAGATCATACCGTCCACATCGCTGGTCATTCCGCTGATTGGTGAATATCTGCTGTTCACCATGGTCTTTGTCACCCTCTCCATCGTAATTACCGTCTTTGTTTTGAACGTACATCACCGGTCGCCACAAACCCATGGCATGCCTCACTGGGTGCGGAGGGTATTCTTGGACATGGTGCCGCGTGTCCTCTTCATGAAGCGTCCGCCGGGCACAGCCAAGCAGCACTGCAAGAAGCTTATCGAGATGATGCACCGTCCGACTACCATATCTGCAACGGGCAACTCGCTGGCCTATTGGACAGGGCTGGAGACGGGGCTGAGACAGATGGGCCAGGTGGATAACTCACTTCCAAAGACTCCATCTGACAGTCCAAGCATCCTCGTCTGCTCGCCCTCTCCACCCTCTTCCCCGCTAGAGGAACGCAACCAGGATGGTCACCCACTGAAGGCCAACATGTTCTGCCGGACCACATCTGGTCAGTATTCAGTTCTCTCAGAGAAGCATTTCCCACGGGGTCACAACTCCGCGGCATCGTCTTCTTCGCAATTATCCTTGCCCCCAGTTTTGCCACTGGGTCCACTCCACAGCCTTTCCAAGGAAGAACCAAATATACTAGCCCCAAATGGCCGCTCCCTCAGCGCAGAGCAAATGTTTGACCAACAGAGGGATCCCCCTCAGAGAGCTGGTCACCGGTGTCGCTCCCGCAGCTTCCAGTACTGCTGTCTGCACGATGAAGGGCCTGGGCTCATGGCGATCGCAGGGTGGGTGAAGAAACAGGCCCCTACAGATCCCCCAGCAAGAACCATCAGGGTTGAGTCAACTAAAGACGCAAGTACCCAACAGGACACCGTTGTTCCAACAATTTCCCCAGCTGTGCAACGGGCCATAGAGGGAGTTCAGTACGTCGCCGATCATCTCAGGGCAGAGGATGCAGATTTCTCAGTGAGTTGAAACATTACCTTAATTTCAATAATCAGTAAAGCCTTGGTAAATGACATAACACTGTCTAAATATCCATGTAGTGCTCATATTCGGAAAAAAGAGAGTCCAACAGAGCTCCTTATAACTCAATGTGGCTTCAATGAGTTTGTCAGATTCAATATATGTTGTATACAAGTACAATCCCCTCAGCACATGCAATAGGGCTGTCAACTGAAACTTGAGCTGCTATTTTAATGATGGAAAATATCAATATCCAATCTGTAATCATCTGTGCAAATTCAAAATTCTCAGTGTAGAAGTGCAACAAGCCATGCCTTGTAGTCCAAACGTGGTTGTTCCTACTACAACCTTTGTTTGCGTAATTACTTGCATTACATAACTGAGAGTTTCCCAGAAGAAAATGACCATCAGACAATCAACGGTTTAATGAGACTCTACCTCACGTTGCTGTCATACTGCCAGTCTCTAGGTTTTACGGTGTAAAAAAGTCACATAACTCTTGGTTATCACATTGAAATAAATCAGTGAAAATGCATTTTGAGAACGAAAGTACAGCACTGATTTTTACTAATTGACGTGTCGCTTGCAAAAAAATGAAAAATGAATCGTGGAATGGGAGCAGAAGTTCGAAAATGTGTACAATTCTTCCAAAATAAAAGAAATTTCGAAAAGTGATTTCATTCATTGACACCAGTCATTGTCAGGACTACAATGTACTTCTTTATCTTGCCAGAAAGGCCCAGTCTTTTGGACAATGGGACCTCGGTAATTTGACCTTGAGTATTTCATAAGAGACGAGCTAGAATTGACTGACATTTAGGAGATAGCCGCCTCATAATGAAAAAACCAGCCATTCGAGAGAAATCAATGAAGGGTGAAAACTGACAGCTGGTAAAAAGAAAGGTGGTGCGAAATCTGAAATGTTCTTCTCTGCTATGTCCCTTCTCTGCTAGGTGAAAGAGGACTGGAAGTATGTGGCCATGGTCATTGACAGGATATTCCTCTGGATGTTTGTACTGGTTTGCATACTGGGATCTGTGGGACTCTTCCTCCCTCCTTGGCTGGCTGGAATGATCTAGAATCTCGCTATTAAAGAACAGGGAGTCCACGAACACTTACAGGAAACGTCTTATCTCTAACAAAAAAAAGAGTGATTTATCTTTCTTTTTTTTTTTTTTTTCAAAGGAACTACAAGTCCTTCGCCTTGGTCTTGCCCCAAGTTATCAAAAGGCTACTCACGGAGAACCAAGATGAAATATCTCTCATTGATGCCAGTGTGCATATAAATTCTTTATTAGGGCAAAAGGCCAACAGCAAAAAAATCCTTCCGCACCATTCCTTTTTGACATTGAGCTGTATAGCTCACACTTTCACCTTTTATATATAAAAAAAAAAAACGGAGAAGAATAGAGTTTGACCAATATACAACTGCAGAAAACACCACAGGAAAAGCAAGACTCAGGAAAATATTTTCTTTTTTGAGAACGTGAGATGTATAAGGTTTGATTCAAATCTCAATTTTAACATTCCTGCTACAATGTCAGTGTAAAATATTCAAGTTTCAGTGCGACCTGATTTAATTTCTTGGAGGGAATTGTGTGTGTTTTTTCAGGTGTGACATTTCTTTGCAGTGGTCACTGCTTAGGTAAGCACACATACAGCTCTGTGATTTTTCTAATCCTAGCAGTTAAATAAACACATCTATTCAATATTTTTCTTGTTGCTACCACAGCACTTTGGCATTAACAGGGAGGGGTTGTAGTCACTCTCTCCGGTCATGCATAGCCTCCCTCTCCCTCAACCGCAGCTATTTTTTTCCATTTTTATGTCGAGCATGATTCTTAAGACCATAATCATGAATTTCAGTCACTGATAATTAAAGTTTAAGGTGAATAAATGAAATCAATAAATAACTGCCACATTATTTTTATGGAGACATTTGTATTATTATCTGTAATAAAGAAAACCATTCTCTACACTGCATTTTACACTGTATACCATGCAATACAATCATCACAGGGCAGGAAACTGAATTGCTTTCAAAGTGCTGGACGAGTTGAAGGTTTCAGGCAGTGGAGGACAGTGGAAGGAGTGAAAGGCTGATGGTAAAATAACTTAGCATCTATAGTTGCCAACAAGCAGAAAAGTGTTGATGGAAAATTGTTATTCATTAAACCATTAGGGTAAGAGAACATTCACCAATGTGTCACATATTTTGACATAAAAATGTGGTACACCCTTTACCACACAAAGACGAGTATTATTATGATTATTAGTATTATTACACACATGAGGCTGACTTTATTAATGAAAAGCTCCAAACTTTACTTAATAACATCACATTTTGTTAATTTGCATAGTGCATGACTTTTGCTGCTTTGCTCAATTAATCTTTTCAATATCTGCATCAGCTAAAAAATGAACAGATGATTAGACCATTGGTTTCGTACAAACTGTTAAAAACTTAAGGAAGGGTTAATTGTGCTGCAATCTATTGGAGCATCTTGTCAGATGACGAGGAGTTGCATATAGTGTTTATATGATGTGCAGGGGTGGAAGTATCGGGGTGAAATTTACTTAAATTACTGTATCACAGTTGTCTTTTTGTGGGGAGATAGTAGGTCAGTAGTATATATCATCTGAAAAGATTAGTTTGAGCTGTGGCCCAGCAGGGTGTGTCAAGTTTCATCATGTGTCATAGAGAGTAAAGGTGTTTATAACATTATGATGGAATTATATGATGGCCATATTTAATGTCTTTTTAAGTTGTTGCAGCAATTTTTTGGACTGATACCAATTATTTCACAGATTTGGAGCTACCTTCTTTTAATTGGAAAATTTATAAAAATGATCAAATATCCCTCTAAAAGACCAATTTAGACACCAAGACCTTGAGGAACACCAAAGAAAAATCCATGCAGTGAATTTCTGTAAGAATTGCATTTTTTCGCCGATTTGAATGGCAAGCGCTTCTGCCTGGAAACTTCTTAGGTGCAGAATGTCAGCATCAAACTAATCACCACTTTAATCCTGTTACCATATATCGGCATCCTGCTGCTCCACCTCAGTAAAACCCCCGATTTGATTAGGTTTCAAAGCATGTACGTTGCACCTGGATGCCCAAAGTGATGACCTTCATCTTGACCTCAGCTAACAAACTATTATATTTCCACTGTCTCAGCAGAGGAGCAACCATTGATCATTATGTAAAAACACACAGGAGAAAATTGCAATCAAGCACAATATCTAAGGACAGCACTTTAAACAAGGTGATATACCTGCAGAGCTATGTATTTATTCATTGAATCCAGCACATCATTTGCAGGAGAAAGGCTGGGTGATAGTCTGAAATACATAGCAGCTTTTGTTGCAACTTGACTAAAATGACTAAAAGCAAAGCTTTTTTTTTTTTTTATAAAATAATTAGAAAAACTAGCTTGAGTTATTCTTTTGTCTCTATGCAAAGATGCATATATGAACGGGTATTCATTTCCATTTGTCTTTCCAGTTTTTCCTGGAAACACAATAAACGAGGACAGTCTTCATGAAACTACAAACTCATTTCCATTATATGATAAGCCCTGCCTTTTCAGAAGGGATTTCATATGTAAAATTCTGGTACGCTTGTACAAAGGCAAATTACAAATGTGCACGTCACGTGGTAGAGCCTCTTAAAGGTCCTCTGTATCGGCAGCCTCAAGTAAGCAATGTATTAATGCCACGCAATTACGCAAAGCTATTAATTACAACTAAATGTAATTTTGTTACATTTACCTTGATGGAAAAATTGACCTTCAATGCTAATTTCAATTAAGTGATTGTCTTTGCAGATATATATGCCAGGACTTTGATAATTAATTTAGACAAGGAGACATGCTTTAATTTAATAGATGTGTGGCACACGGTGACCCTGATGATTATGCTGCTCGATAAACTCTAAGTTATGGATGTAAGCACCGTATGTGTGTATGTATTTAAGTATATGTATATGTGTACTAATTCTGGTCCCCCAGCTGGCTTCTTAATGTTTCCAGCTGATTCATTTTTCAAATGAGAACCCCGTAGAAATAATTTGAATATGTACATGATGATGGCTATTAGCTACATATGATACAATGTTAAAAGACTGAGTCTAAAGCTTACAGGAACAAGTCAAAAAGTCAGCATTCTAATGAGTTGATGATCCATGTATCAATTGAAATAAAGGGGCAGCATTGTTTGTGTATTGCGGGGTAGAGGTAGTTAGTCCTAATATTATAGTACAGTATTATAAATATAAATAATCTTTCCAAAAAGAATCCCACAAAACTAAGTTTGTTTGCAATGTCTGCCTTGATTTCTGGACAGTTGAAAGCAACTGGTCCTAACTGCTCTCAGGCCTGGTTCTTTGGTTTCATAAGGATTAAACCATATCACACAATTCTCATCAGCGGATGGAGTTTGCTCAGTTGTTATGGAGATGGATCTCTCATGTAATACCATTGAATTATGCCCGATACAGCTGACAGGCCTAGAAAAAGCTAATAATTGGACAACTAGGGTTGTTTTATAAAACTATTTCAAAGTCTGTACTTGGTAAGAGCAGTGATTTGATCTAAATGCTAACGTTAGCATGCTTAAATGCTGAAGTTAAGCATATGGCAGTGGTTTCCAAACATTTTCTGCAGGGCCCCACTTTTGTAGATACAGAATATTTCAAGCTAGAGAGGAACGTCTATTAAAAACTTTGTGCCAATCCGAATGGTTGATGATTTCACAGAATAATTGAAAATGTTGAACTGCTGGTGACCCTAACGGAAAAGTCAGGGGATCACCAAAGTCATTAGGCTTCATCCTCTGAGGAACACGAATGTTCCTGCAAAATGTCAAGGCAATTCAGTCAATAGTTGTGCAATAGGTATTCAAGTGGGGACCAAAGCGGTGTCAGACTGACCGACTGACATTGCCCATCACTGGTCGTGCTGCTAGCGTGGCTAAAAATGGAGGAAATCGTAGCGGCTACTAAGCTTGCGTGTCAACAGATTTATCTCCATGACAACTGAGCACAGTCCAACTGTTCCATCCCAGAAAGACTGTGTGACTCTGTTTATAAGCTGTGAAAAAAACACTTTCACAGAAATTGGACTAGAGCCATTATTTGTTTTGTCAAATCATGATATCTGAAACCAGGGCACAGAATATGACTGTGAACTTGGGATCCGCCTGAACCAGAATTTGTCATGGTGGTTGTAAGACACACACAAAATTGGTGAATATTTCAAAGATGTACCACTTTGTTGTAAGAAGAAAAAGCAATCTAAATTGGCACCAGAGAGAGGCGAGTAGAACAACGAACAACACCACAAAGCCCAACCTACTCTTCTCATTCATAGGTCATCCCCCCTGTAGCCTGGCAACCCTCAGAGCTGGACAGCCTAAAGTGAATTCCTGAGTAAAACATCTGTCAAGGTGGGCCTTCCAATCAATTTTCCCATCACATCTCCTTAATCACATAATCCAGGCCCTGATAAGTGCCGATTAGCGGAGAAAACTCCCCTAATAGGCCAGTCTGGATCCACACACGAGACAGACGTCTGCAGGAGTGTGCGATGCATACAGACGACCGACACACACACACACACACACACACACACACACACACACACACACACACACACACACACACACACACACACACACACACACACACACACACACACACACACACACACACACACACACACACACACACACACACAGTAAATCTGCTGTTGGCTGTGCGGTGATACCAACAGGGACCCGAGGCCTGTAAATGGAGTAAAGTGTGAAGCACAGACCCTCGAGGGATCCCATTAAATTAACACACGTGCTGCATTTTTTGACATTTTTTTTTTTCCCACCCAACGATCAGCAATTTCAGTGTGATCCCTCCAGTCAATGGCAATCTAAAAGTGCTGCCTCTCATCAGATTGGAGCGCGAGCGGGGCTTCCCTCAGGATACAGAGTGTGTGGAGGGTTTGTGAGTTCTGCATCCCTCTGCTCTGCCAAAGTCCACCCAGAGACTTCAGGGAGGGCTTACAGAGTGCACTGTATCTCCCAGCTGATTGCTTTAACATGGGGTATACACACACTATCTCTTTCCCCTTAGGGGAGAACGCTATCGCTGTGACTTGCTGATGGTCACACTAAACTTTAAATGTCCACCCTGCTGATTCTTTTGGAAGGCCTTTATTAAAAAGAAAGTTGAACATATGCAGCAAATAGTTCTGTATTTCTTTTTTATTTAGCCCTGTTATCATGGAGCATCACATTCAGATTAGAAATTGTTCATAAGGAGGACCTTATCTACAGATATCTAACATCTGAGCTGAAACCTTTACTTGAGAGTGTGGAAGGCAGCAAGGAAGACGCAGTCACTACTCAACCCACCCGCCGCCTACGGACAATGTGTGTCGGATCAACGAGCAAACAAGGTGCTCTCCAAATTCATTATTTAATAGAGGGGTTATGGTCGTAGCTTCAAAAGACGCTGTGTACGAGCTGGTAAGAGGCGTGGGCGAATGGATGGGCTTCACTTCAAAACTGTGTAAAGGTCTCCAAACTCCCGAGGTTGGAATTTAAAAGTCAGTCAGAAATCCGAGCAAAGGTATACTGCAGTTACCTTTGGAACAGTTTCTGGCTAGAATTATTGAAAACTCTCCCCGAAAAGTAAAACAAAAGAACACATAAAAAATGTGGTACTTGGGTGTATGGTTGAAAAAGAATGAAAATTGCACAGTAGGTCCTTCAAACACAGGATTTTTAGTACTGAAGAAGAAAAAATACATAAGATGCTCATCACAAATAAAATTTACTTTGGAACATTATTGTGAAGTGTCCAATTAGGAACCAAAACAATTGTTTGCACAAAATAAACTGCTCAGTCCCCGAAAATGTTAAATGAGTAGCAGAAATGTTGTTCAGCAAATGCTGCATTCTGCATAAAATGGGCATCACAGCGTTGTCAAATCCATGATGCCGGTGAAGAATAATGCTAAAAAATATATAGCAAAAAACTGACAGCAGGTAAAGGGACAAAAGTTCATTTCAGGCAGGCAGTGCTTCCCTGTATCCTCAGAGTCTTTCCAGAGAACTGATCTTAAAACTCAGTCATCTTCTTGTGCGTGTCTGACTTCCTGTGCTCTCTCTGGATGGACATCTCCTGGGCTTTCTGCTGGCCCAGCAGCCGACGGGCCGCTGACAGCTTCTCCTCCAGCTGCTTCACTCTGGAGGAGTCCCTTTGCACACACAAAACAACAAATAGATTAGGATTTAGGCAGAGACAAGTTGGTTTCAGATGCACTTTGCAGAATAAGCTAGGCGGCAGAAACGAGTGTCTAACCTTCAATTTCTTTGCACCTTATTTACAGTTTATCTCCCACAGGCCATCTTGACAGGAGCTTCTTGCCAACTAAAGTGCTCATATTTTAAAATAAAATATAGTTATGCAATTTGAGAACGTATATGTGTGTATGGGACTCGTAAATCTCCATGACGAAGGCTTGATTGGTTGCAATTAAGTGATCATTAATGATGTCTTGGTTCAATTTACATATATAGTAATGTATTATAAATGAGCAACACTCGTCAGTACTGACCTGCCCGTCTGTCTGCTGAGTGTCTCATTCAGTTTCTGGATCTCCTTCTCGGTCTGGGACACCCTCTCCGCAGCCTGGAACAGCTTCACATTCAGAGTCCTCTTGGTGCTTTTCCCCCCCCTGTAAGCCTCCACCCCCGTCGCCGCCGACGGCGCAGCAGCACCCTCTTTGGCGGGACCGGTGCTCTTGCCTTCCAGCTTCTGGTTGAGAAAGTCAAAGACAGTACGGCGCCCTCCGGTGGGGGCCCGAGGCTTCCTGCGTCTCTTTGGGCGCCCCGTCGGCGTGCCGTCTTGGGCGGCCTTGCTCTGGGTGCGTCTCTGGGTGAGCTCGGCACACTGGTCCAGAGACTTGCGTTTGGGTAGGACCACGGCCATGACTGGCTCTACTCGACCCTCCTGCATCTTTCCTAAGCCTGAGAAAACAAAAGTGATTGAGTGAGGAAGAGGAACATGCATACTCAACAGGGGAAAGTGTGTGCAAAACAAACACCTGGCGATACACTGCACAATAGATTTAAACATACATTTTAAAGCTACAGTTTGCATATAACATTTAACATGTTATATGCTTTTTAATGACTCTTGTTGCCCTCTAGTGTCTTGTCAACAGATGGCACCCAGTTTAACTGTTAGGTACGTTTATTGCATCTTTTGTGACCCATGATTGGAACTTGTATGTCTTTCACTATGAGTGTTCTTTTTATCATTGGCCTCATAATAAAGATGTATGAATGTGATAAGATGATTAAAATGTCACTCAAAGAAAGGGGGCTGTAATTCCAGTGTGCGGGTACTGCTTGTATTGCAATATTATTGATTTTTTTCCCCTTTTCTATTTAGGTGCAGCTGGCAGCCACAGTGCAGAGGCCTGGGACCAAAACAAGTTCTGAGGCTGAATGCTTTGGTCAAGGGCAGAGGACGAAGGAGTTTGTAAATCAAGAATAAATGTATTTGGCTAGGAGGAAACCCTGGGGAACAGTGAACACGGGCAGAACGTGCAAAACGCGCCTAGCTGGGTTTAAACTGGGACCTTCTTGCTATGGGATGACTAAACAACTGAGGCATGATGTTGGTTGTAAAGCTTTAGCTAGCATTTGACCAAGAGGCTGTGAAGTGAAGTTTTTGTTTTTTTTACGGCCAGAGCACCAACATCATTGTAAGTACTCTGCTAAAATGCGTTTGTGCAGAAGATAAGATAAGATAATCCTTCATTAGTCCCGCAGCGGGGAAATTTACAGGATTACAGCAGCAGAGAGATAGTAAAAAAAAAAAAAAAAAAGATTATGAATAAGTAATAAAAACAGGAAAGAATATTAAATAAGTAAAAGTAAAAAAATCCACAATAACTAAAAATATTGTATATACAGACAGAAATATTATAGTATTGCACACTGTATTTATAGTGCACAGATTTTTTTGTGTTTTGTGGTCTACTGGGATGGCAGACAGAGCTGGTTGTGCAGCCTGACAGCAGCAGGAAGGACCTATTTAACTATATGTAATACATTTGGTAAGCAGATGTAAAATATGGAGACTTACAATAAAGCCTCTTGGACGTAACCAAACAGGAAGTTGGCCATTTTGAATTTAATTTGCACTTTTAGGCCATTTTTCACCTTTTACAAGCGCTGTACTTTGAAGAATTTCTCCAACTAATTTAATCTGATAGACTTGAAATTTGGTCAGTACAATCTAAAGACCTTTGAATAAAACAAGAAGTTATTGTATCTTCAGCATACAATGTCCAATCCAACCCAAATATTGTGGGTGCAATTGCTAGGAGAGTTCTTCGCTCATTAATGACTGTTTGCACCACCCTTTTCATAACCCCTGAACTATTTTGGTGTGCGCTCCTGCTGGAGGCATCATTGCCCTCAGCAGAGTTCCTGTATTGTTGGGTCTGGTTGAGTAGGTGTCCCACTAGTTCCCCCGACACGTGGGAAGGTGTGAGGGCTCATTCATCGCTTGCAGCTTTCATATATATATTTATGTGTGTGTATCAAAAGCTGGTGAAACATTTGTATGGTGTGTAGTGCAGCGTATGACTCATCTTGTGCTGATTTGTTCAGGACAGAACGTTATGACTTGAGAACCTAAAATGTGGTTAATGTTGTGCACTTGCACTTACCTTTCCCATATTCATAGCCCATTTTGAGCATGAGTTTGGATCCGATGCCTCTGGTATGGGCCTCCCAGCCACCAAAATTTGCACTGTTTACTGCGTCTGTGGATTCTTCAGCAGTGTCCATTACTGTTGGGTAGCAAGTGAAAATCAAAGTAGACACAGTCAGTTACTTTGTCAAAAAACTTTCAAACTAATTAAAATGTTTTTTACTGGGAAGTAGAATGGAACACAAGGCCATTAACTGAAGGAGGCTTATAATTGTCTCCACAATTCTATAAAAAAACACCCACATTTTATCTTTTGCAAGATTTCTAAGACTAGCTCATGTTTTGATTGACCTGGGTATGACAAAACATAATCCATAGACACCTCTTGCAAAAGCCACATCGTGTCCATCTCCAGTGTCGTCCAGGTCAGAGTCAGAGGAGAGCGGGTCGTCCTCTCTCAAAGGCGGGATAATGCAGTCGGCCTCGACCACAACATCTTTCAGCAGCACTGAGTCAAACTTCACAGTGTAGAAACCACTGTCAATTTCTACATTGAGAGAAAACAATTGAGTCAGCAAAACATTCAAACTAACAGGACTCCTTTGTCTTGGTTGTTTTGTCATACTTTTACAATGGTGCTCAGATTGCTTGCTGAAGATTTTCAGGTAACACAATTTAAGTTAAGACGGTCAGCGGTTACTCTACAATACATTGTCAAAAAACTGGTCCTCTCAGCAAATACCTTTGATTTTGGCCGGGTACCAGATTCCGTCCTCGTGTCGAGCCAAGCACGAGGAGCCTTCTTCAAGATTGCTGAGGTCGAACTGAAGGAACTCTCTGAGCTCCGACACATGCACCACCTCGCCGTGGGAAAACCTTAAGAAGAAAAAGGAAAACAGAAGTGAGATGTAGTGGATTAACCAAGTAAGTAATTGCAGCTCATACTGGACTAGAAAACAGAGTTTATTTCTTGTCTGAGTGAAGAACTTGCCTTCAGACAGTCATAAGTCACCAAAAATATATAAATATATGGATAAGCAGATCCATAGGGTGACAATAAATACAAATGATTAGATAAAAAGTGAAAGAAAACAACACTTCACGTCATTGTTTATTTTTAGTTTTCTGTTGCTATTATAAGCCTGCATCATTTGGACAAGGGGTGACACTTGCTGGATGCTATCTGCTATTACAAAGAAGGCAGATATGGGCAAGTTAACACACAACAATCTTTTGCAGATGTAAGTGTAAAAAGCAAAACAAAACAATGGTACTTTACCTGCAATTCTCCAGGAAGCGGCATTTGTCATCTAGGAAGTACGGACACGGTTTCATAGACTTCTGTGTGGGGCAGACGTAGAGCACTCTTACTTGTGCCTCCTCTCCGTCAGACGGCTCTGCCCCCACCACCATGGCGTTGTGATACTCCAGTGTCCCCCATGTTGTCCGGTAGGGCGCCCTTACTTTGGTACCGCTGAGTGCATCCTCTTCTTCTTCTGCCTCCTCCTCTTCTTCATCGTACTCTACCCCATCTTCCTCCTCATTGTCTCTATCTCTAGGATCAGAGCTACTACCGGATGACTCCCCGAGTTTGGAGTAGAAATCCGCCAACTCACCATCCAATCCGCCGTTTGCACCGTTTGTGTCAGCTGCTGGCACTGAGGTGTTCGCCTGCAGTCCATCCCAGTCTTCCAGGCTGGCCAGAAGCCGACTCTTTTTGACAGACACCAGGCTGGACTCTGTGAGCTCTATCAGCTGACAAAGGTCCTCTTTCAGTTTGAGCAGGTCTGACTGGTGGGAGGGGTCCAGGCCAGCTGACAGGGCTGACTCCACCTGCTGCAACTGGGCACCATAGGCACTGATGGCTGCCTCAAGGGTTTCTTCATCCATGCTGACACTTGGCACAGGGCAGGCCAGGGGTGGACAGCATCAAGCCTCCAAGACACCTGAGGAAAAAAGGAGATGATTTAGAGATCTCAGCATAATGAGTAGATAGACTGATGGAGCTGCAATCATGCACGTCATAAGTCATATTTCAGTGACTATCTATTCATAATAGGGACTCACTAAATTGGCAGACTGTATTTGAAATGACAGTCAAAGAGAAGATGCTAACAAAGTCTGTGCTTTAACAAAAACACAACAGTATGTTTGAGATTCATGAAGCTCCCCTATATAACATAATATACATAACACATTATATATATTATATCATAACATCATTAACTACCAACCTCTTTGCACAAATGTTTAACAAAGCTTTGCATAGATAAGCCAGCTTCACGTCAGAGCTAGTTGTAGCTAAACGTTAGCCGTCTTTAAGCTAACTTTAAGGACTATTTATAACAGCACTAGCATTACCTTCTTATTAGCCCAGCGGGCTGACATCCACTGCACCCACGGGAGAAGAGACAGCCATGAAAATATGTGCTGTGTTAAGAAATGTAGTCATTCAAATAGCTAAATACTCGAGCACCATAGTAACCTGTCCGGTATCAAGCTAACAGGAAGGAGTGAGCGGTGGAGCCACACTGAGCATCTTTCAAAATAAAACCAAATGTAAATAGAATTCGTTTATGACAACGCCATATGTCCATGATTCTATATATATATATATTCAGCTTCCTAGTATGAGATATTCCAGATCATTTTCATATGGTAGCTTGTTTCAACAAATAAATGCCTATTCTCTATGATAAAACGATTGAAATGAATTTTAAATGTTTGAGTGAGAAACCACAATCTTGACTATTCAATTCAATTTCACAATACTTCATTAACTTGGCAAATATTCACACATTTCCACGATGAAAGCGTTGTTTACTCCAATCTTCTCCCGCTGTAAAACTTTAGGTTCTTTTATTTCGAAGGTAAATCTCCAAACCCGGAAGTCTTAGTTTACTTTACGTCAAAAACGTGCGCCGTCGACGCAGAATCATGACGTCACCTCGAGCCAGCGTCTCAGAAACTTCATCAGTGTGTATTTTTCGTGCATTTAAAATAAAACCTCTTCTATGGACGTATTGCTCCGCGCAGCAGGTCCCCTTCATACCGCTGATGTGAAGGTAGGCGGACTATTTGTTGACGAGGAAACCGCAGCGCAGCTTCAGCAGCTTCAGCAGCATGCTGGATGCTGGATGCTGACTTAAGGTTACATTAAGGCTCCATCTGTATGCTGTCACTGCAGAGATACACTGTCCCTGTGTCTGCTGCAGGTCTAGAATCAAGTTTAACTGTTGTTGGACAATTGGTTGATAATAATAATAATAATATTAAGACCCTTCAAAAAGCACACAGTAGCTGAACTTAACATAAAACACCATCATGACCACAACCACTATCACAACAAGTAATAGCTGACAACCTGTTTATTACAGTAGCAGTCAAAAGTTTGGACACACCTTCTCATTCAATGGTTTTCTTTATTTTTTATTTTTTTCTACATTGTAGATTAATATTGAAGACATTCAAACTATGAAGGAACACAAATGCTCAACAAACCAGAATATGGAATTATGTGGTAAACAAACAAATGCTCAGAATATTCAAACATATGGCAGAATATATTCAAATAAAGTTTTATGATTTTTATATTATATATTAATGATTCTTATACATGGAAAACAGAAGTTGAATGAACATACAGAAGTCAAAAGTTTGTTCTCATTCAATGTTTTTCTTTATTTTTATTATTTTCAGACATTTATGAAGGAACTGGTTATGTGGTAAACTCAACAAACCAGAATATGTTTTATTTTTTAGATTCTTCAAAGTAGTTGAATGAGAAGGTGTGTCCAGACTTTTGACTGGTACTGTACATTATCATGGACGTCCTCCTTTAACTATGCTAGCATTTAGGTGGCAGCCTCAGTTTTTACCTCATTAGTAAGAAGGGTTGCCAGAGGGTTTATACCATGACTACTGAGCGGAGTGTCAACATTCACAGATGATGCAGTTTATTTTCTTAACCATTTGCTCTCTGATGGATTTGTTTTTGGGCACACTGTTAAGTTTTTAGTTTACCTGCCGACATCTACTACCGCAGGTCCTTCCTTCCTGCTGCTGTCAGGTTGCACAACCAGCTCTGCTCCCAGTAGACCACATGACACTAATACACTAATACACTGTGCAATACAATAGTTATAATAGTTTCTGTCTGTATATATAATATTTCAGTTACTGTGGATTCTTTACTGTTTTTTACTGTTTTTTTTATTGCTCATTTGCTTATTTATAATACTTATTTTTGATCTTGTTTTTTTTTTTTTTTTTTACTGTCTCTTGTTTGCACTATCCTCTATGCTGCTGTAATCCTGTAAATTTCCCCGCTGCGGGACTAATAAAGGATTATCTTATTTTATCTTATCTTATTTTAACATCAGATAGGTCACGATTATTTTCCGTGCCAGTGTTGAAACATTTTGATAACTCTGATCAGAACATCACTCATCATACGGGGTCAAATTTGTAGTTTTCCAAAATTACAGAACAGCCAGATGAAAAATAAGGGATTTGAATATCTCTTAAAGAAGTTACTGGCCAACAGGGCAAGGGACAATTACAGATTTAATCTCAAAGTCAGATTGTAAATTATTTTAGCTCTAAGAATACAAAAGTCCTGAGTTCTTTATCTTATTCTTGCATTTCTCTCTTTTCTTTTCTTCAGCACCCCCTCACTAAAGTGGCCCCTGCTGTCATGCCTCCAATCATGGCTCAGATCAGTGATCCAAAGATCGCATTTGCCTACCTGCGCCCGGCCTGTGTCCTCCTCACCCGAGCGCCCACTGTGACCAACGTGGAGACACTGAGCGGCCAGTTAAAAGAAGTCGACGATGCCACATTGCAGCAGCTCCAAGAGTACGTCCTCTTCCCTCTTCGCTTCGTCCTCAAAGTCCCCGGGCCCAAGAATGACAAACTGGTGCAGGCTGTGGCTGAGGCCATGAGCTATGTCCTCGAGAACACTTGCGTCCAGAGCTGGGAGACTCTCCGTGACCTCCTCTCGGAGCTTTGCCTGTGCCTGTGCTCGCCAACCGATCCTGGGAAACCTGCAGACACGTCAGAGGAGCTGAAATTGTCTGTGCTGAGGTGCCTGGACGCGCTGCTTCATGCTGCTTACGGTGATATAGTCTTCAAACTCTTTGAACCGATTATGCTGCCCGGACTGGGAGCTGCCATATCGTTGCTTCTGGCTTTAGCAGAGAAGGAGAAATCTCGAGATGTACAGGCAGCAGCGCTGACGTGCCTCCAGGCGTTGACTCTGCAGTGTGACTGCTCTCAGGAGCATGTGGTCCCATCCTCAGAGGAGAGAGGTGCGATAGGCAGCACTATGGCTTCATTCCTACCTGGGATCACTGTGACCGTAGCCAGGATCATAACAGGAGATCTGAGGCAAGGCCATGCAGTCACGATCAGGGCCATCAAGGTAACATATTTCTGTGTTAATACATAATTCCTGGTGTGATGATGCAGTGCTGTAATGCAGTGCTTACATCTTTTAACTACTGCATAACTTGTGACAAGCTGTTCATTTTATAACAGGTGATGTCTGTCAGGTTTGTATCCAGTACAGTAATTACACTGGGTTCATTTTTACTGCATTCCACTCATGTATACATGGATATTTTCCTACAAAACAAGTTTTTTTACAAGTCTTATTATGTGTTATTAAAACAGCAACTAAGGATTTTTTTCACAGCTGCAAAGATTAGTGGATTAACAGATAAGTCAGTCATCAGAAAATGGACGGGAGCCAGTTAAGAGCAGTGAGTGAGGAGTCAGCAGACAGTCAATGACAGCGTACAACCGGCAATACTAGGTGTTTTGAGAAAGTGTGAGTAATCAAAACAACGAGAGGTGCTTGAGCATGCAGCCGTAACTGGCCACCGCAAAAGATATTATGCAGTTTGCTGCACCAGAATGCGAGATCGGCCGTGGACAGACACCGAGTTGCACTGTCACTCACGAACACACGGACACACATAGGCAAGCGATCGCATGACTCTCCTGGCTGAGATAATAATAATCATTTATTACAACCCAAACTATATCGATGAATGTGTTGATTACTTCCCTTGTTAATTGATCAGATAATAGTAAAAAAATGCCCATCACAAGTTGCTGAGAGCTAAGGTGTCGTCTTCAAATTGCTCTTTCTGTCTGATCACATAGTCCAAAACATTAAAATATTCCAATCACAATGAGAATAATCAAGAGAAAAGCAGCAAATTTCATAAACTACATTAAATTAATGTTTAGAGTTTGAGATTAATAAATCTTAAACAATTTTTACTTTTTTTTTTTAGGCTTTCAGATTAACTTTCTGTCAGTTAATGTTCAGTTGATCATCACACTATATATTAGAATACTGTGTTTAATACAATACAGCAGGGGAAAGTGAGTGGCCCCCTGATAGTCTATATGCTGTTTCAGAAACTTTTCCATGCTGATACATACAATATAACATTTTAGGCTAAATGCAGTATGCATGTTATTGAGTGTAATTCTTGACATTTACAGGAGCATCTTTGTATCGGTCGACTTAAACCTTTTGTGTGTTTCTTTATTAAGTTGGATTTGTTTGAACAAAATTACTGCCAGGACACAGAAAAATGCAAAGAAAGCCTCGCCAAATTTATAGAGACTACCAATCTGTGTACGGATTTCCATTGAACCCTCCATGCCACCCAAAACTCTAATTTGGTAGGAAAGCAGGCTGTACAGTAGGTGCAAGAAGATAGCAAACTAATCACATTTAAAATCATTTCTTTTTACTCTTATTGTCATTTAGGTTTGGTCCAGGACTGTGGGGCTTGTCATGGAGGACGCCCAGATTCAGGCCGGCGAGCCCAGCAAGACTCCCTCAGCAGACCTGGGGAGAATCGCTCAGCTGATGGTCCACCGGACAAAAGACTGGGTGAAGAGCACAGCTGAGAAACTATCCGTGCTCCTGAGGAAGATCATCTCCTGCACCTCGTCTCACCAGCACTGGAGGGTCCGACTAGAGATGGTGGAGCTGGATGACCACCTGCTTGCCAGTTGTAGCCAGTCACTGGGAGAGTGTGTGGGACCGCTACTGGAAGCACTGGTGGGAGCAGTCAACGACGAGGAGCCCAGAGTCAGAAAGAGGTTTGATTTGCAGCTTTTGTGAGGAGACGGTATTAAATCCCAGACTTCTCATGGTAAGATGTTAAATGAAACTTCTCTGCTGTCCCGTCCTCTCCTCTAGGTGTGAAGTTGTTCTCAGCGAGGTATCACAGAGGAATCAGAGCCGTAGCAGAAGCAGCAGTGACTTTACCAGTGAAGGCAGCAGTGCTCAGACCTTCACTGATGTGCTCTCAGAGAATCTCCACTCTTTGGCCACCTCCCTGCCCAGACTGATGAGGACCTCCGATGACCAGAAGAAGCTGTTTGTCCTCAACGTGTTTCTGGGTTATTTAAAGGTCCTGGGACCACTGGTCTCCGTGGTGCTGAACTCTGCTGCACACCTCGAGAGGATTTCCAAAGCCTTGATGCAGGTGACCTGTCTGTTTCCATTGTGTCGGATTATACTTTATATTCAGTTTGAATGGGAATCAGGAAGAAACATGGCTTCATCATTGCTGTTTAAGCTGACATAAGCTTCCTACTTCCTTCTACTAGAACATGTTTACATGCATAGGTAGAAAACAAACATTGGCTCTGCAACACGGAGCAGCAGTGTGTGTTCTCCCGTTTGCGCTGGCACACACTGCTGCTTCGTTGATGCCATTAAACGGCTGTGAAACTAGAGGCCTTTATTTCTTGTGTATATTAGTTTAGTATTGCAAAAATAATGCATGTATGTGTGTATTTTTTGTAGATGACATGTATCTCATACAATCACAATGTAGTTTTTTGTACTAAACCTGCAACAAAGATTTCAAATACTGTTTTAATATACTGTTGTACACCAGCCAATATAATTAAATCTCTAGGAAAGTGGTCATATAAGACAGTATGCCATTTAATGTCAATAAGTTAACTATATGAATATTATAGGATATAACTGTGTACAACATACAGCGTTTAAGCATTTTAGTGGATGACAAGTGGAGATAAATGGTGTTGTTGTGTTTAATTGGTCGTGTCTTTGTTTGATAAAACAGCCAGGATAAAGTTGTCATACCTGATGTGGGAAAACAAAGCAAGCGTTGTGAGTTTCATACGAGACCTCCTCATTGGAGTCTGACTTTTGCTTTCTTGTATGCTTTTACAGGTGCTGGAGCTGGATGTGATGGATGTTCGCATTGTGGAGGAAAGGAGTTACGCTGCTACCATAGAGACAAGCCCGTGCTCTCAGGATTCCTACACTGCTCACATACAGAGGAAGCATTTTCTCTACTTCACAGACGAGAAGATCCTCTCTGTGCTCATGGAGATCTGTCGAACATTAGGTACGAGTGCTCGTTCACGTTAACATCTCTTATCCTTCTGCATAGATTACAGTATTTAATGTCTGTGACAAATTTCTTCAAAAGGACTATGAAGAACTTCTGAATAGTGAAGTTGGACTAACGTCAGCTGGCTGTTACTGCTATGTAATCTACCTACTGTCTGTTCTCCCCATACCTCAATAACCGCTAATTCGATCTACTTCACACTTGGCGGGTGCATAGCTGGTAAAGCTTTCCTCTCTACCAAAGAAATTCTTAGGCAACTAACACTCGTACGACTTTGTTGAACAATCTATTAGTGGATTGAATCGACAGACCTATAAAACTGAGTTTTTCCACAAAGAATCACAGAAAAGCATCACTTTAAATCTTGTGTTTCCAGGGATGCGTTTATAAGTTTCTCAGAAAGAAGTCATTCAGCATAAAAAATGCATAAAAAACAATTAATAAACTAAAGAAATCTAAGTCGACTAAGACCAAAATGACCGATTGGTCAACCAATAGTTAGAGGTGTTAGATCTTATTGATGAGGACCCCTTGAGGTCCTTAGGTGAATTTGGTGCAATTTGGACACGCAACACATTTAATATGAATAACTTTGAATAAACAAGCACACAACGCTCTGTGCAGCACCTCAAATTCTGTTTAACAATACTATCTTTTAACTTTACCGCCAGCAAAATACCTCTTCTAATTAAGTCTATGCTCTACTTTAAAGCCGCGGTGGTCATGTCTAAGTAAGAGACCAATACGCCTATTTGAAGATCACCTCTGCTTATTGTATTACTTTTCCCCCTTTCTCTAACTGAGATTGTTGATATTGACAGTGTTAGAAAGTACTTTAAACAATTACTATTTAAAACTAATGATTAACAGTACAACTGTAAATACCGCACAGTAAAAGTCCTGCTTTCTAATGTTTACTCCAAGTGAAAGAGAGGCATTATAAGCACAATGAACTTTAAATGTTTTCATTTCTTTTCAAGGTTGAGAATAAGATGCTTTATTAGAGTTGAGTGTAGTTTAATGGTAAATATTGCGTCATATTTTAATTGTTTTAATTTGTGAGTCATATCTGAATCTGCAAACGTAACTAGTAACATTTCACTGACAAGTAAATGCAGTACTACAATGTTTTCCTCTGAAGTAGTATAACACAGTAAATAGTGTACAGCTGAGTTGCAAATGATATATATGAATAAGTGCTTTGGGGTTGTTAGTTGGTTATTTCGGGGTACATTGAGATGGAATAGTATCATAATTCATATTTTTTATATCTTAACATCCTAATACAGCTACAGCTGATTGGAGCCCTTTTAGTTACGGGCAAACTGTAATATCAGGTGTTTTTCCCATGAACTAGTCTGCAGGCTATTTCACCTGTGATTCTGAGCGTAAGTAGCTGCGACTTTGGTGTGTGATGCAACTATGTTATGGCAGGTGTTGTGTTGTTTGTATGACAGTTCTCGAGAAAGCTGCAAATACCACAATCCAAGCATTCGGCCGTTCTGAACAGGCATGTTTTCAACAGGCACTGCATTAGTGGATTAAAGAAGGCACTTCATTTATTTTTTTGTCTAAAGGTTTACATTTTGCATTTTGTGTGACATCTCCTCCCTTCTGTCTATCTTTAGGTTACTACGGCAACATTTACCTGCTGACGGATCACTTCCTAGATCTGTACCAACAGTCTTCAGCATACAGAAAGCAGGCTGCCATGGTGCTTAATGAGATTGTCAGGGGCGCAGCAGGCATCGCCGTGGCAACAGAGGGTCACGGTTTGGAGAGTCAAGATCGGGGACACTCTGCCAGCCAGGACGACCTTAAAGTGGCAGTGGTTTCTGTCATGGAGGAATACACCAGTCTGCACAACTGGCACTTAATAACTGTCAGTGAGGAGACGGAGAGAGACCGACAGGACCAGCAGGTGAGTGTTGCTCAAGAGCTCTTTGAGGCAGTTGTCCTGAATGATTTCCAAATTTTACATCTCATTTTGTATTCTGTGAATGTTTAATAATCATGCATAGCCCGTATTGCACAGCTCTTTCTGCCCTTAAATGTGATCAGATCCCTCAACTCCAAACAAACAAAGACATCCACACTTCACTCACAATATGGCCTCAAACTGCCTATTATGTGCTTGTATGCCTAAACAGGCCGAGCAGAGAGTTCCAGGGTTTGAGTGACTGTTTTAAACTTTCAAGGCCTACAGGGACTTGGAAAAATTGACAACACTGTGTTCTTTGTAGAAACGCATTCAGTTTGTCTTTGTCTGCTAAAATGTGTAGAGGCACACCACTGAATGAAGAGGATTCTAAGGACAGTAATATACACTAGTGAGAGGGAAGGTTTGGCCACTGTGTTCAAGTCAAACTAGTTACATTCAAAAAAACTTTATGGAATAGATATATTTAAAAAACGGTAGAAACTACAGGCAGTTAGCTCTATATGCTGACATCAGTGTTTATGAGTTGGGGGCTTGAACAGCCAATAGTGGCTTTGAATACTTTATCACTGTATTCAGTGTTTGATTAGGGTGATATTGCTTTGATTCAGCCATCTGATCTCATCTGATGTGTTTTTTTCAAATAAAAGTACCCTGTGGATTTTTTTAGGCCAAATGAATGGTACACTGTAGAGTTTATTTTTTGTAAAATAAAAGGTTTCCTATAGAGTTTATTTTTAGATATTCCCTGTTTATCACCATAATGTATTGGATGTATCCTTGAGACCTAATAACATGTTTAATGCATTTCCTTCCTCACTCCAGAGTTGTTTGCAGCCATGTTTGCTTGCTAGCAGTGTTTTTACTGTTACTGTGTTAGTTTTAGGCGCTTTACTGCCCCATCAAAATAATCTTTGTCAGGACTGTGAATTGCTAACAAAACATGAATATTCTCTTTTTAAAACACTGCTCCACATCGCTATTAGTGGGAAATTATTATTCTTGGAAGATGTATTTTCCTTGCGAACTAATCCCTCACGTTACAATCAGCCAACTGCATCATCAACATTATCTTCTAAACTAACCTTTAACAGCATTGACATGAATCTGTGTTTCAGTCAGTGAACCATCGTTAGGAAAGATTCACCATCATCTTTACATTGACCTTTATATGTCTATAAACTTAAACACTATTGAATAGTTCAATAAAACTGTATGAGGCATGAGAATGACATTTGTGTTTTGTCTTTCTGTAGCTACTCAGCCCATCTGGACTTCTCTCCATATCCAACAATAATGTCAGCAACACCAAAGCAAACTCTCTCCAAGTGATTTCTTCTTCATTTGGGAACCCATCTTCCTCGTCGCCGACCTCCACAATCCACCAGCTCAACAGCAACATCTGGCAGCTGTGCATCCAACTCGAGGGCATCGCCTGCTTTGCTCAGGCACTGGGAACTGACTTTCGTCCCATTTTGATGACATCACTGTATCCCGTACTGGAGAAAGCCGGGGAGGAGACGCTGATGGTATGCCAGGCAGCGCTGGGCGCCATGTGGGACATCAGTAAGGCCTGTGGCTACCACTCCCTGAAGGAGCTCATCAATGAGAACTCCGACTACCTGCTCAATGACATATCTCTGAACCTGCAGCGGCTCAGCCAGCACCCACAGGTAACATTGTCACGGTTTGGTGTGTTGTTAGAATGCTCGGCAGCTCTAGAGAAGGAGGGGAAATAAAAACGGAGGAAAGAGAGCCATTTTTAAGATAATTTAAGAAAGAAAGGGTTGTGTGCAGGAAGTTCAGTAAGATAGTGTTATCCTTTAAAAGTACAAAAGTTAGTGGATTTTATAGTTTTATCAAAATCCCTTTTGACATTTCATGAGCAGATATGGTTGTGCAAATTAGTATTACGGCAGCTAACAATTCTTGATTATCAATTTTACTGTTTTTTTTTGTTAAACTGATAAATTGTCTAGTCTATGGAATGTAAACAAATGGTAAAAATAGAATGCCATACGTTGAGGACCAAAGTCTACAAAATCTTTACAGAATTTGGAATTTGGTGCTTGATTAATAACTGAAACAGCAAATGATCAGGTTTGGCATCTTATATTATTCCTGTGGCACATTTAAAATCATTCGTTATTTCTAATCTAAATGTGTTGCCATCCAATTTTTGTTGACCATTAGAGGTTTTACATCTGAATGTAAAAATCATCTGTTGTTAGTGCACTCGCCACCAGATCACCTCTCCGTCTTGTTAGCGAGATGTGATTGGCTGCTGCTTTAAAAGTCACATGAGCTGACAAGTCATTGGTGTTAAAGTCAACAAGAGTCCAATTTTGTCAAGTCAAGCCTACAGTCTGATTCTAGTCTAAGTCACGAGTCCACGCTCTGGTTTATCGCCATGGTGAATACTGTGATCGGGTCTGCATGGGTTTGCTGGGCAGTGATCGTGTATTTCATCATATCCTCGTCTTATTGGCCAGGCTCCAAGGGTGTTGACAGTGATGTTGACTCACTCCGACAGCAGCCTGCTGCCTCTGGTCGGGGACATCGTTCAGGATGTGCTGACGGCTCTGGATCTCAGCTACGACCACAAGGCCGCTCTTTTCTGCTCCGTGCTGCACGCGCTCATGAAGGCACTGGGTGAGATTTCTAAAAGGGATGTCAACTCATTTATCACCTGTGATGTGGGTGTGGGCATTGGACTGTACCACACCATATACCACACTTTACTTAAGCATTCAATTCAGTTATTGTCAAGACATTTGAGGTTAACTTAGAGGTGATCTCTGTGAGAAAGTGCAAGAAAAAATAAAGGAAAAGGATCTTGCATCTTACCGCTTTTGCGTCACACACCTCAATGCATCGCTAACCTAACATGCTCTTGTTGTTGCTCTTCCTTTAGCGAGGTGGTTCCCCTCCAGTTGTCGTGGAACCCGTGAGTCTGCCAGACCCAAACACACCTCCCCTCCCAAGGAAGACCTCGACATCCGCCAATTCCTGCTGGATCTCCGCAAACAGAAAGAGCTAGCAGAGGGCATTGGAATAGAGGAGGACGACACCGAAGACCTTGTAATACACGGTGTCTGTAAGACCTTATATTTTGTTTTAGTAATATAATAATTATAAAAAGCCAAAAGCAACATTGGGTGTTTGCAGAGTCGATCAATCATACATCTTCCATCTGAACCATCACTGTCTCTCCAGATGTCCCTCCCCCCACAGAGTGTGAGGACGATGAAGATATCGGTGGTCCTGATGTGAAAGCAGAGCTTCCAACCCACCTCAGCATCACTAAAGACGTCATGGAGCGCTGCATTCATCTGCTGTCCGACCCCAGCCTCAGGCTGCGACTCAAGGTAGAGTGTCTGGTGTGAAGGGGAACGTTGGTTTAGATGATAATAATCCTAGTGAGGATGGTTCGCTGTTGTAATGGAAGCCTGTTTAAGTTCATAGATACTGTAGAAAGAAATTAGTTTTGTCTCTACACTGACGGCTTTGTTTTGGTGTTAGAAACCTCCGAGCCACACATGATACCACTATAAAGATCAAATTGAAATTTCCCAAAGCCACTATAAAGGATTATCTTATCTTATCTTATCTTAAATACAGAACTGACGGTTATATTGTTTAAAAAACAAAGTTTTTGGTATTTTATACATAGCTTAGTTCTTACTTGCTAGAAACCACTTTAACCTTGTTCTGAATTCTAACCAGAAAAATAGAAAGGGATAGTTTGGGTGTTATGAAGTTGTATGAAGTACTTAGAACTGGGACAAAAGCAAAACAATGTACGGCTTGGACGCTGGCAGCAGTAAAGGGTATTTAGCCACCTGAAAGAAAAGGGCACCTTTGAAAGAAAACAATATCCGTTTAAGTAAGCTCAATATTTAGAATTTTTTCACCGCTTTATCAGACAGCCCTTTCCAACAGAGAACTGAACCAAAAGAGAAACTTATCTATTCTGTCTTCAATGCCAATTAACCCTACTGCACAGTTCAGCTGAAACAGGCAAATTGCACTGTAGAAGAACAAGTATTTCCTAAATATTGTTACTAGAAAGATTTTGACCTCCATAATGGCCTACGGAGGTTCTGTTACATCACCTTAACGCTACCTGCCAAGATGTCCTTGTCGTTGATTATGAATCCAACAGATTTATAATCAACGGGGTGTACTGCATGTCTTTGTCCTAAGGTGTTGGACGTGCTGGAGCTTTGCGTGTGTGTACTGAGTGAAAGGGAAAATGAATTGCTGCCAATGGCCCATCGCTGCTGGCCCCCCCTCCTGCAGAGACTCACAGCCGATGACCCTCTAGCAGTCCTCCGAGCCTTCAGGGTACGTTAAACAAGTCTGTCTATCCATTTACTTAGGGTGTAGTAATATGTGTTAAAATCACCTTTTCCTGAAATTTGTTAATTTAATGTATAAATCGATCATCTGAAAACATATGCAACTTGATATTGTGAAAAAGTACATACAAAGTTTATTAGGTAACTGTTAAATGTTATGTTTCATTATCTTTCGCACATTATGTACATCATGTGCAGCAACTGAACAGGTCTGGCTACATTATTCACTCAATTAAAACAAGTATTGAATGAATCAAAGGTTGTGCTTTAAGGCACAAGTATTGTCTAATTTCAGTATGAAATAGCTATAATGATTTCTTTTGGTAGCTTATTTAAATTTGTGTACTTCTGTGAAACATTTTTTTTTTCAATTATTGTAAACTAACAAGACAGGAGAGTCATTATATTGTCATCCCAGAACTGACTTTTCAAACAGTTTGAGAGAATCGCAGCAGATGAAGATATCCCTCTACCTTGTTCCCTGATTAATGAAGATCACAATTGTGTGTGATCATTTCTCAAAGTACAGGTGTCAATTGATTCTACTGTCACTGTGAATTTGTCTGCTTGTCAAAACCTGCCTTTAGTTGGACTCATTTTTTTTCTTTCCATGATGAATTGACAGAATCTGCCACAACTGCTTTGTAAATTGTCATTTACTCATCGCTGGCTGCTGTCAAACTGTGCCATGGTTATCAGCAATGTGGCAGCTTTGGGGTTTTGTAAATACAATGGTTCATCCAGGGGATAATACAGTGTAAATTGTCTGATTTTTTATGATGAAGGATGAACTAAAGGGACATTTTTATTACATTTTAGCAACTTGCCGCCTAGGTATCTTTACATGCTGCGTCCCTCCTGCAGGTGCTGTGCACGCTGGGTGAAACATGCGGTGACTTCCTGAGGAGGAGGGTGTCCAAAGAGGTTCTGCCCAAGCTGTGCTCCTCGCTGGTACAACAGGCTCAGATCAGCGCCAAGGCCGGACCCGTCTACACGCACACCCTGGCCTACAAGCTGCAGCTGGCCGTGCTGCAGGGGCTGGGCTCACTGTGCCACAGGCTGGATCTGGGTAAGAGAATAGAAACGCACGGCACACAAACACAGGTTTTCCCAGACACAACATACACTACCATCCTGTGCTTTACATGGTATGATCCATAGTATAACAATGATTGTACCATGTAAAGAGTGAGCATAGAGCACTTGATGGTGGTTGATCTTAGCTCTGATATGGCGGGTTTCTTAATGAGTAGTGGAATGTTATCCACATTTAAGCAAGATGATCCTAAATTTGCAATATTACATGTTATATTTACCAAAGTGTGTACTAAAATGACAGCTATGATGAATAACCGGAACAAAACTGTGCTCAAAGTCAATTAACAAAAAACAGACAGCTAGCCAGTAATCTACATGCATTAAGGTTCATGCAAATCTCTTTCTAACAGCAGCATTATTAAAGGAATAGTTTGCAATTTTTGGTATCAAATATCTGCTTTCTTTCTAAATGTAAGATTGAAGAAGACGAAGACGATTGATCCTATTTTTGTGTTTGTGCATCAAGTACTGAGCCAGGAGGGATATGGTTGGCCAACCTCAAAATTAAGTCTAGATCAGGGGGAAACAATTTCCCCATCTCGGTCCAAAGTGAAATTGCCTACAGCACCAACATGTCTAAAACAGTCATATTTACAGCTTTTTACACAAGTATCTTTGTTTGTTCAACCAATTCATGAACAGAGGTGTAAAGAGATTTTATGAGGAAATATTTTTGACTCTCTGCTCAAATCTGGCACAGGTTTGTCTCATGTTGAATAGTTGTTTATTCATTTCAGTTTTATCTAAAGTTTATTCCTTCAAAATGTAGCCTTAATTCTGACGGCTTTATATTGAAATGGGTGGACTTTAAAGCTTCTCTGCATGATATCAATATGCCCACCTCATTTCCAAAACTCTGTCAAAGATGCTGGCACAAACACACACAGAGCACTTTTTACTTACCACCAGGTGGCAGTCTTGTATAACAGTGAAAACCAAGCAGGCGTTTGTGTATCTCAATTTCCCCGTTCCGTCTGACTGTGAAGAACTAAAGCCACATTCCAGTGTTGCATTGTAAAAATTTGATGCGATCTATTTATTTATTGATAACGTTACAGAAAATGTCTTTTTGGCTTTTTCTCTCCCTTGTATTTGGGACGAGGGAGTGGCCTTAACGACAATCAATACACGTTTAGATTATTCATTCGCTTGTCAGATCCGTATTGTTTCATTGACCTTCCTTTGTTGACTGCGCAGTTTATATCCCAGCACATCCCATACTTCGCAGTGTGCAGCAATTAAACATGCCGTTTCCTCTTGCACATTAAATCACACAACCCTCAATGGGAAATAGTAACTTTAATTGGCCTTCAGGCTGTGGCGGTGCTTGAATTCAACATATTTTAATGATGACTTTGAACATACAGACCATAGCCAACTGAGCCGACAGGATGTTGCTGAATCCTTAGTTGCACTCTCGATATTGGTGCGAGCGACGCTTCTCCCTCGAGCTCCCGCTCACCACAACCAAGCAATAAACGCTGCTAAATCTGCACAGCCATCAGCAAATCAAGAAGCTACAGGAAAGGAGAAAATTAAATTAATTAACTCCAAAATGTAATTTTTTTTTTTTTTTTTTTAACAGTTGTGTATTTTGTGCTTGACATAGCCTTAGTACCATAACAGAGAATGTTCATCCAAAGTGGCCTGGGGGGGACAGTGCCAGTGTGTTACCAATGATATAATTATGAGCGGCTTGTCTAATTTTTCATCAATCATCATGTTCATTAAGCAGCACTGGGTTCATGTTGCTCCAATTTTCCGACACTGCTGAATCCTCTGGAGGAAACACAGTTCTTATATTGGAACCAAAAGCATTTTTTTCACCTCTATTTTGGTGTTTTACTTATGTCTGCAGGTTTGAGTGGAGACACATTTTTTTCAAACTAGGAAGTGGTAGTTGCAATCTGATGATGAAATGAACTATAGGGAAAATGGTCTTTTCATTCATTAAGTGGTAATCATAATCACTTGTGTTTCCCAAGGACAGTGAGAATGCAAGAAGTGGTTGGTTGGGTTCCAACAGCAAAGTACACAGATTTTGAATACAGCTTAATCATAGGGATCACTATTTTTTGTCTTTGAAGCAAAAAAAATGGTTATAATTCTGTTTTTAAAATATGCACTAATCAGATTTGTTTGAGGAGATGGCACAAAGCTTAGGTTTCTGTCCTCCACCACTCCAAAGAGCTGGGATTTGATGTCGAGTAGTGTTACCTCCAGCCTGATCACCTGCACAGCGGGGTGTGAAACTTGGCGACAGCGTGAACCTCACACATGTTGCACCCTCCTGCTGCAGCTCATCAGTGAAGAATGAAAAGGTAGCTACCTCTGTGACAGCAGGGCTCTCTGCAGTGCTCTCCAGGCCAACAGTAGAGTTAGCAGTGACAGCACTGCAATGCATGGGGAATTCCAAATTGGACCCGAATGGGAGGGAAAAAAATATAGATTTTTCTTTTAATAAGTTGATTCAAAAAATACTATTTACAGTGCAAATAGCAGTTCACGGGTGTATGCTCTGTCTACTAGTTGTGATATGAAGTCTATTCTGAACTGTCAAGACCCTGCCTGCTGTAAACGGGAGTAATCAGCACCTTCCTGCAGAAGAAAAGATGTGTGGGAATATATAAGCTCAGTGAAAATCTGATTAAGCAGAGATGACTATTTTATTTTTTATTTTTTTTGCAAATCTATAAAAACATCATTGAATGTTACATAGAGGATAATGTGAAAAAGAGACCCGTGTATACAAAATTGCAGGCAGAAAATAAAATGATATATTCAGCGTAAGTCCCCAAACCCTAAAAACTGTTGTTCTTAAGAAACCCACACTGAGTTTGCGTAAACAAGACATATTTTGCATATCAGTGTGTTAAAACTGTTAGTGATGTTGGACTGTGATGTTCGGTAGAGTTGAGGGTCTGTGGTTGGGGCACACAATGGGTGTGAACAACCAGATGGTTGGTGGTATTTGGGGGCAATCTCAGAGATAAATGCTAACCTGGGCAGGCAGAATTGGCAGCAGTACGCTTTTGCACTCCGACCACTCACCACAGAGTGCTCTTCAGAGAGTGTCTTGAGCGTGTGAGGTGCAATGAAAAGGTGAGAAAAGCCAGCAGAGACGCCATCTGCACCCATCTCCAATAATAGAGAAAGATGTGTCTTACGCCGTTCGACTTGGATGAAGTCAGATCAAGTGACGCATACTATTTAGTGCGGGAACAAATATAAAATAAATAAAGAGTCTAAGTTTAAAATGAATCGCTGTTGTAAGTGTTCACACTTCCATCAAAAACTGTGTAGCTATGGCAATATGCCAGGCTTGCAACGGACTTTTCTCAAGTTCAAAACTTTCAACAAAAAATGTGAATAAAGCTGCTGCACTGATTTTTCATGAATTCAAATATGATGAAAACACTATGTAAAGTGACTCATAGTGATGAAACCACAGAAAATAATCCAGGGGTCTATGGAGCTTTTTAGCCTCCTTTCACACATTCTTTGTTGTTCTCCGACTCACAAATTCAGCTGTCAACAACCTTGTTTTCGGTCGAAAGTAAAATAAATATCCAGTGTATGCTGCTTGCCTAGCATGTTGTTGTTTTCATCTTGTTCCACTGCCCTCAAGCGGCCAAAAAACACCCCAACAAAAAACAGTGAAAGCATCCGTCCATCTATTCATTTTCTGCCACCCTTCCTGAACAGGGTCCTGGTGGCAGCAGGGTAGTTTAGATTTCCTTCTCACCAGCAAAGTTTTCAAGCTCCTCCTCCAAGCTGCACCTGAAAATTACAAACCGAATTATTGACAATATTCCATTTTCTCCTTCACCATCCCTTCAGTCTCTGTCAGCTGGGTGAAAGCTTCAGCCCTCAGTTCCTCCCTGGTTCCCACATGAGAGAAAAATAGTCGTAGCTCTGAAGCCACAGCTGTAAGCATTACAAGTGTAATGATACATTCAGCTCACAGTTTGGTTTGGTATGCCACACCGGGTTCTCCCTTTGATGTTAACACAGTATTTCAAACAAAATCAGAGTAAAAACAATGAATGACTGCATTATTTTTATGAAAAAAAAAATTGTTTTACTTTACTTTTTTTTAACACTGTTATTCCCATACAATAAGAATGAATACCCCCTAAGTGTAAATCAAACAAAGAGGGAAAAAAGCAGCAAAATAAATGATTGTGGACTCACTGTTAAACAGTAAATCGTACATTGTAGATGTGAGTTTTAACATGTAAGTCGGTGTTCTCTTACAGTAACTCATAAACCGAAAATATTGATTATTACCTCACACTGTGTCCAGTTTTTGTTCTGCCACTGCCACCAAAAAGTGTGTAAGATTCAACCCTGCTGAAAGCGCTTCAGATTGGGTCTGTTAAAATGGGTTTAATTGGCTGTGTGGTAAAGTCACATTAGGACAATCTACCACAGTTAATTAACTGAAAATGCTGAAAGAGTTCGTGTAATCGAACACAGTTAACTATGTGAACATTCACTGCCAAATTTTGTGACCCAAAGTTTCTGTTTTGTAAATGTATTTATTTTTTTAGAACCTTAATGTTTTGGTGCATCTTTTTATGCTTCTTTACAAGTCTTTGGTGCACCAACAAGAATGTTAGGATGCCATTCCCCTATCCCTCATCAAACATGACCTATGTAGTGATGTCTGGTTTATAATCTTTATAAGAGTTTCACAGTGTCTCTGCCCCTTAATCATGTCGCTAGCTCTGCATTATTGCTTGCTTGTAAAACTGTATTGTATACTATGATTCATCATAAAAAATTAACATATTTCCACTATCATGATGCGGTAATGATGTTATGATAGCATTAATCTCTGTCTTATTTTCCTGTTCTGTCTTGATTCTAGTTTTTATTTAAAGAAAGAATGGGTGATATATTTTGGAAACCTTTTTGTTTTATTTGCTGAAATTCTCTTTACATCCCAACAGCAAGAAATGTATCAAATACTCTAACCCAAAAAAAAAAAAAATCTAACTTAATCTTGCTAGTTTCTCCAACATTACCTACCCAAGCTTTAAAGCAAGTGTGGTGAAAGGAGTAAACATGCTCACCAGCCAAGTATGGGTTGGTTTTGGTCCATCTTTACCTCTCGTGTCTACAAGTATAACATTTGATTTATTTGATGTAAAGTTGCAGAGCCCTGAGACAAACTATCGCTGTTTTCCTTCTTTCATTGAAAACTGCTACAAGGAACTACTTTATGCGCATAGGGCCTACAAGGTTGGGTTGTTACTTTGCATTTGGCTTACTGATAGTTTGCTTGACTATACTGCAGAAACCATGAACTGATTAGGGTGGAGACAACAATAGGCCAATGATTTTAATTTCTTATTAAAGGATAATTATGCTTTATTTCAACTTGGCTTTTATTTTTGTAGTTTTTGGCCATCATTTGTATCGCTTATGAGAACATTGTATTCAACGTGTATTTGCAGAGGTCGAAAAAGTCGGTGACATCTCTAAAATGTCCGACACAGCAAAACGCAAAAAAATTGAATTAGACTAGTAGTCAAAGTATGCAACGTTGCTTTCTTCTTCATCTGTTTAAGTAATGACATTTGAAGGTTCAAACATAGGTCCCTTTTACAGAAACGGTCTATGAAGGCTTGGTTCCAACATGAAATCCATCACAGATTTAGCTGCAATACATGCTTGATATTTAGCCTTTGGCATGCAAGATGTTTATTATTGCTATATCTGTTAGTTGGTTGCAGTTTGTGTGTTAGTGCCAATAAACATGTAAGAGCTGTGGCTGATTGTTTTTTTTTTTTGGCCATGCAACCTGCAGGTATACAGGCGTCCCTAGTAAAGGTTGTATCATGGTTGCTCCCAGATGAGTTGCAGTTTTGCCAGAGCAAGAATATTTTTATCTCGGTCTTCTTCAAGTCTCAGGGTTCCTATCTCAGTTTAATGCCTTATTTCAGCTCTGTGATGATTGTTGTGCTGCTGTGGCTCAGGAGGTAGAGCAGCCTGAGTATGAATGAGCGTGTGTATGGGTGTATGTTGACATGTAGTGTAAAGAATACAAAGGCGCTATATAAATGCAAATCCTTCTAGCATTAACCATGTACCAGGTGATGTGTTGAAAGGAGTGGACACAGATTCAACCTTTTGTGTGGACAGGCTGCTCGCTCGCTGCTGTGACTGAGACAGTTTATAGCTTAACAATTTCCCCTTTGGGTTCAATAAGCGCACCCTCGGTCTTTCTATATACAGGCTTTCCTTGTCAGTATCTAAACACGAAACCAGGATTTAAAAAGGGTAAAAATGGAAAGTCTTCAAGGGTCATTGGTTGATTTCTTCTACTCTTGCAACTGCATGTGATGATTTCTGCAGACAGACCTGGTGTATCGTGCATGAAGAGGTTTCCTACTACAGTGCAGCTTTAAATAGTGGAAAAGCAACCTCTACCCATCACATGACCACTTGAGGCTACATATATCACTTGAAGTGTTTTAGTTACAACCTTCAAATGACTGGAATGTAATCAAGTAACAAGAAAAATGTCTGTTTCAATTAAAGGAAAGAGTCTAGCCCATGCATTTTTAGATCCTTTGCGCATGATCTTTTTCTTTCTTTCTGGCACTCCATATCAGAAAAGGCAGGGAGAGATTTGGAGTTGGAGTTGGAGTTGGAGATGGAGGGAATGCGAAAGAGCAGGAGAGAGAGACAGTCAGCGGCTGCAGCCTTTACTCATGTGAATACCGATTTTGGCTACAGCTTACCTCTGGGACGCCTGCAGCAAGCCAATTACAGAGCCTCAGTCACAGCGAGAGGGAGACAGAAACACAGATCGACTGAAGCAAATAATGCTTTCCAGCCCGCAGTTGCAGCTTCAGCTCCAATTCCGACCCTGTGATTCATTTACCACAAAATCTCAACAGCACCTGGCCCACTTCCTCTTTAAGTATTTCTCACTTCTCTTCCTCCCCCCCCGAGCACCTTGATTCCACAAAAGACTACAGGCTTACGAGCGCGGCACCAGAAACAGAGGAGAGAAAAGGGATGAAAGCGGCCGCTGAATAATCGCATTTAACTCTGAAATGTGCACCGTTGCTTTTATTCTCGACGCACAGCGAGCAGGCCCCGGCTCAGGCCGAGTGTGGGTTGAATTGGCAAACAGGGCAGAGCAGGAAGGGGGAGAGAGAGAGAGAGACATGTTTTGAAATGAGGCTTGAAAGCAGCCCAGTTCGCAGCTTAGGGAATTGCTAAATGTCTGCTGGGAAGGATGGAGAGAGAGAGAGAGGGGAGATGAAAGAGTGGAAAGAAGTCAAGTGGATGGAAGGAGCAGGAGCTGGCACGGCTATGAAAGGTATAGATAAAGAACGGTGGGGGTTCGGGGGGGATGGAGGGAAAAGGTAGCCATTTTCACACACATCAACTCCTCAAAGGGGGGAGAGTGGATGTGTGAAATCCAGAGATGTGGAAACGGCCTGCTGTGAAATATATTTTTCCTCGGCCATCTCAGCAGTTTCTCCCAGCTCATTAGGAGTCAGAAAAGGTAAAGTCCAGGCAAGATCTATTTCCTTTATTTTATTTATTTTTTTACCAAGTCTCTTTTATCTTCTTCTCTTCCTCTTTTATCCCTCACCCTCCTTCCTTCCCTATCTCCCATCTTACCAAGCTACGCCGTGTGTGGAGGACTGTGATTACATCACATCACATTATTTTGTGTGGATTTATAAAGTGGATACTGATGCTGGCCGATTGTTTCCTGATACGATTATATTTTTCTTCTGATGACTTAAAGTGGCCCTATTGTACTTTTCCACTTTTTCCCTCTCCTTTAGTGTGTTATATATATTTTTGTACATGTAAAAGGTCCGTAGAGTGTAAAACCTGAAGTCCACGCCTAAAAGGAGTTACCCTCCCCCTCAGAAGCTCCTGAGCTGCCTGAAACTGCTCAATTGAATTCTCTCCTTCACTTGCGTAACTTTATGAGGTCATAATGTTACGGAAGTCACATAAAACTCATTCTGGCTAGTTTGGCCCTCAAACAACAACAAAAGAGAGAGACGGAGCTGAAGCTCCGGAGGAAAAGTTTTTTGAAATGTGAAACGTTGACCAATCACAACAGAGCGGGCTAGCTGACCAATCAGGGCAGACTTTGCTTTCTGGAGGGAGGAGCAAGCTCTACAATGGAGCATTTCGAAGAGGGAAAGAAGAGGTGCTGCAGGACAGCCAGGATGAGAAAAACAAGGAGGATTATGAGCATTAACGCATGTAAACATGTTGTGAGTGTAACTTGAGATAAAAATATGCGCCCGGAAAATAGCATAATAGGGCCTGTTTAAGTGTTTATGTATATTTTACATTTGGGCTCTAAAAGACGCTACAGAGGATGAAATGCAGTAAAGGTGCTGTGTCTTGTTTTCTCAGGTGAGGCTGACCTGGATGCCGTTTGTGAGGCCGGCCTGCCCTACCTGAGCTGTAGACAACCAATCAGACTGCAGGAGGCCAGCAGAAGGTGAGCCCTTATCCAAGTCCTTCCATTTAATGCTACATATTATAGTTTTTACTTCACTACATTTGTTTGACTGCTGTAGTTGCTTCACTGATTTAAAATATAAAACAATCATATGTTTTGTTGTATTGTCATAGATTAAATTTCCCAACGGTATAGAAGGTAGTTAAAATTAGCTTCACCTCAACCAGTCAAGCTTCAATGCTCAAATGCTGCCTACATGTTAAAGGTGCCGTTTAGAGAAACAACTCTAGAGTCATGTGTATGTGCTGTATTTCTAACAAAATCATATTGTGTGGATCTTTGAGGCCTAATGGTCGAATCCACTTCCTTCCTCATAAAATTGAGGAAATTGAGGAAAAGAAAGCTGGTGTGTTTTTTGTATATTTTCTATCCTGCATTGTTTTCTGCATTGCTGCCAACCAACTGTTGATTAGTGGGATATTGGAAAACTTGCGGCACGGAAATGTTTTGTGTCCTCGCGCGTGTGCATGTGCGTCCTTGTGCATGACGACAATCCTGTCTTGCTGAATCCAAAAGTCTCAAAAAGCGCTCACAGTTACTATGTCAAGTCTTTGAGGGTGTTGCTGCAATTGATTATTAGTTTAATTGTATATGAATCTGCCAAGGTGATTTCTTCAAATGACTAGTTTTGTCTGTTGGAAGAGATAAAGTGTGGTACTTTTGTTTGAAAAATGAATAAATGTTTGTTGATTTGTCGTCAATCCATTTTCTGGTGAAGATTAATTGATTAATAAGCTTATACCTACCGCCCTACTTAAGATACAGATGAGTTTCTTTGCACAGGCCTGTATGTTGCTGAATATTATGCTGAATGCACTTTAAAGTAGCTTTGCATATTTAAGTGTCTCTAAGCCGTGCTATACATTTGAAATGCATACATCAAATGTGCGAGTGTTTTGAAGGACACAAAGAATCGTTTATACAATGTGGAATTGTTCAGTATGAAAAACAAATCTTTCAGCCTGCTGCACTTTATAGTTCATGTTCCTGGGTGGAAGTCAATTTAAGACAGTAAACTGATTTATTTACTTGCTGCTCGAGGCGGCTCACAGTAAACCTACAACGAAGCAGTGGCTGTTCCTGTAAATGTCGTGAATATGCAGGTCATCTATTGGGAATGTCATTCTGTGATTATTTCTATATTAGAAAACACTGCATATGAGCCTGTGGGAAGCAGCATGCGCACCATAAATAACAAAAAAAGCAAAGATAGATTTCTAAGTGTGTCTTTGTTGCAACGATTTGGTTCTTCAGAGGGACTTTTGGTCTGATGATCCGACATTCACACCTTTTTCGCAACGTGATAGGTCAGCTGTGCAGAGGTGAAAGAGGAGCCATGGTTTCTCTCTCTCGCCTGTTAAATGTCTTGTCACTTTGGATCACAGGAGGGTGTTTATGTGTATATTTATATGTATATATTATAGCCCAGAGATAATCCTCTTACATTCCTCTCCACAGCGTGTTCCAACACTTGATCCAGGTGGATCCAGATGCCTTCTGGTTCACTCTGAACGAGCTGCACTGCCCATCCTCCTACGTCCCGCCCCACCCGGACCTCCAGCCGGTGCATCTGAGCGGAATGGGTCGACCGAGGGACGAGTACTCCGACAACGTGCTGAAACTGCTGAGGGAGGAGTTCGGCTCGGTTGCCGAGACAGCCAGCTAATGAGCTAGAGGTTGATGCGATCGACTCATCTTTCTCACGGACGGCCTATTGAACCACCAACTCAAACAAGCCAGTTCACTGAAAGAAAAATCTGACAATTGTGCCCAAAGACGGCCATCAGATAGGGCCGCGATAACCTCCATGCTCTACACGGCTCTGATAAGCAGCGAGGTGCAAAAGGGAAATATCAATGAAGCATATTTGCTGCTGTTGACTCTCCTGCTGCAGGTTTAGAAACCAGGAACACTTCAGACAGCTCTTCTACATTAGGAGACATGCAGGCACTGTGCTGATGTTTTTCATTTCAAGTGAATATATACACATGTACTGTATGCAAATGTTGTGTTTTTCTGTTCCTTTTATTTCTGTATTTTCTTAAATAATAATTGATTCCTACTTGGAACTACCTTGATGGTCTGAATTATTCATACTGATGTTTGAGAGTAGTTCTGGGACTTTTTTACAGATTAACTTGGCTGTTGCTGACCTAGATGGAACGCTTTTTATGTGAGCCTGGAACATTCTTAATTAAAAATAATTATCAAATACTCCAACTATTCTAAATAATTTATGTCATGTTGCAGTCAAACCTTAAGCACTTGATAAAAATGCTGGGTATCAAACCTCAAATATCAACTAAAATCTTTAGCGCTAAGTATGGAAAAGCTTAAATGTCTGGCCAGATTGATTATCTTTTTAATTTAAAGTCCTCAACAGGGAACTCTACAGATTTTACACATCAGAGACTGTTGACTGTCTTGGAGAGTCATACTGAATATGTGAAGAAATGTGTATAAAGCCTTTTGGGGCTCCAGAGGGAGCTCCCTGAATTCTGATGTCTAGGTGGTAGGGCAGGGTCGCCCTTCAACCAGAGGATCGGTGGTTCAATCCCCGGCTCCGCTGGTCAATGCTGATGTGTCCTTTGGCAAAACACTTATCCCCAAAGTGCTCCCACAGGATGTCCAAGCTGTATATAAATGGGTGGGAATGCTTAGACAGGCCTGATGGGAAGGTGGCAACTTGCATGGTAGCCCTGCCATCAGTGTGTGAATGGGTGAATGATGACATTTAGTGTTTATCACCACTCAAAGCGTTGATGCATCCAAATCTGTCTCTTTCTCTTCGACCCAGCCAGTGAAGAAGTGCCTTAAACCTGTATTCTTCCTAATGGCCATCAGGGGACCACTCCTCCGGTTTCTATGAGAAAATGACTCTACTTCTCTCTTGATTTATTCCCTCAGTAAACATTGTAAACATGAGTTTATGGTCTCAATCTCTAGTTTCATGTCTTCTTCAATACAGCATGATGCTCATTGAGTAAATGATGGTCCATTTAGAGTGAATAGATGATAAAGCACGTTATGTAAAATGTCACACAGCCTTTCTTTCCTTTTTTGTTTGTTTTGTTTGTCTTCGCCCTATGTAAAGCGTCTTTGGGTATCTAGAAAAGCGCTATATAAAATTAAAGTATTATTATTATTATTATTATTTCTAGAAATGTCTTACACATAGTGCATTTTTAATCAAACAGTATTGAATTAATAAAACTGCCAGAAAAAGGCATTTTTAGAAAGTTTTCTAACCGACATGAAAAGATGGATGGTGCCGGGCTAGTCCAGCTCATCTGGGTTATGTATTTAGCTTTAAGGATAAGGCTGGTAATATTCTATACTTTTCATTTTGTAAACGAATAGACTAAAACCAACAATGAATTGACCCTAGTATTATATGTGTAAACCTGATATAACTTATTCATCTATGCCATAGAGCTACGTTGTTTTTCTGAAAACTATAAAAACACATAAGAAAAGCCAAATAACATATTCAATACATATATGTGTCCTATAGTTTTAAAGGTTCACATATCCCGTAGTCAGAACGTTATGAGAGATGGAGTAATGCGTTGTTGGTTGTGGCCTTTTAATGGAATTTGCTTTTCATAAGAATGGAGTAAAAACCCAGACTCATCCTTTAAGAATACTATGGCGGTGTAGCTATAAAAAAAGATGGAGGACCACTGTCCCATTAGGAGATGCCCTCACTAGCCCTTGAGCTATCCCGCTGCCCACATCCCATATGCTTTAGGCCGAAGATGCTTCAGCTGGAAGGGGAGCGGGTGCACCAGGTTGTGTAACTATGTGGGAATTGAACGCCTCATGACAGGGATAGTGGCCGATCTATCATTGTACCTGTTATCATTGAGAGCCCTACAGGGTTCTAGGGATGTTTAAATGAAGGGAACAGCAAGCCCCCCCTCCGTTATCACATCACCTCACTGACAGGAGAAGCCCATCATAATGAATGTGTGAGGCTTCCAGTGTGAAACTAGCCGGCGTGTTTCGTATTTAGCTGGCCCGGCTCAACGCTAGCACAGTGCCTCTTTATCTCATGCTGCGCTGTTGCTATTTATCCTGCTGCCAGTGCTGACAATAGCACCATTAGTCATCAGCAGCAACGGGAGTGGGGCTTTGGCAGCACCTATTACGCACAGGCAACTGCCTAATACCGCTTCTCCTTAATGCACGCGGACAGACGCGCACACACACACACACACACACACACACACACACGCACAGAGAGCATGGAGGCCAGAAGCTAAACCATAGACGTAGCACTGTACAAACACCCTCAATAACCCCTTTAGATATATATATATAGTGACTTCCAAGGGGTTTCTAAGCTTCTTCTCACGTCTCTAAATCAATGCGTAACACTTTTGTTTCATATACAATTTATTTCATTTGATAAAGCCATACACTTAGTGTGAGACCAAACATTCTAGAAGAAACGTACGTTATACTTTTGTATGTTTTTTTTTTTTCTTCTTTTTTTAACAGTGATCTCTTCTTTACAAAACATCAAATCAAAGTTACTCATTTGAAAAAAAAATAAAAAATCAATCCCACTGATCACTCCTCTGTGCAGTAAAGCATCCTCCCAGTCCACAGGGACAGCCATCGATAACAGGAGTGTTGTAGTTCGTCTGATGGATAATACGGCGGAGAAGTAAAGCTCTGCATGGCCTTGAGACACACAATGTATTTTGAGGCAGTATGGACCTCCAATTTCAGTGTTTCACTAACAACATTTTCCTCTTTCTTCTCGCCCATCACCGCCCGGGGCTTTATCCAGAATGTTACCCACATTCACCTTGTCCCATTTGATCTCCTTCAGAGCGAAGCATCGCGCTGCGCTTCACCCAAGCATCTAAACGAAGGGTTTCTCATCCAGTTACAAAATTGGCAGAAGTTAAATGGCCTCTCACATCACTTTCAGTCCCTAAATCCCAAACTTAACCAAATTAATCCCACATTCAAGCTCATTAAATCACAGCAACATCTCGTGTTTGCGGCCCTGCACATACAGCACAGTAGTTGTGAGAAACACTGCTTAAGTACTAAGATACAATAAGGGAAATCCCTTTCTGAGCAGCTATGAAGAGAACATGTCATTCATCTGTCTGTACAGCACTTCTGGAGAGCAGTAAAGCAACAGAAAACGTCTCTGTAAATCAAAGATCTCTATTTGACAGGACTTTCAAAGTAGAAATAAAGATTGAAAACAGACTTTAAACTTTTTTTTTTTTTAAACTAATAAATGAAAAAAATGTTAACTAACAAACTTTGTCTTGTGTATGGTTGGTTGAAAACAATTTGAAGAAAAGAAAAAACATGCACTTTATTTCATATTATACAGTCATATATACAGAGTGGATTAGAGGCTTATAGTGGAGAGGATTGAGGCTTTTTTAAATGATTGAGCACTGGGCCGGAGCATCGGAATAAGGGAACTGAAGCTGGAATAGGAATACAGCACTACTCTTCCAAAAAGTCCAATCTTGCACCAAAACCACATTTCTTCCATTGATTTCTTGTTGCAGAGTGGATTCAGAGGCACACCACGTCAGATTCTTTTTGTGGCAGAGATTTTGATTCTTTCATGGCTTTCCAAACAGGTGGGGTCCACATGGGACAACAGGATTGATTTCTTTGAGCCTGAACAGCACAGGGGGGCGAGCAAAAATCATATTTTCTGTTGGACTGCAAATTCATAAGCTAGAAGGAGCTGTGGCGAAAACACAGATGATGTGCTTTGTTTGAATCCCGCACAAATGTTGGGAGTGTGGGATTTTTTTGCGACTGTGTTAACTGCAGAACAAATGAATTGAGGCCCGATCTGTCCTTGATGAGCGCTGCTGCGCTGGGACCTTGATGAGTTTCTGCTGAAGAAAGCATGTTTTGTTTTTTTCTCCCCCCGGGAGTAAACACAGAATAAATTGCTGAATTTCAGGTGCACAGATTTTGCAACCTGTTCGCGTATGTTAATAGAACACACAAAAAGATGCAGTGAAGCTGGTGCTCTGCGTTGAAAGCTAAGGACTCAGACTTCGACAAGATTTCCAGGGAAGAATTACTGACTGGTTTAATTTAATTCAGTGCACCTTCAGAATAAAAGGAACTTTCTCGCACTGGATACAGACCCAGTTAAAAAACTCTAATATACTTTTTTGGGGTTTGTGTCAAATGAAAGAGTAAGGCAGTGGAAGAAGTATGAGCCTGAAAGCAGGGTTGTGTCATTTACAGTACATAAAGTAGAGTGGATCAGGGTGGAACATGGGTTAATAGCAAGTCTTTTTTTATTTTTTTTCGGTGCTGAGGCCAGAAACGGTGGAGCTGCTTAGATCTACACATCAGCCCCTCACCCCCTTGCTGAATGTCATGAAGCCAGGCTTTACTGACAGTGAGCAGTCCAACACAGACCCACGCACAGCAAGAAAAAGCTACATTCCCCAGCACAGTTTACAGCGCTGTGCTCAAAACAAGCCATACTGTACATTTCTAGAGATTCTCAATTTGTGCACATGTTGTGCTGTGTGGGAAGAATAGCTTTTATATGCTGTGACACGCATCACGTTATGCAATCCTTGTGTAATCTATCACTCAGGTGTAATGAGCCAACGTCTACGGCGCGCAGCTTGGCTCGTTGGTGCAGTCATTGTGGCTGTGGTTACTGTCCACGTCCCTCTTCCTCAGCTCTCTGCCCGCCTTTTGCTGCTGACCGCTGCCGCTGTGGCTGTGGCCGTGGTGGGTCGGCGTCGAGGGCCGCTTGCCGTGCTCCTGGTTGTGCCCGTGATTCTGGTGATGGCCGTGAGCGTGCTCTTTGGTGCCACCGTGAGACTCGGCGTTGTCTCCGTCGACGTATTCCACCCCTCCCTTGGTATCGTCCAGGGCCTCGAAGTTGTCGTTGCGGTTACTGTCGATGATGTCGCTCTCTGGCACCACCTGCAGGTAGGCCCTGACGCGGTGGTGGCGGGCACCCGCGACGTCGCTGAAGTCGATGACGCGGCACTCATAGGTGCCCTCATCAGAAGGCTTCACCCGGGAGAGGCGGAGTTTATGGGAGATGTTGCTTCCTACAACCTTCACGACCTGGCAAAGGTGAACGAAATAAAGACGAGAAAAGCGAGAAATTAGCAACTTTTGCTGAGCGGCCACTGCTGTGGCCATAAGTGTCAATTACAGGATATCTTAAGTAATTAAAATGACAATATCAGTTACAAAGCAACCAAAACATTTCTAACATTAGCCACCATAATGTACTGGTCATATCACACCAAGTAAAGCTGTGCGTTAAAACCTATGCGTGTATTGAGTGGAGCAAGGGTTTATTTTATTGTTTATTTTTCATTTGGAAGAGGAGGAATGACCTATGTCTTCTTTCAAAAGTTGATGTACTCTCACTTTAAGCAATAACATGAAAGGTTATCATATCTCAAAGATGTAAATGGCCCCAGGAGAAGGCAGGTAGGTATTTTCAATGTTGGTGCAAAATAGCAATGCAACAAAATCGTTAATTGTAATTAGACGTCTTCCTATTTTTTCTCATAGTCTAACACCACTAATGCTGCACGCGGTAAACAAACATGGCAGACAAAGTGTGTAATGCAAGTGTGCAATGAAGCATTACAGGAACATCAGTCGCACTCATACTAACATTAAATCATCAGTTAAATCGCTGCTAAGCCAATGATTCACACCCCAGTGTCAACATCAGTTTAACATGTAAATATTGTTGGGCTGTTGTTTGTACCTGATAAAGTACAATGACCATAAGACCATATGGACAATGACCAAACAAGGTCATAGTCATAGTCCTAGCCATAACAAATTATAATAAAATATGCAATAAGATATCATAGTATAGTATCACATAACATTTTTAAAGTCAAAGGTATGCCATGAGTATGCCATTAAAATGTCATAGTATGGTATGCTATGTAAAATTTCATAATATAGAATAAAAATTAGTATGTCACAATTGTTTTTAATACATATATATCTAAATAGTATAATATAAAGACATACCAATGTCATACTATAGTGTCAATGACAATTTTCATGATATTGTATGTCATAAAGAAGTTATAAAAATGTCATTTAAATAATCACAGTATAGTTTACCATATAAATGCCATATGTCATAGTATATTATGCTATAGAAAAGTCCTAGTAAGGTTTGCCATAACAAAATATTTATACTGTTATGCTATAGTATGCCATATACAATGTCATAAAAAATAATGGAAAAGTTAGCCATTAAAATATCGTATAAATGTCAGCAAAAAGGAGATAAAAAAAACAGTATAGTATGGCATGAACATTTTCATTACGTTTTCTAAAAAAAGGATAGAAAGACATAAAATGGCCACAATGTCTTAAATGACATAAAATATTGTATTATTATGGCATGTCATAAAGTAATAAGTATGACATTAAAATGTCATTAAAAATGTCATTGTATATTATGCCATTAAAATGCCACACAAAATGACATAGTATAGAATGTTGTGACGGTCCCCCGACTTGTTTACTGGATCGCCCTAGTTGGAGGCACCTGAGCCTGGTGCTCTCCTCGTATAAAGCTCCACCTTTCTGGCGGTGAGATACTCTCCGCTTCCGCGCATTATTGTTTTGTTCCTATCCATGCAACATCCATTGCATGTTGAAAAAAGTCATAGTGTACTATGTCTAAAAATGTAATTAAAAAGTGATAGTAAAGCATGCCAAAAAATAGTCATAGTATAATATGTTGAAAATAGTCATAGTAAAAAGCATGTGTAGTATGTTGAAAAAAGTGATAGTGTAGCATTTCTAAATTTAATCAAAAAGTCATGGTATAGTATGTCGAAAAAAAAGTCATAAAACAATCTAAACATAGTGTGTCGAAAACATTAATAAAGTCACAGTATAGTATGTCGAAAAAATATATAAAATAGTCATAGTATAAAGTTGTAGTGTAGCATGTCTCAAAATGTCATTAAAAGTCATAGTATATCATGTATAAAAAAAGTCCTGAAATAGTCATAGTATAACATGTACCCAAAACATACTTTTCCTTTAATGGTAACAGTGATGTTGGGGCATACAAGTTCAGTCAAAATACATCTAAAAGGTTTACAGCTGCCTATAAAAAATTGGGCTTGGCAATGTTTTAAAAGGAAGTTAGGTTTAGCATGTATGTAGGCAGATACATACAGTGATAGAGAGATACAAAAACTAAATATGAGAGCTACGGCATACTAGATGTGGTGGTGAAATAACCTCTGTTAGTGGCCTGAATACACTCTACGGCTGCAGCTCCTCCCAGTCAATCCCTCCCATTCACAAATACACTGACTCAGACGACGGTTGTGCTTCTAAAAATTCTATTTGGGGCCTTGAAAGTACAAAGAGACTACATCTTGGAAGTAAAAGCTTGCAAGTTCACAGAGAAGTCTGGGGACATCGAGACATGTGCTGTACCTAGATATAAATACGACCTTGTTCATCACCCACCTTCCTCCCTGGTGGAAATGCCGGTCCCTGCATGTGCGTGTGACTGTATGTAAAAGCATAATGATGTTTTGTAGCACCTGTCATCAGTTTGTGTCTGCGTGTTTTGACTGTACTATATGTATGTGGGCCACCATTCCTCATATAGAGAAAGCTCATCATCATTTTCCAGCTGTACAGCCTGCAGTGTTCGGCTCCACCCACACAAACACACAAACAAATACACACACACACACACACACACACACACACACACACACACACACACACACACACACACACACACACACACACACACACACACACACACACACACACACACACACATACAGTCACCAAAACCACAGCTGGTGCCTTCACAATAGCGAATCAGCAGCAGTAGGCCTCTTGGGAGGAAGAACAGAGGCTTCATGATTTTTTTGCTAGTGTGTTTGTTTCTGCATTATGCACCTTTTTGCATTTCATATATTTTTAACTTAACGTACCATTTAATTTACCACCACATCACTGCTCGAGTAAGATATTTAGTGAGAGCGATATCTTGGTGTGGAGGTAATGTGTAGTAGTTCCTACATTTTTGCTCACATTTTTAGTCACCTCATAGCCGTGATAAAAGGCCCCCTTCAGGTTCATGTTGTGGGAAACTGTTCACCCGGGTGAGTTAAAGCATGGACAGAGGAGGAGATATAAAAAAAAGTTCTGCTGACTTCCCGAGCCTGTGCCCTTCACTGTTTATTATTTGGATTCGGTGCTCCAGTCATAAAGATGCAGGGGCGTTTATGAGAACCTGAAGATGATGCACTGCAGGCCGTGACCCCCCTTGAGGACGGCACTACCGCCGCCCACGAGCTCTTGTTCCGCCTGCTCCTCGGCTGACACTGTGATTCCACAAACACGTCTAGGATCAAGTGAATGTGTTGATGCGTCGTCTGGAGCGTTTACAGCACCGAGTGAAAATCAGATTCTTTTGAGTACAGCATAAGTACAACATCTGGAACAAGACATTTTGATGTCGAGGGCTTTGTGCCTCATTTCATCATATAATACCGAGGCAAACGTGAGGCTTTCTTGACAGGAGACAGTGGTTAACTCACACTTATCTTTGTAGCATCCTTTGGCATATCTTCCTCAGGAGCGACCTAGAAAAAAATTGAATAAGCCATTATTACAGTTATATTACAGTTCAATTGAGGTTATAGACATATTATATAATATGTACCCAAGTGTCAAGCAATAGATAAATCCACATGAATCCATGCAGGTAACACTCGAACAATGGCCTAAAAGAATTGACCCGGGGTTCTCTCAAGACAGTTTAAGTTTGTAAATAAGCTTTAAACTGAAGCCCCAGATAAAGGCTGCTGATTGATGGAGAGTTCATTTACAGATGTTGTAAAAGAGATCAAATGGCAGCAGAGTTCCTGCTATGAACCTACTTCATTGGTTGTCCAGGGTTGTCTGTCCGTCCAGTCAAGATGGTTCCTGATGTACCACCACTGGATCTCCAGTGAATACGACGGCGTTCCCGCCCCTCTGAAGGAGCACGCCATCTCCACGTCCTGACCTCTCTGAGCAGTCATATCATGAGGCACCTCTGTGAACATGGCTGGACAGACACAAAAGGGGACACGGTTAACAAATGATGTCTCTATAACAGCTAAAAAAATGAAATAAAAATACTTTTTGTAATTCTTTCACTTAACGTTTAAACCGTAAAGGAACTTTTTTAAACACAAGTCAAATACACCAAAGATACGTTTGTTCCTGATTGATAGAAGTCACATTTTTACGTAATTTTATTATCTCAAATCTCAAGTTAAGGTGGTCTGGGCAACTAATCACTGGATCCTCTTGGAAGAGCTGGGTAATGTTGCTGGTAAAGGGGGATGTCTGGTTTACTAATCTAATACTAATATAGGGATCGATGGAAACCACCAAGTTTCCGTTAATTTGCTTTGACTAGAAGGGTGTCCTATTCACTGACATTTCCCCCCCAAAAGAATTGAATGACGAGCACTGATCCAGCGTCACGGAAACAGATATTTAACAGGATGCAAGGTTTGGAACAACCCCTCAGCAACAAAGACATGAACTTAATTTTATAGCCACAGAAAGCTTACAAAACCAGAGGTAATGAAGAGCCAGCAGTTCAAAAATTGGGACATTTCTGGACTGACAGTGGAACAGTTATTAAACTTGGAAATAGGCTCAAGCTGAAATGTCAGTTATCATTTTGTGGACACTTTTATCCAAATCGTCGTACAGTATCATGGGTATACTGAAGTTTTTAGAATCTCTATATTTGGCAACTGGTAAAAGATGCGCTCTGATCAGTGAGCTCTGCAGCACCAGGGAAATCCACTAATTTGCAAAACTTGCATTTCCTGACCCTTTCTATATATATTTCTGCAATAACCACGGACCCAAGTGTGACCGTCAAACTGAGAGTGAGCCTTTTAGAGTGTAGCTCAGCAGGTAATTATTTCACAGAAGAACGCAACTTTTTAGGAATGTGAATTTTTGCACATCATTATCGATTATATGTAACCTTTGCTTAAAAAAAAAAGGATAATGTCACAGTGAACTGAGTCAATTGCTTTCATTTTTTACATTTAAACAGTTTTTTGACATTAAAAAAATCATAGCTAAAGGTCCATTTATTTAATTTCTCTGGAGCTTTTAACCACGCATGAGTCTTCCACGTCAGCATATGCTGTTTGCTCACAGCTAGCACAGTTGTTATAAAGCATTTGAACCTTTTATCTGGTGTCGGTTTCAAACCTCATTTCAACGCATGTCCTACTTCCCCAAATCATTGCACAACTCTCCAGAGGAGCCACAGTCTTCTCACATCAGTCCCTGGACTGGCACACTTTCGGCTACTATACATTCATTTTTATTAATGCTATTATTTTTATCTGTTTGTAGAACGTGTCCGCTGTGTGCTACATATGTTAAATGTCTTAACAGTATACAATCAGTGATGGTGGTGTGGTTTCAAATGCCATTAATTAAATATGTCAAATTGTGTAAAACAATAATTTATTGGTAAAGGAAACTGTTGTATGAGGAGAAAACAAAGATTATAAGTCATCTTTCCAGACTAAATTTTGTTTAAGGTAAGTAAACAAACTGGGAAACTGGGAAAAAGAAGAGCAATAGAGAAGAATTGATTTACAGAAATGAATTAATAAAATGTGGAACTAAAATCAAATGCCAAGAGGCACAACTGAACCTCTCTCAACATAAGGTGGATGAATGCACTAATATTTGGGTAATACGGCTTCCATCTATTACCATGAAAATAATAGCAACATTTTCAATACCATGACTGTCACAATATTTGGGGGAATTCCCCTTGAACCCAGTAGATTGAGATGTGTTTTCTCTCTGGGGGAAATCCTGTGTCACAGATAAGGAGTTTTATTCCAAACGTAGTACAGTTACAACATGATTTCAGTCAGATTTGATGTCACTGAAGTGTATCTGACATTCAGTTTTGTTCCTGACAGAAGAGTGACACTTCAGAGGATTGTGCGTGTTATTTAATCATGCTGCTATTCAAAAGAAAGTAGGAGTCCTACTTAAAGATTTTTCGGGCTTATTCAGTCAATAAGAACGAGTCAAACCTGCGCCAACTAAGTGCCGGTCATCCATTAACATCGGCTGTTCGACCACTGAGGCTGCGCTATGGATCTGTCTTGTATTACGAGATCAGTACAAGCCTCAAGTCATACATCCCTCTTGTACATTGATCAAATCTGCTTGTATTTTTCATTTGTGAAACCCGAAGCGCACCGGGTATCGATTTGACATTACACAGCCGGAGCCAGCAACAATGCCCACAGCCCCTCTCTTGTGGATAATATTCAAAGCTGGGACATAGAAAAATATCTGCCTTGTAAGAGATAGCGCCTCTTTCGCAATGATAATCTGTCTTTTCCCCAATTAGCTTTGAAGCCCATAACGCGAAATCCATGCATATATCCGACCAACTGCTTCCCACAATCTGAAACCAGGAAGCTGTGATAGTCATCACCAGTCCATTGTAATGCTCACTGAGCAATTAACTAAATCCACCCATCAAATGCTAATCTGATCGTACGTCGTGTCTCTTAAATTTCAGCACATATTTGATACAAAAAAACAGCTTTTGACGTAAAGAATTGGGACAAAATTAGACGAAAATCTCACAGATGACCACTTAAAATCGAATCACTATCTCCTGCTCTGAAAATTCTCTTTATTCCATTGAGTCTGGTGTGCCAGCGATTAAAACACTTGCCTATCTAATGCTGTATCTCTTAGTAATAGTCATCTCTAAGCTCCACGCTCTCATTGTTGAGGCAATAAAGGGCTGCGATGAGTCGGGACTGCTCACCCTAAAGCATTATCATTATCTCCAAGATAAACAGCGGAAGGCTCTCGGGCCATTGGTGCACATAAGCTACAGTACCATCCGCCTCAACCCATTTATCGCGGGAGGAAGTGGAGATGGACGGAGAAATGGGTATGAGAGAAGAAGAGAAGAAGAAACTCTGGATGTGTTTGTGCGATGAGCGAGAAAATAAATCATCACCAGAGATTGAATTAATGAGTGGGGTCGTTGTTTATGAGAGCGAGCCTCTGTGTGTTTGTGAGAGACTAATATATCGTAAGGATAAAGGGAGGAATTAATATGAGTGTGTGTGTGTGACAGAGAGAGAGGAGAAGAAGAGGAGAAGAAGAGGAGGACAATGTGTGAGGTAGCAGATAGCTGCGGGCGGGTGCCTGTTATTGTTTATTTCTTTGACAAATGGAATGCGGTAATTACAGCCGTGATAAAAGGGGAGCGGGAGACGTTTCTTTGTGCTGCATTATTGCTCCAGCCTTCCTAAACCTCCACCTTACTCCATCTAATAGCCTGTTTACACGTGCAGTGTAGCTCTACCCATGGATGACACACTTTTAAATGACAAGGTCAGAAAGCGAGGAAGGACTGCTTTACATTAAAGACAATCATTTCAAATGAAAAGTTTACTTCAAAAATGAGACACTGTTTATAATGCACACAAGTTTGAGTGGGTGGGCAATATGTGTGGCAGGAGATCAATGCACTATAGATTGAACATTGTGTCCAGTCGAACACTGGTATAACTAATAACTTTAAAGCTCCACTAATGAATATTTTTATAGAAACACTCAATCAAATTAGTCTGTGTAATAAGAAAGGAGTCTGTCGTACACGCACTGAATTATAACAGCTCCATCAGCTTAAATATTGGTTAAATCCCAGTTAGATGTCCCAGTAAATCTAAATGTGCAGTTTTCCTGCATTGAGGAAAAAGACCTGTACTTCCATGTCAACACTTTGAAAATTGTCCGACAACAAGTATTGGGCAAGTTACTTGAAAACTACCAACAATTACTCGTATAAAATATTAATTGAAAAGTTATTACATCACTTTGCTGATCAGTCAGCAGCAAAATGAGTGCATTACATTACTCGTCACTTTACTTTTGTTAATCAACCCAGCTCTGTCAAAGGTGCATTCAGGGCTTTTCAATAAGACATTCAGAGCATTAATTTAGCATATTAATGGTCCGGCTGCTCATGCGTGTTAGTGCATGTGACTCCCTGTTCTGCACTGGTAACGGACTGGTGGCATTTCTCAGGTTCCCTTCTGTCAGCGATGTTAGCCATTGTTTGCACTCGTTGAGCTGTTAACACCGTTAGCTGCTAGACGAACGGCTTGTTGAGAGCCATGTGGAGGCAATCCCTCAATCGTGGATTTAAGCGTCTTTGAGTACTCTGATAAGCGCTCTATAAATAAAATGTATTATTATTATTATTATTATAAAATTCCACATAGGGCTCCTTTAAACAAATCCTCTACACATACACGTCACATCTTTGTAACTGTCTAACACTGCTGACAACCAAAGATAAAGCTAATTCATCAGGGGACTAGAATGTTCCCTTGCATGATTAATCAACAGTGACCTTCTCTTAGGAATAAAGCACCGGCTAATTGTGGCTGGCAGTTTGTAATTATGAAGGGCAGTCCAGCGTTAGTTTTGGGCCCCATGTGTATGGTTGAAATGTAAACTCAAAAAGACATCCAAACAGCATTTACACAACCACTGGAGCCATGGAAAAACCTTAAGAAATGCAGAATTAATTCAAGATATTATGTGAAGAAATGAAAATAAAAACATGCAGGTTTCACAGTGTCTTACTTTCCATCATTACAAGGACATGTCCTGTAGTTTGACTCTGATAAATGAATAACCTCTATAAAAGCCTTGTTTCTAAAGCATTTTAAAAATCCTTACTGCACTCTGGCTTCAATGGTATAATGGTTGGATTATTGCTTGTTGACAGGGGGGGGGGGGGGGACACAAAATAAAAAGGTATAGCCTGTATTAAACACATCAAAAACTACCAAACTATTACAACATACATGAAGATGATCATGATACAAACATCTTATTCAAATATTGTTTGTCTACCTAAACATGCTCACTGATTTGAAGCCATGACAACCAAACCCTTCTTTTAACTGCCACAGTGTGAACCAGATGATGTGAGACAAGTTAAAAACTGCTCTCTTCGACTTGTTATTTTGTTGCCAAATAGATTCCGCCTGCTGCATGATCGGGCAGCCGGCGGCGTCAGCCTCTGAATGTCAATGCTGTTCAGTAATGTGAGATGGCTGGTGGTGCATCGGGCCGCATACAGTACTCTCAAGAGCTGTTCACCGTCACCGCGTGACTCACTCGCTGCCATAATGGCAATTAGGCTGATGTATGGGCATCCTCCGTCACACTCTGAGAAAGAGAAAGGTATATATTGCTGTTTTGCTCAATTACACCTATGCTAAGTTGAATTGTATTTTCATTACAAAGCTAATTTAGCTAATATTCCCTAATGGATAGCCTGTATATATTTGAATGTAAATGCTGCTGTGGTTACGGCTTCACTCAAACTGCAGACAGAAGAATCTATTGTGTTTGCATCTTTTCTACGTCCGCTAAATGGCTGAAAGGAAAATGAAACATTGGCATCAGCCTCTGAATCTAAATTCTGTTCATTATGTGATGCACTGTAGTTGACGTTATGTGTGGCTCTTGTGCCCTTCTCTGATGGGAGGTCAGAGGTCAGACTCAGCAAGAACAGCAGTCATGGAGCTGGCTGGAGTTCAATCAGTACAGTGTATGCAATCAAACCACCAGCCACAAACTAACATGCTGTCTCTAAGCACTCCTTTTACTTGTAATTTAGTTTTGAAATGCTTGTCGGATCCAAATAACAAGGTATACCCCTTGTATCATAAGTGTATGGTTTTATCTAAGATAAGCAGATGGGAACCTTGTGTGCGTGAGTTTTCAGCAATGCAGGCTTTGCCATATGTTGTTATCATTTTCAGGGAGTTTTCCCTTTGATACAAAATAGAACCTTGCTGTGTTTGCAGCTGGCACACCGGCAAATTTACCCAGCGTCTACAGTAAATAACTAATTATCAGTTTATTTTATTCATTTATTACCTCAGTGAGAGAGAGAGAGCCAGGCATTTAATTTATAACTTTACTTAATAAGTAACCATTTAACCCTTAACCCTTGCCTTGGGTCTTGAGGAGATGTAGTTTTTCGAATGTGGAAAAATCACTAGAAAGTGATGATTTTTGTTGATGGTAACAAAAAGAAAGGACTGTAATTTATAATTATAAAACATTATTTCTGTCAGAGAAGACAGAAATGAGCAAACTAAAACTGACCAATCATTGATCACTAGATGGTTGAAGAACTCCGGAAACAAGCTGAATGCCACAGAGCAACATTATCAACCCATTACTGTTACGTTTGAAATATATTCTCTTTTATTTTAGCTCTGGTTCTACATCATCAATTCCACAGTAAATAATCTGTTTTTGTGTAACCAATTACACACAAACACACACACACACACACAGAAGAAAATGTGTGTGTGTGTGGGTGTGTGTGTGTGTGTGTGTGGACCTTCAGCACCCTTGGCCCTGCCAGCTCCCCCCACTTGAGCTGCGTTTCCTGCTGTTTTGGCCCAAATCCCAGCTGCCTGCCTGCCTCCCCACAGCGCAGGTCAAACACTGTTTTCCCTCTTAATCAAATGAAAAAGGTTAAAAGGAGAACATGGCTTCCTGAGCCAGAGGGTTCAGCCAGAACACCAAGGACGAGTCAGGTTTTTCTTTTTTTCCTGTAATTCAACACAACAAAAGGGTGCCACCTCTGCGCAATACATTATTACCACATCAACACCCAACGATTACTTCCTCAGAAAGAACCAATGTGTGCGGGGAGTTCAGAATAACAATGACGCCTTTGTAGTACAAAACTGTTTGAGGTGAGTGTGCTTCAAGCATTACGTGTTCAGCACGCCTATCCGAGAGAGACATCAGGCGGATGAAGAGGCTCGCTTGACTATCAAGAGAACGCGAACAAAACCTTGATATCAAATCATCTGTAATCAATAAGTCAAATTAAAGGGTCGACTATTTGTTGTATTTGTAATCACAGAACAGTAGATCTAGATGCGGTATTTCTTTGTGCACAGCAGTATCAGCTCTCAAACTCCAGTCTTCCCTCTCCATCACCATCAGGAATAACACAGGCACATAAATCTGGCTTCTCATCCAGCAGGGGGTTTATTCTGCTCTGAAGGACCACATCAGTCGCCTGGCTCAGAGCTCCTATTTGGAACAATAAGAAATGCAGGGCTGGAGCCGGGGCTATTTCTGTCCTCTGTGCTATGCATAAAAAAAACATGCAGCCTGCGAGATGCTGTTAAAAAATTCTCCTCTCTTCACAGTGAGAAGCACAGACTGAAAGAGGCTGCCCACTGTCAGGTACAAAGTATCAACCTTTGGAACCAGTGGAGATGGGTAAAACATTTCCCAGCTATTGCGGTGTCCCAGCTATTGCGGTGTCCCAGAGCATTTGTTGTTTTTTATCAGGCGGCAACATTGGTTCTGGCGAGTACTGAAGTGTCATAAAAATTGCATTCTCTCTACTGACCAGCAGGGGGAGACCTCTCTGGTTGCAAAAAGAAGACGATGACCCTACTTCTCACTTGATTTATTACCTCAGTAAACATTGTAAATGTCTTATGGTCTTAATCCCTAGTTTCTAGTCTTCTTCAAAACAGCATAATGTTCATTTAGTAAATGATGGTCCATTTAGAGTCAAATAGACCATAAAGCTGAGTATGCATTAGGGCGGGCTTACTGTGATTGACAGGTCACTACCGGGTCAGAGCCTAACTTCTCTGTATTCCAAATATGGTCACTTCTGTTCAATGGTTTAAAAAAAACAAGATGGCAACCGCAAAAAAAGCTCCAAACTCGAGGCTTCAAAACAGCAACAAACCAATGGGTGATGTCACGATGACTACCTCAACTTACTATATACAGTCCATTAATTGAATCTTATTTTCTGCTGCGACAACTCAAATCCCTATGGGGTTTAATAAAATGTCATCTCATATGATTGTTGGCAAAGTCTCAGACTACTTTAGGTACAGTAAATATTGAAAAGGGAAAAATATATACCCATTTACCTTTGCTAATGCTTGTGTAGATGCATACTCTCACACACCTTAATGGGCCTATATATATATATATATATATATATATAATATATATATATATAGTACCAGTCAAAAGTTTGGACACACCTTCTCATGGTTTTTCTTTATTTAAAAAAAAAATACTACATTGTAGATTAATATTGAAGACATCCAAACTATGAAGGAACACATATGGAATTATGTGGTAAACAAACAAATGCTCAACAAACCAGAATATGTTTTATATTTTAGATTCTTCAAAGTAGTTGAATGAGAAGGTGTGTCCAAACTTTTGACTGGTACTGTATACACTGCAGAAAAACTTTGCTTTCAGTCTCATTAAGGGGCTGCTTGGACTAGAAGAAATGTGTAGGTTGTTAAATCAATCAAAGTTAGAAAAACAAATGCCAGACAAGAAAAGGAAAGAAAAACTTGCCGTGTGTGAAATCAAGTAAGTGCCAGTAAAAGTGTACTGACATTGAGTCGGTGGAGGAGCTGACCTTTACAGAGCTAATTACAACATTAGAGAAACTCTTTTGACATTAACACTCCCCGCTTCCTTTGACTGCAGCCAAGGTGTGCTATGGTTCGAGATACTGTGTACGATATATCACCAGTTAATGAAAGCTATGATCATGTTTGATTTTTCTCTCTTTTAGTTAATTTTATGGTTTAAATGCACCAAAAACAAAGACATACAATATTAAGAGAAATTTAAAGCTGCATTTAAAACAATGAATTGCTCTCCATTGACTTTGTTTTGTGTGAAGGTGGCTCCTTGTCAATCGTGTCTGCTAGAAAACAACAGCAAAATGCCTAAAAGCTGCTGTGCACAAGAAACTACACACAGTGTCAAGAACCAAAACTAAGATTGAATAAAGTCAAAGATCAACTTGGATGCAGGCTTTTTTCCCCCCTTTTATTACTCCAATAAATAGTTTATCCACGTTATAATTATCTTGAAGAAAAACAAAATATCACACAAAACCCAGATAGCCACAAGCCAAACTTTAATCTGAATAAACTCCCAGCAGGTTCAGACACACAGTAGTATTTACTGACACATTTGACCTCTGTCTCTGCAACACCGCATCCATCCTCCTACTGTACTGTGCCGTCACTCCGGATCTCTAAATACTCATTTTCATCCAGACCCGCCAGGCAGCTCCTCAGAAATAATTAGCAGCTAACGAGTCTCTCACAAGGCCTCATAACAAGCTTCACGCTCTAATAATGAGCCTCTACACTGTTCTGTGGTAAACAGCTGCCGTCAGTTAAACAGAGAACCTGCCGAAAGCCCTCAGCCCGAGCAAACCCAAAGACTCTCTTTGTAGCACTTCTGGCTTCTTTATTTTTATTTTTTTAAGATGCTCTAATGAGAAACCACACATGAATTCAGTGGAATTTGCCGTGCCTTGTGCCTATTCATATAAAGGTCTACAGTACTTCACAACTTTAATCAGCAGTCCAAACAATGTAATGAAACAATGTGCTTTGGGTTAGGGGAATTGAGAGACGCCGCTTCAAAACATTATGAAATAAAAGACCTTAAAATAGTTTTTCTCTCCAAAGCCAACCTCCTACACTTGTGGAAAGTCACTTAATCCCACCCATCCAGCTATTTGTCATGGATTTAACACAGTTTCCCACGTGGAGATGATAATCTGACCAGTTTGAGAGACACATTTGAGAAGATTAAGACAACTCTCTCTGCAAATACAGTAAATCTATTCCCTTTGTTTAGGGATTAACCTGTTTCTGTGTTGAAACCGCAACGTTTATATCTAGCATCATATATCTCTTTCTGTTGGTGCATCACCTTGAACCAAGTAACACCAGTATTTCATCAAAAGTCAACTCCTAGGTGTTATTGAAAAGGACATGCACGCACCATGGCGAGGTGTGAAATGTTTTTTACGAGCCATGGTGAAAACGCCCCGTGGGGTGTGTGTGGGCAGTGCAGCAGGAGCTGAGCTAACTAGCCATAAAATAGTGATGGATGGTACCAAGGTTTGAACAGCCATGTGTAAATGCTACCGCGTTTATGAGCCGTGCCTTGGTGTTCACGAGGGTTTGTAAAAGGCACACTGCTTGCATACGGAGTCTCTAATTTAATAAAAGACTCCAAGGTTATCAAGAATTGGACTTTTTTTGCTGTAAGCTTCTCTTATGGTACACTTAAATGTGACCTGTACCCTTTTTTATCTCAGTGAAGCCCTTCCAGAACAAAATGCAATTTCATACTTGCCAAAAATAATCTCTAGTCAAGAAAGATCAAGTTGACATTATTTTTGCCCTATATATTGTTCTTATGGTCAAGAATGAACACAAACTATTGTCAATGTCTTTGGCTGCCACTGTTTAAATTAAATTTTAGCAAACATTTTTTTATGTGACTTACAATAGGTGCCTCCAACCACCATAAAGGGAAGTGCTAAATATCATCAAAATATTTAACTGTATCTTTGAGCCCGTTCAGTGCTACAGAACAAATGCTTATTGTTGTATTTTTTATTTATACTTATTTATTTGACATTGGAGTTGCTACAAAAGTGCTACGGTGTGATTAAGCAAAGAATACTTAGCCTCAACCGCGCTATGAGATAAGCGCTCTTAGCTAAATGTCAGCATGCTAACAGCGTTAACACGGTCTTGTTTGGCTGAGATAATGTTCGCCATGTTAGTTCAGCATGTTAGCATGCTAACAATTAGCACTGAACACAAAGTCCGGCACAACTGACGACAAACACAAACAGAGCTCCGCAACTAAATTAAAACCAATAAAAAGCCAAGCTAACAATTGAAGCCTTAAACCTATATATATATATATATATATATATATATATATATATATTTCTACTTAGCACACTATAAAAGTATTAATCGATTAATAATCGATCAATAAAAATCCAAAATGTCGAAATCAGCTGGTACAGGCACGAATTATTCACCAAATACACACAGACACATTGTTTTTATAGAACAAAAAAAAGATGGATTGCTGAAAGCTTTGATTTACAATACAACTTGGTGCCAGGACCCTTTGAGAAAGTTCTACTTAAAATGGGGAAAAATGAACAATTAATAGTTAACCTGAACAGTATATTGAAAAAATAAGATAAATGGGATAGCAGCATATGATTTCCTTCCTTGTTTATGAAAAAAGATCATTTTAAAACAGTTGTGTGTATTAAATGCACCAAATATCATTGTAATCCATCCAACAAACCCAAACTGTCAACCTCATGGTGGCCCCAGACTTGTGTCAAGGCTCTGTTGCTATGTGCCCTTCAGTGTTTTTCTCCTCACACATCTGTTTTTCCCAAATGGCTCAGCTTCCCTTTCTACACCCTAACAGCTTACAAGCACACAGCAAAAACACCTCACCAAACATTCAGTCAACAAATTTAAAAGGTATGTAGCTCACTGAGAGACAGAGCGATCAATAAAGCCATCTCCAAGGTGAATGCATAGCAGCTCCCAATATACACATAAAAATCGCTGCGCAAAGTGTAGAGAGGCATGTCATGTTCAACAGGGCATTGAACCAAAAGCATCTCATGAAAATTTGCTTTTTAGTCATGCATTTCTTTTTCTTTTGGTGTTATTGCAGTGTTCTTGTTTTCCACAGCCATGGGAAGAGGACTAGTTTTAGAAAAGAAAGCCGAAGAGGAGATGAAGAAGCCAGACGGGCAGAATGAAAGAGACAAGCCCGCAGAAATCACGACGGGGAGCATCCCTTCTTCCTCTGGGTCTTTGAAAGCTGCCTCCACCAGCCTTTTTCTCCTGGAGCCGGGCGGCGGAGAGGAGGCATAGCGGGAGAGAAGAGCGGTATCGGCACTCAGTATCTAATCTCCCTACCCTCTCCAACGCACCCTGGAGTATCCTCTCCAGCGCCGACACAGGCAGATAGATATGGAGTCGACAGCTGCACAACCCAGCAAACGAGCTTTACAGCTAAAGGTAAGCTTTCCCCGCTGGGCCTGACTCGGAACAGTAGGGGGGGGTCCCAAGTTTGGGGTTGGAGGAAGGATGGATTAGAAAGGCTGAATCAGCTGGGCTTGTTTAACGTCTTATTTATCTATCAGTTCTTTCCCCAGGGTTTTTAAGTCCACATTACCAGAACCGCCTACTTCAGCAAGAACCTTATACAAATCTTTAAGCTTTATACCTTATTTAAAGACGCTCAAAAAGGCAGGTAATTGGGTGAGACAAGGCCATTTTCTTCTACTGCACTCTCTTTTAGAAATTTATAACTAGCATCTTCAAATGAGGCAAACACCGACACCTAGAAGTAAACACATGATGCAACTAGCTTCCAGGAGATTGTTGAAATATGCAGATTTTGCAGTGGAAATCGCCTTGTTGGATTTAACTTGTTAAAAAAAACAACTAGATTTGGTCCTATCTCTGCTGGATTTCTTACAGCAACATGTATTCATAGAAAAGGGCAGGGGGGTTAGATCTAGAAAAATAAATGAGAAAAGTTCAAGTCACCTTGAAAACTACAACTGCTAACCACAGTGGTAGCTACTTTTGTTGCCCTCTGCTGTCCTTGAGGACGGAGGAGGAGATGCGAGCGCCTACGCTTTGACAGGAGTTTTATAATTAGACAATTCAAGCAAGAGAAGAAATGCAAGAGTGTTTGTAAGTGTGTATGTGTATCTACAGGCAAGCATCCAATTAAACATGTGGAATATACAGTTTTCAATAGTAAATGAATGATGACTAGATAATTAAGTTTAAATAAAGCAGTTATTTCAGAGAAATTCCTTTGGAAGCCAAGATTCACTTTCTCATCTCGCATTGTAATTCCCTAATAAAACAACTGACACTAATACAGTTGCAATTATTTTGTTTGCTAATTTCCTACAAGATCTGCAGCGTGATCTATTCTTGTAATAAACTTTTATGGTTAGTTAGTTAGTTAGCTAACTTAGTCTCAAATCTCACGGAACGCGTGACTACTCATAAACAGGTGGCATACATTGGGTTGAAACAAGTGACTCACAATAAATCTGCAGATTGAGGAGCGTTTGCTGAATCCGACTCAGACAACCTACACAAGCAACCTCAAAGAGGTGGTTTCATTGAGTGTGCTGTTATATTTTTTAATCCCAGGAGCGAGCTTCAGGGTAATGAATGTTTAGAATTGAAAACATAAATGGAGTTACAGCTGGAATCTCCATATTCAGCGGCGGCTGCGACGGCGGACATTTATGGATATTGCACTGTGAGGAATTGGACGTCATGTCACGGATGGGCTTTACATCTTCCTTTGACATGGAGGACGATTAATGCTCTGTTCGGTTTGACTGAGAACACAGCACCAGTAGTTATGGAGCTGTTTGTAGAGAGACAAAAAGAGTCTTCTATTATCTCCACACTGTGAAAAGCCAGAGCTGAGAAAAGCCTTTGTGTCCAATGCTGGAGGCGTGCAGGCGGAGACAGGGAGGAGGAGGAGGGAGGGGTGGGGGGTAACTTGTTGGTAGACAGCTGGAATCGAGCCTCCCTGTCTGGCAGGGAGTGGTGAAATTCCCCTCACCACAAATAACACCTCTTTGCTCTCCTCCTCCTCCTCCTCTTCCTCTTTGGGGGTCACCGTTGTGCGAGCGAAGATTGTGGGGCGAGCTGACAGCACGGATACACAAGTGAAGACATTTCACTTGTGTATGCCCCCACGCTTACCTTTCCGCACAGGGAAAGGTTCTCGTCGGTATCTATAGAAATGCTCACTAAACTGAAGTACATATTGCTGCACCCACATAAAACAAAATGGGCTATATGGGAGCATATAGGCGAAGGAGGTTATATCTGCACACACACACACACACACACACACACACACACACACACACACACACACACACACACACACACACACACACACACACACACACACACACACACACACACACACACACACACACACACACACACACACACACACACACACACCAGCAGATGTATACGCAGTCACAGGAGGTTTACCAACAGGGCTCCCTGACACTCCTTCCCTTCTCTGCCCCTATTAAGGCTGACATTGATGAATGACGGAGATTACGGGACAGACTGCCGTTTAGCTTTGTCACAGAATGAACGTAATCAAACAGGGACGCGGGGGCATTGAAGGCAACTTTACACTCTGCAAGATGGAGGCGACAGAACAGACAGTATGAGAGTCATGTGTACTTTGAGAAAAAAGAGCGAAATACAAAGAGGAATTTCCTCCGAAATTACACGTTTATCACTAAGTCTGCCTGGATCCTAACCAGTCAGAAATGATCAGCGAGGCGTATTTTTGGTCAAAATGTACGCTTATTAGTACTTTTAATACACAAATTAAAAAAAAAAATCCAGATAATCAAGGATTCGGATTAGTAATTATACCAAATAACTCTAATCATCATCAAGGAAAGACTTAGCAACAAATAGATTGGACTAAATAAAATGTTATCCTAAGTCCCACAAGTCTTTGAAACTGACACAAACTCTCGGTGGAACAACTGCTGCTGGAAGAACATAAAGGGTTAACAATCTCCAGGCCATCTCTGTAGTACATGCAGCAAAGCATTTATGGAAATATGTATATCATTTTCAAATATACACCAAATATAACAATATACAGCATTTTTAAATTTGACAATTTAATTCTCAACATTTGAGAGGGTTTGTTTCCTAAAAAAAAAGTCCCTCAAACAGCATTTTGCCTCAGCAAGGGCCGTAACTATATAGTGTTTTATTATGTTCATGTTGTTTATGTATCAGGTAATGTGACATCAATACAGTGAGGCAAGCTAAGATATAAAGATATCAAACTGTTTGTGTGCACAGAGCTCATTTAAACGCAGGAGCCAGAGCTGAAAAGCCATATCTGCTAACGCGAGAAAGATCAGTGAGATCACTGACCTGTAGTGTATAAAAATGGATTCCTTAAATAAACTTTAAATAAGCTTTTCTTGTTCGGATATGCTGGAATAATACACAAACAGGGCTGTGGTCTGAAGCTGTCGAGCTCAAGATAAAAGGATGGAGATACTGCAGCTTAGACTTATCTTAGTTTTGCTGATTACGATAGTGCTGAAATTCATTCACTTGCGATGCAGCTGTGAGTATTTTAATTTCAACTTATTTTTCACAAAAAGAGAGAATCCGTGAAACAAGCTGTTTTACACAGTATAAATAAAGCCACTTAACTATATTTAGATATACGTTTGGGTGATGGGATAACATGAACTCTTTGGCATTCTGATGTTGCAGCTGTGAAGAGTCTGGATAGATTTAGTCAATCATCACTGTAAGCTCATTCCAGATGTCTAAAAGGAAGTTAACACTAATTTGGACAAATAAATAAACATGCTCATTATATGCTGTCTTCAAATCATCACCCATTCTGTAACGTCTTCCCTCTCCTTCTCCATATTTTAGCATCCAAGAAACAAGAAATGCCAAACACATTTTGGAGCGAGGCAGTGGCTCTTAAGAAATGCCATTTGAAAAAAGCAAGACAAATTATAGCTGCCAGCAGCCGGGTTCAAATTTAGAGGAAAAAAAGACGACTTAAAGGTTTGAGTAGTTGCTCAGAATTCTTTCTTAAAAGACTTAAATATGAATCAAAAATTTAAAGTGTTCAGATGGATGTCACAATCCCAGCATCAGGAAAGTTTCCCTTACAAGGAAGTCATTTAGCATCACTTTAGAGGAGGCCAATCTGTAAGGTTTTTGTGCATTTTTATGAATGGAAAGTACATTTTATCGCTTGATTCACATGGCCACAAATATATATAGGAATATAGGGAATGTCCGACAACAAAGTAGCTAGATTTGTCAGTAGATGAGCAGTAAAAAGGCAGGAATAACACTTTCGCACCTGGCTCACTTTTTGCAACACAATCATCGCAACAAAAGACTAAATGATTTACGCAGTGATAACGTTCAAATTTTATCATCCCGAAGGAAATTTGCAAGCAGGCATCAAATACAAAGGTCACGCATACAATTGTCTTCCTTGGGTGGGAAAATCAAGATGGGAACAATTTGTATCAGTAGACGAAAACAAAATGCCAAATTGAAGAAGTAGTTTATGACTTGCGGCCCCTACCAGCCGGTTGAGACTAATAAGGAGTCAGCAGTCAATGAAAATTAAAAAATATTAATAAAATATGGTTTTCAAAACGTCTGAATCTCTGCATCTGCGATAGTTCCTTGAGCATTGGCACATGAAAATATTGGAGTCCAGTTGTATGCGAGATTAACCAAGGACGGACAGACAGACGCACACACACACCCACACGACTACACTCATAATCTCCTCAGGCTACGACTGGCAGAGATAAAACTTCCCGTGCTGTGACTGAGAATGCAACACTGGAGCTTGTTAGCGGTGGGGAAGGACTGCTATTTATTGTTGCTCAGTGAGTAAAAGCTACAAAGCAAAGCTGCACTTAATCAACATCCTGAAACTAAAGTCGAAGACAGATTCATAACTTGAATTTTCATTAGAAATTACCAAAATTTATCAAATTACCAAACCATTTATCTTTAGGCAATCTTTTTTCTTTATACAACAGATGCGTGATAAACTAGTAGCAAACTGCGAAGATGTGAGCATTATTTTCAAATAACTGCAGTCTCAGTTGAGTACAGCTCATTACATTAAGAAATGTAAAAAAATATATAAAAAATGTAATCTAACTAAAAAGCACCTCAGGAAGCCAGGCAGCAGCACAGGGAGCTGACGGGGGAAAAGAGGCACCTGGCCTACTTTTGCAAACTGACATGACTGCCATGCCTGAATCAGGGCTGGATCTTTTCATCTTCTACCGGCGACACCTTGGCCGCATTAACACACGTCGAAAGGGAGAAAGAAAAAGAACCGAAAAAGGGCAGAGCGAGAGGCGGGAAAGACACAGCCAAAAAAGATTGAGGTAAAGACGAGAAAAAAAGTCGGGAGCGTGACTGACACGGCAGATTAAAAAGAATAACAGGCGCGAAAAGCGTCACGTCTAATAGGGACACGACACATCAAGCCTCCTCTGAGTCGCCGAGCTGTCACACAGGAACAACTCTGTCTAAAAACAGAACGAGCGGGCGTCTTCGCCGCGCTAATCAGAGCTGACGTTGGGAATACAACTCCTCGTTTGTAATCTATTTGCAGCAGCGACGCTAAACCTCATTTGCAGGAGATTTCATTTGAGTTTGTCTTCCTCAAACTGCTGTTTGGTTGAGTTAATGAGCTTCACGTATCTAACAGCAATCGGGACAACATGGAGACATCGGAGCTTATCAGGGGCACACAATAACATTTAATCTAGAAGGAATGACATGACAAGTGATCTGCTTACATCTGTTTTAAAAATCTAATGAGACATGCACCAAAGCATGTTATCCAAGTTAAAGTATTATGACATGGGAAATGGGAAAGTTTCCAATAAAAAAAAAAAACACTTTGATTATTCTCTTAATTGGGACTGACTCTTGGAGAAAATAGCCGTTATCTGAATAATCTTGACCTTGCAAAACAGCAATCTCAACTCAAGTTCCACTTACTCATTTTGAGGCCTTTGACCATATTACACAGTCTTGTCCAATGAAGGTCAAAAGTTCATTAGTAGAAGTTGTAGTGCTGTTCATAATATTGGATGTCACCTAAAGATAAGTGACAGCTGACCAAACAACATTCTCTGATGAAGATGTGTCATATGGAAGAAAGCTCTGGAACAAGTGAGTAGCCGGTGATGCAGTTATGTAGTTATGCAGTAAATCAGTTGTCTTTTTAATATACATGAAATAGATAATTCTGATACTTTTGGTTATCTTTAAATTTTCTGAAATTTTGAAAGATAAGATCGCGACGTCCAACAAGTCAGATAATCAGACTTTATACAGTAATCAACAAGCCAATAGTTCTGCCAGAGTATCTAAACCACTTAATTTGGAGGTAAACCTGAATGTGAGTGCATCTCAAATGTTGGTATAAACCCTTTCTGCAAAGAAAACTCTACTTGATACATACATCTTTGGTAAATACAGTAGGGCAAAGTCTGTAAACTGTGATGATTCAGTCGAGTCCGAATGATGTTAATTTTGAACAGTAAATTTAACCTTTGTAACCAATCAGGCTGTTAAGACTCGATACACTGTAATTATTAATATTCAATGGCATTTAAGAAGCTACGGAGGCTGATGGAGGATGTTGCCGATGCAGGAGGGCAAATTTGATCATCTGGCCTATGACGCCATGTTTGTTGAAACCAGTTCTCTCATTCTTGTTCATTTGCCTCTACACCATTTTGAGACCCTGAAGACTTTAACTTTCAAAAGTAGTAGAAAGAAGGCAAAATGGCCACTGCAGTAGAGCTTCAGGGAAAGCAAGCGAGGCCAAGAATCCTGGGAGAGGCAGCGAGGAAGTGCCTGAGTGTAAATGCACTGCTGGGTAAATCATCCCTCCAGTCAAAAGGTGATTTGATATGCAACATATACTCATCACTAATCCCTTGTCTGGAGTTATGGCTCCAGCACTGAGCGGTTTCATGGTTAAAGCATCCCCTCTAGAAGCAATTCCGATGGATACGCAGCGTGCTCTCATCACTGATACCATGTCATGTTTAGGGCTGTGTAGCTCCAATATTGAGCGGCATCGTATCCGGCCAAACCTCTCTAAGCAGCACAGCCGGCTGCAGACAGAAATCCACCCGGGGGACAGTTAAGCACAGCTCTGAGCGGCCTCATCCACAGCCTCTCTGTCCAATGTCCTCAGCATGTCTCAGCTATGAAATATCTTCTGCATTAAGGTGCTTTGCTGCTCAGCTCTCTCTCTCTGAGGCCAACCGTCGGCATCCTGCAGCTTTATTTTCTTCATTTCAACAAAGAAATTATGCTTTAAAAGATTCGCTTTTACCGTCTTGCTGCAGGGCCTTAGCTGAGAAGATCAACACCCCTCACAGGAGGAGGCTGTTAGCTTAGCTTAGCATTAAGAATGGAAGCAGTGCAAACAGCTAGCAAAGCTTTCTCAAAAGTTCACAAATGCGCTAAGCAGCTCCTCTAAAGCTCACAAAAGAGATAAAACACCATTCATCTAGATTTCTGTGGTTTGGTGAGAGTCAGGCTCACCGTTTCTCCTTTCTTCCAGTCTCTATGCTAAGCTAGGCTAACAATGTTGTGAATCCAGCTGCATACTTTAAAGCACAGACTTAAAGGGCAATGGATCTTCCCCTCTAACTTTTTGCAGGTGTGCAAATAAGTGTAATTCTAAAATAAGATTCTAGTGATCAAGCTAACGCTGTTGTATAACAGTGATAAGAGCTGGAATCATTAGTCTATTGACACAATTTAAGAACGACCACCTTAGACCCTGGGAAATAGCAATCAGCATTTTTCACATTTTATAACAATTAACTGATTAATTGAAAAAAAATGTTTAAATGGAATACTTAATGAATACATTCTGAAAGACACTCAATACAATTAAGTCTAACCGGCAGGAGTGTTTAATCTGCAGTGCAGCCAACCATTCCAAACCACACTGAGAAAACGTTTATGCTGTTCTACCAAGCTGAGTGCAAGGGTATTAGTGTGTGTGCTCCACACTGCCCACAGGTATCAAGCTGTCCAACTCAGCAGACCTTTGTAAATACCATGGAGGGCCTCAAAGACGGCCAAGAGCCTATTAGTTGGACATGTAAGACAAAATATGGGAATCACTGGCAGCCAGCTAAAGGAGGGAAAGAGCATGATTGGCTCCAAGCAAAGTGCGCCTGTCAGTGTGTGTGTGTGTGTGTGTGTGTGTGTGTGTGTGTGTGTGTGTGTGTGTGTGTGTGTGTGTGTGTGTGTGTGTGTGTGTGTGTGTGTGTGTCTGAACTCCAAACAATACTTTGAACGACTACACGAGTGTATGCCAGTTGGTTTGGCTAGAGTTTGGGTAATTGCGGAACCAACCAGGAGAGTCATTCACAGGCAACGGTCGCACACAAATATACACACAGCGCCCGTGTCCGTGTACATACACACCCACTGTGCAGCAAAGAGGCTCTCCACAGCGGTGTAATTAGGCCTGGTCACTGCAGAGACGTTGTAATGGATAACCCTGTCTGAAAGTGGCCCGGGGGCGGCACACATAATTGAGCATGCCGTGTCTATGTGCGTGTGCGCTTCACAAGGGAGAGTTACAAATATGGCAAACCTCGCTTTGTTTTGACTCTGGTTACTTGGATTGTGTGTGCAACAGCTCCTAATGAACGGTTGGTCTGAAGCCCTGCAGTGTTTGTGACATTTCACAATGAAAGAGTAAACTTTAACATATTTAGCTTTCACATAGATGCATTCAAGGAAGAAAAAAACAAAACTCTCTGTTTATGCAGTAGAAACACGTCCAACAAGCTTTTCAGAGCCACGTTTAAGGAAATGGTTACAAAAGAGGAAGTAAAGCCACGAGTATAGAGCACCAAGATACGGCATAGGTGCATAACATGTAAAAGAATAGGCGTCTTTTGTGTGCTTGTTTGTTGTCGTCTTCGTTGCTTGTGTGGAATGTGTGAATGTGTCATTCACACATTCACACATTCACACATAACTTTTGAACGAAAGAGCTTGTTCATTTCACAATTGCATGCAGTTAATACACCAGCCATTTTGTTTTAATGAAAACTCAACCCAACTGGATTTCTTCACCATTGTTTGAATCGAGAAAAAAAAAGAGGAGTACCAGGCAAACCAGCTTTGAAGTGAAATTTGTGAAAAGGGACTGATATTAATAATGAAACTCTAATGTGTTAAATTTGAGACGACCCAACTACCACCCTGAAGAAGTCAACCTAATGGAAACACTGGTGTCCACTATGTAAGTGTTTGTTACGTTTTAATTCTGAAAAACGAGCCAAAAATGGACGGGGTGTTGGAGAACAGCGGCAAGTTGAAAAGACTGCATTAGTGATGGATTTGTACAAGTACATTTATTCATTTTCTCATCAATTTCATTATCTAGCTGATAGCAAATTCTCCTGTCCTATTGTTCACAAGCATAGAATAACAAGACACTAATCCCTTGTCCCAAAAGTTTCATTGGGGCTGGGCTCATTGGTGGGCCTGACTTACAGTCATATCAGCCACATGAAAGGCAGTAAGGCTTAAAGAAGCAAACACGTTAAGGAAATCTTCAAAGTCAGTTTCCCCCGTACATTTGAAGTCATGAGATGCCGCCTGATAATTCTGTGATGGGTTGATTTCAAAGGACTGACACAGGGGCATAGCATTGCTGCTAATGAAATAGAAGGCGATACTTTCTTCAGAGCATGAGGTCTACGAGAGGTAGTTGGTAGGTTAGGAGAGGATGGGTGTTCAAACTAATGAAAGTGATACATGATGATGACCAATCATTTAGAAATAGATTTAAATAATTCAATCCACGGCTCTCAACATGGCGACCACTGAGCTGGCAGCTTGCATCTAGCAGTGCTAAAAGGCAAGAACAGTGCAAAACAATTGCAACAGCGCTGACGGTGTTAACCTGTGGGGAAAGCAGAGGGTGGGCAGGCTGTGTGAAGGGGACCGCCTAAAAACCGCCGTATGAGCTAGGAGCGGAGGGGCGGCTATAAGCTAGCCATTGTGATACGCTCACATGCACTGAAATGCACATACGGCTACACAGGCTACGTAAAAAACAGACAAGCTCGGACGGAGTGCCGCAGGAACGAGTCCTAAAACCAAAAATGAGTTACCATTTGTGCACTTCCTGTTTCCTCGTCTCCAAGTTAATGTTTTTTTGAATGGGTTTATGGTTTTAAGTCTGTGGTTATCACAAGCTGAAAATATTTTGAAGTTTAGCTAACTAGCTAATTAAGCTAATAAGCCCTATAAGTTAAAAGAATAAAACACTATCTCTGGCTGTCTTTTTAATGTTTCCTGCTGACTCGACTTTCCATACATCAATATGTTCCGTTATGGCAGTTGATTGTGATTAACAAACAGTATTGGTTTGTTCCTATCCAAACATAAGTGTAGTTTAGCTTTGCAAAATGAAGATGATATGGTAACTTATGATAAGCGTATGTTACTCTGTGCACAATAGGCTTGGAAGCAGTATGTGAATGATAAGTTCACTGCGATGGATTGACGAGGCAGCCTTGTACTTGCATTACTTCATGAACTGTGCATTAAAAAAGCACTAAGGCAGCTTTTTGCAGCGTGTGATGATTCATTTAAAATGCAACAAAAATCCACAAATAAGTAGGCCTTGACTAAAAACAGTTCTGTTAAATGCATTGCATGGTGAGTAGAAAAACAGAGTAATCAATGTCTAATCAACATGCTTTAACTTAACTTGCAGTTGCATACAAAGTCTAACACGAATCAGAGAGACTCTCCAGAGAACAATGATACTCCACTAAATTATGTGGAGGCTGAGGAGCTCTTTCCGGCTGCAGATGACTGATCCTGGACCACGGATACATCACGTTCCCCTCTCCGCCTGCCTTCCTCTTCCCCATCCTCCTCCTCCTCCTCCTACTCTTTCCTCCCTCAGTGAGACTGCCAACAGATGAACACTGCCAAGTGCCTCCCCAGGAGAAGTGTGAGTGCGTGTGTCTCTCTAAATCTGAGAGTCTGTGTGCCTCAGTTTGTGTGCGTGTGTGTGTGTGTGTGTGTGTGTGTGTGTGTGTGTGTGTGTGTGTGTGTGTGTGTGTGTGTGTCTTTCCACTTTGATGGCAACGTTGGCAGTAATGTGTCTAATGGAAAATAAGCAACACTCTCTCAGACAAGTCTTCACAGCCAAGCACTTCCTCCCAACATCATCATGCTGAGTGCAATAGAGGGAACACTCTCTCCCCCTCCATCTCTTCGAGCAAACACACACACACACACAAAGTCAAATCGCTGTGTACACCCATGCAAGGACACAAACAACACACACACACACACGGAATGCGAGAGAGTGACAGTTTGGATCATCCGTCTCAAAGCTGCCTTTATCACAAAGTTCACAGAGCCTTGCGCGCACACACACACACACACACACACACACACACACACACACACACACACACACACACACACACACACACACACACACACACACACACACACACACACACACACACACACACACACACACACACACACACACACACACACACAACACACACACACACACACACACACACACACACACACACACACACACCCAAGGGGTTGGATGATGAGTTCCGGAGATGAGTTTTAGTCACGGAGGGACACCTCAGAAAAAGTGTGGCTTCGGATCGCCATGCTCAAAGCTGCCCGCAATCATTTCTCCTCCAAAGTACGTCCCCACACACATACACACTCACACACAACTGGCGGGAACACACACAACTGTGGAGTGCTTTGCAAGAGAGTGAAGTACGAGCGCAGCACAGAAGGCACTTATAGAGAAAGACAGAAGGGGAGTCCTTGACTGCCGGCTGACCCCGCAGCCTGTTTGTGCCGATTCTGAAGAGAGCGTTGTGATGGAGATGGAAGAAAGAGGAGAGGATTCAGAGTTAATTTCGCCAGACGACGCAGCGGGCAGCGACAGGAGAGGGGAAGGAAGGAGGAGGCAAGAACGATTGAGGACACCGAAGGTCTGAGTCCACATTGACAAGCAATGAGTACCTGAACTGAAGCGTGTTTTTTTTTTGTCTGTTCTTTAAGGATTAGACTGAGGAATCGGCTGCTTCTATCAGATACAGCCAGTTGGTGCTACCCCTTTCTTCACTCGCCATCACTACGGCGCGACTGTAAGCTGGAGTGAAGTTTATGCTGCGGACATATTCTATTCACTCTTTTACATTTTGCTCTATTATTTCTCTGTGAGTTCATTATTCATTTACAGACCTATCACACTGCAGAACTGTTATGCTGTTGAATGGGATGTCTCATATGAGCTGCAAACCCTTTACCACTTTGATAAAAAAAAAAAATCCTTGTATTTCTGCATGGAAATATTTAAAAAAGTACTGCATTAGCGTGATGAAAATCTCAGAACCTGTGGGCTGTTGGTCTGACGACAATTCAGCCTTTGGGGGTCAACGACCAATATTTCAGGGGTTTGGGTTTGCCACTGATACCCGGGCCAAGACTAATTCATTAATTAATGTCCAATTAGCAGGAATGGAGTTTGAGTCGAGAGAAGACATCTATGTCTAATCTCTTTAAACAGATATCTGTGAATGCTGATAAATAAAAAATAAAAATAAAAATAAATCATCACATACAGACCATGGGTTAACCAGATTGCATTTCAACCTGGTTAACCCATTGCGCCTCTTTTGCTCTCCGCACAAACTACTTACCTGCATTCAACCAAAGCCCTCCAAAAAGTAATTTGTCAATAGTAGTTAGACTACAAGCGTAAATCAGAACGCTTCTGATACCAAAACCTTGTTCCGCTGCCTACAGATTCTGCATTCATATGCACATATCTGTTTATAGAGACTAGCATTATGACTGTAAATGCAAAAAAGCAGTTTCGATCGAAAGATTCCAGTATTAGCAAAAAAAAAAAAATAGACTGAATTGAATTTTTACGTTGTTTTTGCATCGATACATGGCAAGGTAATGCAAATCAACTATCTATAAATGCTTTCAGATCTCAATTCAGCAGAAGGGGTTTGCTTTTTATCTTAACGTCCCCAGGATCATGCATGAAAATAAAACTCTTGGGTACAAGATTGTGCATTAAACATGTATACTTTGGGGAGATGCTGGTGCCTGAGTGGTGCAATACGAGGTGTTTTTTATTTTCATTTAAAAAAAGAACTGAAAGAATGACAAGCAAAGTGTGTATTATTTAAACTAAGCTTTGGCGCAACGAGTGGGATGTCAAAAAGACACTTTGGCAGTGTCTAAACAAATGTCTCTTAAAATAAAAATGTTATCAGTATAATTATTATTCATAGCCACCAGGCGTATTATTCATTTCAGTGTCCTTATTAAGATGCTCGCCAAACAGTATATTTGGATGATATCACTTGGATCAGAGTCTATATGTCTGTGTTCTTTGGCAGCCCTCTCTTCTCACTCCTCCTCATCACAGCGCTCCCGTTGCCTCGGATCAGGGCTTTCTGAACTTCCTCTGTCTCGCCCTCTCCAACGCCTCGAGCACGGGCGCAGGGTTGTCTGTCGGCGTGTTTCGTGTCCGACTCCTAAAAATAGTTCCAGTTTGGCAGGATATGGAGACTGTACCTCGACAATCTATCCCCTGTGCTTTTTAATTACACCCACACCAGTTTTCCATGTGTAGTCCTGAAGTGATGTTTCAGTACCTGGTACATAATTCTGCCTCGCTTCCATGCTTGTTGCAGTGCTTTGCTCTTTTTAGTCTATAGTCAAGGAAGCGGAAAATAATCGCTCTCTGAGGTGCTGTGTTATCTCTTAGTTTAACATTCAACGAGCCGTGCGCTCTCTCAAGGCTGAAGTGAGATCAGTCCCAAATTTTATCATTTATTTTCTACCAAATATCCGTACGTTGTCGCTACTTGATTTGGTTGATCTCTCCAGCATGGCCGTTCTGTCCTCTATGTCACACACCCTTTTTCTTCACATTTGTTGTTCGTTGCTCCAACAAAGGCTATCCTTTCCCAAAAGTCCTTTATGTTAGTTTCCAGCAGCGTCCACGTGTTTCTTTCTTGGCTTGTCTACTTCAGCTATGATTGTAGCGTGCTGTTCTCCACCATCTTGTCTTTCATCTGGCATGGGCGCCATTGTTCCCCACGCAGAATTTGTGGTTTCTCTCCCTTTTTTTGGTTTCTCTTTTATCAATTGTTTTTTTCGGCCTGTGTCCTGTTGTATGAAGCTGGTTTAATCAGCTTCTGAGCAAGCTAGTTTTTCAAGGTCGTATCCATGTGCTACAGGATTCTGCGGACAAGGCCTTTGAAGATACTGCGTGCTGCAGTTAGCTAATCTTCAATATAAATGCATAATGGAGAAATTCAAATATCACAATATATTTTTTTAATATATCTTGATTATTTACACAATTGGATTTTTGATTAATAATATTGTTGATATAATGTGGATATAATGACTATGTTTGTAAAGAAAAATAATAGAACAGTCTGGTACAGAAAATGAGATGACTTTACTGTAACGCAGCCTTTAAAACCATTGAAAGACAACACATACGTGTTTGTGTTTGCTTCCTATTTTTCTTACAGATGGTTCTACGCAGGTGTTTTCACTTGGGCTTGATTAGACCGCACAGGCATGTAAAGACTGTGTTAATTGACATCCACCCCATACCTTCATCATCCTCATTGGTACGTTGAATTTGGCGGCCTAACGTTAGCATCAACCTGAACATGGGTCTAATAAGATTAAGTGAAAACACCTTTGTGGGTCTGCCGGGTCCTAGATTAATCAGCTTTCTTTATCAGTAGGATTTGGAAAGTGACATGATGGGAGTTTAATTAAACAGCCACACGACGATGATGATGACTTGAATCAGAGAACGCTGTATGTGGTTTAATCCTTTACCTTATCCCGAATATCTAAGTGAAATTTAATTCAGGCATACAAAATATTGCATTAATGTTCAATTTAACGCACCATTTAAATCCAGATTAAAAATATTTGCATTTCAAAAAACTTCTATACGATTCCCCATAGTCATGTGGCAATCCTTGAACTAAAACCACCATCATGCAGTAGATAGAATCTGAATCACTGCGGAGAGCAGCAAAGTCAACACCCATTAATGTGAAAATGTCACGGATTATTACTTTGAGCACACTTTGCTCATGAGAGGATATGCAGACAAAGCCCAGAGTCGCGCACAAGATTGATTTTTAAAATCCTGAGACAGCTGCGTGTAGGTGAGGTGCGTCGTGTGGAGATACGGTGCAGCTACAGTAATCATTCCTCTCCTGTCTGTAGTTAATCCGAGGCTGCCCTCCATCACTTGTCTTCTCAGTGAGGAGTATATACCGAGGTCAGGACCTAAATACATTGGCTCTACCTACCGCTGAGCGCCAACAAGCTTTGAGACTGTCAGTCTGTCACTCTCTCCTCGGCTACCTCGCCCGGTTTGCTCTGACACGTTCCTCCTTCTATTACTGTATGTCTCTCTCTGTTTACAGACAGCAGCAGACAGGAGGAGAGAGTGAGAAAGAGAAAAAGACCCTCAAGTATCTTAAGTCTGAAGTAAATTTAGGCTACATCACATACAAATCTATTGACTTTGCATAGAAAACTGTAATTAAGAAAATATAATACAGAGACAAATAAACAGAAAAGAAGATTGGTAGTTACTGAATGTAACCCCAAATGAATCGGATGATTCAGAGTTGTAGCACCTCGCCCGGAAAAGGGAAACCGGGGCACCCCTTCTGGAGCCAGGCCTGGGAGGGGAGCTCGCCGGCGAGCGTCTGGTGGCCGGGCCCAGCCCGAAAAATCGCCATGCCCTGGGCCCACCACCCGCAGGGATAGGCATACGGGTCGGGTGCAATGTGAGCCGGGCGGCAGGCAGGGCGGGCACCGCTGTTTTGGAGTTTCCCCGGAGAACGAGAGGGTCGCCTCCCTGCGACTGCGATTAGCGAGGGGACGTCTCTGACTGGCGTTTGTGCCTATGCACTGAACGGCAGTTCGGAGTACATGGCCTTCTTGGAGTCCTTGGGTGGCGTTCTGGAAAGGGCGCCAACTGGGGACTCCGTAGTTCTTCTGGGAGACTTCAACGCAATGTGGGTAACGATGGAGAAACCTGGAGGGGTGTGATTGGGAGGTGCCTGTCGTGGCGGCAATCTGAGAACCTGCTGGTGGACAACAACGGTGAGCCAAGAAGGAGGCCTCGCAGGCAGTCCTTGGCCAGAAGGGCTGCAGCTGCGTAGTTGCTGTGGGAGGAGTTTGGGGAGGCCATGGAGAAAGACTTTCGACTGGCCTCAAGGAAGTTCTGGGTGAGACGACTCCAGGGCTTGTCTCAGGCTGTGCTCAGAAGGGGGAGAACTGCAGACCCGGACTGGGGATATTGTCGACCTCCTGAACGCCATCAATCTGTGGAAGAGGCAGAGTCTGAAGACTCGTCCATGGAGAGGTAGTTAAAAAGCTCTTCAGGGCAGGCGCCAGGAGTGGATGAGATTGACCGGAGATGCTAAAGCTCTGGACATTGTTGGGCTGTCTGTCTTTCAGGTCGGCAATTTTCAAAAGAGAAGTGTGCTCCAATTATAGGGGTATCACACTGGCCTCCCCGGAAAGTCTACTCCAGGGTGCTGGAAAGGAGAAGCTGATTGTCGAACATCAGATTCAGGAGGAGCAATGTTGGAGAGGGCATGGGAGTTTGCTCATCCAGTCTACATGTGTTTTGTGGACTTGGAGAAGGCCTTCGACGTGTTCTGCCCCCGGACCCGGCCCCGGATAAGCAGAGGAAGATGGATGGATGGATGGATGAATGTAACTTCATTTCTATGAGTACGTTTGACTGGGGGATTTCTTTATTATTTCAAATGACTTTGTTCAAGTGAATTTGTTTGATTGGCCTGGGACTCTGTAATGTTTTATACTGAAAAAAGAATTGTTAAAACCGTTTTTATATAAAAAATTAAAAAAAAAATGTATTGTGGTTATTTTCTTAAAGTTACAATATTTACTATAATACATGTTTCTAAGATAACTGTAAGTAGAAGAATAGGGAGTGAGACTGGGTGCCTGGACCAAAATCAAAACAGCCACGCCCTCCATTATGCCTAACTTTAAGCCTTAATAAAATTTACACAGGTGAGTTATATAAAAATTCAACCACGTGCAGTTGTCATGAACGAGGATACAAGCTAAAGAAACCCAAATCCTTTTCTGTACCAGGCTGTAAACTAGTTTATTTCTGCTGTAAAATTCCTCACTTTAACATGGATGTCTATGGTGGACTGACTATCTTTTGGGGCTAGTCTCGAGTGGCTTTATTACACAGACCTGCTCAATCAGCACTTGGTTCAACCTTCATTTCAAGTGTTTGTATTGTACGACCAAAAAAAACAACTTTAGAATGGTACAAAACACAGAAATGCAGCAAATGCTTGCCAAATTAGTTAATTACTTTAAGGACAAAAATGCCCGTCAATTTATTACCTAATGGACAACCAACTTTCATTAATACATTATAAAACACTTGTGGTGGTAAACTGCCAGAAATGACTGTATATAATATCACAAGCTGTGATAAAATCACAGTTTAACTTCGTGCTACTCTGATCTGTGCCTATCTTATCTGATGTTGATAGTATATACTTGACACAGAAATTAAAAACTCATTATCAGCGCATCTGACTCTGGGTTTTTTGTCGTAACAGTTGTTCTCCTATACGATGTCTGGAGCCCCACTATCATGTCAACACTCCGCCGTCTGTACTGAAGTGTGAGCGAGATGGGAAGCGAGGAGCAGACGGAGACAGTTGGCGTCTAATTCTGCAGAAGATTCGAGTAAACCCCACAAGCTGCTGCTGAATGTTTGCCAGCGATACTGCATCGGCCACTGTTAAATCTTTAATGGGCCAACAGTGGTGTGATGTCATCGCCTCCTCACTGCTCCAGTTTGCTTTTGGTGGAAGTGGACCTATTTTTGCCCTGACTACACTGTAATGAATGGCTATGAATTTAAGATGGACTTACAATAGTATCTTACAGTATTTCATAAACACTGTAACATACAGTTAAATATTCATCCTTTACATGTAAATTAACAGTTAATGCTTTCTCTTAACCATAGCATACTAAAATAACAGTAAATTACTGTTTGCCAGCCATTAGTGCTGCCAATATTGTACATTTATCACTCAACACGCACATCATTAGAAAATGGCATTAAAGTCTAGGCTGTCAAGGAGGCTTAACCATCGGGCTGAAATTGCATCAACCTGGGTTTAACCTCATACATCCATCCAGTATATTCCTCTCAAATACTTAAGGAGCAGCCATGCCTGAGGCCTTTCAAGGTGGCTCCAGCAGCCATAAAGGGTTTTTGTTCTTCACTGAAAGATTCACCTGTTGAATTGGAGAGAATCCTTCAAATCCAATCTAATAATAGGTGTCACAATGGGGCCGCTTTCTCTGGTGGTGGAGGTCAAAACAGTGTGAAGATAATAATGGATATCTTTTTTTAGTCCAGTCAGTAGAGCCAAAAATAAAAAAAAATGTAAGTGGTTAAAAAAGATGGTAAGATGTTGTAGCATTTTATTCAAACGTGTGTGTGTAGCAATGCTCCTGTTGTCTCACTACGATCCCTTTTCCTTTTCCAAGTTTAAGCAGCGTACCGTACTCGTTTACCCTTCACTGATTAATTAAGGCGATTGATTGGCTGGAATAATCACCTCGCTGGATAACCATGCCCTAATTAGGAGTTAATAGAAAAGTATCAACAATTAAGCAGCGTCTGAGCAGATGTAGACCGGGAACGCCGTGAAAATGTCCAAGCTGTTTTCCTTTCATTTCTCTCTCTTCCATTTTTTTGGTTCATTTTCTCAGTGTTCTCTGCTCCAGCTGGTGGAGTGCCAGTGGAGGATAAGTTATGACCCCCACACACAGGCCACAGGGCTCACAAACCACCAACACAAGCCAAACACACAGGATATTCTAAGACAAGCAAATGGAAGGCTTTCGCTCAGGCGACCCCGCGCCCTCTTACTGTTTATATGATATTACTCACTGTGGCTGGCTCGCTGTGAATTCATCTCTGGATGCCAGTCTATAAAAATGTGTTCAAATTTATTCCACAAATAAAAAAAGGTGTTAAAGTGAGTTAAGTGTGTCCCTGAACATCTCACCACTCCAACCATGCAGATCATCATACCTGCGAACCAACAATCCTAATCAGTATTAATCTGGGTTCTGAATGTTTTACTAATTGCCACATTGTGGAGATCCTTCATATTTGAATAAGGTTATTGCAGCCCATGAATCTGCCCTCCTCTTTTATTTTCATTCTACCCTCGGGACAAAAAAACAAAAAACAAGTGTATCTGCACGCACTCATTTCCATAAAAATCCCACACACCCACTGTTAGGCGAGCGCATTATTCAGTCTGAAAAGATTCTTAAGCGTTGTGTTATGGATGCGCCATGCTGCCATGAGATATTACTGATGTTGCTCTGAATGGCAAGAAAGGGAGGAACGCTGAATATCTGAGAAGAGTCCTTAAAAGTGACATCGGTCATGCTCATTTGAACAAACCTGGCAACTCTGTGATGGATTTGATAGAGGAATGATGACATGATATCACGGATGATGAGAATAAAACCAGGACTGACACTACTAAATCAACGGAAACCACCTAAAGCATCCTGCTGGACTCGCTAGTTTCAAGTCTTCTTGAACACATCATGATGGTATAGTATGGTCCCATTAAGAGTAAAACAGACCATAAAGCAGGGTATGCTTTAGGGCGTGGCTACCTTGTGATTGACAGGCAAATACCACGGCGTTGTCCGGTCTGGGAGTTGTCCAAGTTTTTGTCTTAGAACTTTAACCCTTTGACAGTGCGTTTTCAGTTAATGGCAGTTAATTGTAAAACTTTGGTCGCCTAAAAATGTCTTATTCAGCGTTAGGTTGGACTTAGCTCCACCCTCTCTTGTCACTTCTTGTTGCAAAAAAAACCCAAAACAAGATAGGGCGCAAAAAAGCCAAACTCAAGGCTTCAAAACATTAGACAAAGCAATGGGTGACGTCACAGTGACTACGTCCCGTTCTATTTTTCCTACACACTCTATGGTTCCAAAGTGTGGGTCGTCATTTGCTTCACAAAGTGTGCCACATGCATAAGTGCTTTATTTATACGTCACTTGATAAAATACTTGCGCTCAGGATGCACCTGTGGTCCTCGCTCTCAGCTTCTCCTGAGGACTCCCCTCTCCTCGTCTCCTTGAGGTATATTAATGGATTGGAAGATTCTATATGAAGTCAATGTAATGAAAATTACCCCATGAAATATTGTTGGAAGCTCAGGGGAGAAAAGCAAGCAAGTGGCGCTGGAGTTTAAGGAATAATTCAACCTTTGGGGAAATACATTTGTTTTCTCTTTTTGCCAAGAGTTGGGTTAGAAGGTCAATGCCGCTCACGTTGGCCCATTAAAAATGAAGCTAGAGCCAGGAAATGTTTAAGATAAGATAAGATAAGATAAGATAATCCTTTATTAGTCCCGCAGCGGGGAAATTTGCAGACTTACAACAGCGTAGAGTAAAGTGCACACAAGAGACATAGTAGAAGAAGACAAGCTAAAAATAAAAAATAAAAAATGAAAAATAAAAATAAAATAAAACAAGTATTATAAATAAGCAATAAAAAAAACAGTAGAAAAAACAACAATAACTGAAATATTATATTTACAGACAGAGAAAAAAACAACAACTATTTTAACTATTTTTTACTTTTTTAACTATTATTGCACAGTGTAATGTGTAATGTATTGCACAGGTTTTTTTGTTTACGCTGGTAGCTGGCGATGTCCTGAGCCGATTCAAAAATGTTGGTATAAGGACCAAGCGGTCAAATTTCAATAAATCGGCATCGGCTAAAATAAAGCCGATCCTTTCTTTGCCGATACGTTCTGTGCGCCTCAGCCTGCTTGCACTTCTCTCTAGCTGATTGTGTCACGCCAATTTCAGAAGCTTATCAAATAGACGGACCTTCAGTACTTCATTAAGTATGCCAGATTAAGCAGGATACGCAGTTTTCATGTGTCAGATACATATTTAAACAGCTTTTAGGTAAATATAACTATCGGATCAAACTCTGAATCAAAGGATTCATCCATTATGAAAGAATTCTGATTGTGGCAAAAAATAAGCTTCATCGGAAACATTTCAACTGGGAAAACGCAAGATGCAACGCAACTTCTTTCTTGGCAATAAAGCAAATGCTTTTGTTTTCCTCAAAGATTTCTTCCTTTAAGTCTTTTTTCATCAAAAGCTTATACGTTTCCCAGCTTCGCTTTCTCTTGACAAAACACCTGCTCAATGCTGCTTTCAAACACAACTCATTCTTCTCAAGTTTCAACTAATAACTTTTTCATGGGCGCAGACGCGACCCAACCAAACGAGACAGTTGCATTTGTGCACATCTACTGTCTCAATTAAAGGGGATAGGGGATCTCACCCGTGTTGTGACACCGCTTTCAGATTTCATGCGATTCAGGTGTATTTTTGAGATGCAGACTTTTGGCATAGTGCAGCTTAGTGTGAGGGGATGCACACTGAGTCACGGGGTTTGGAGATGGCTCGGGTCCCAGGTTAAGCTGCTGGGAAGCGTCTGATCAGGGATCTACCGTAAGGAACGGATCCTCAATGACTCTTCCTGGTCGTCACGTCGGCTCCTTCTAACCCTTCTGACTTAATTTATCAACCCACGCAGACATCACACACATCTGCCAAGCCCCGCAGCCTGACACCCGTGTTGACGGCCAAGCCGAGCCAAAGTGACCAAAAACACACCGTGACACCCTGTGTGTGTGTGTTTGTGTGTATGTGTGTGTGTGACGTAACAAAGTGTAAGGCCATTTAGGGAAGATCCTGGCGAGAAGGATTAAGAGGTAAGTCTGAGGAAGGGGGGGCTGTTCAGTGTCGATTTCATGGGTGCACTAAAAAGAGAATATCCACTTCACATCTATCGGCTGACATCACCTCTGCTCTCCATCTGGATGAATCACACACTGATCAGTGGTGGGGGTGGGGGTGGGGGCTGCAGCAGATAGCAAAAAAAAAAAAAAAAATCCTGTCAGAATCACAGAATGTCACACCACCAACTACATCAAAGACCTGACACTAATTAGAGAGGACTACCACATCAATGAGTATCCTTTCCAATGAATGATCAGAGCATCAAACACTCACTAATAAGATGGACTGACTGACAGCTCAGTCTATTCATTGTACACTTTAAACTCTTTTCTTTTTTTTTTTAGCCCCACAAGCTTTTCACAATAAAATGTAAAAAAAAAAAAAAAAATTGCCATCACTTGGCATGTATGATCAGCATCATCAGCTCTTTGTCTAATCCCTTCCTCATCACCTGTGCCGTCCTCTCTCCACACAGCACCTTCTGAAGTGGGAGGGGTGGTGCTGGTGGTGGTGCTGGTGGTGGTGGAATCGGACGTCACACCTACCGTTCCCGGAGATGTGGTTCTCCACCTCGCCGTGTCCAGCTTGCCTCCCGGAGACTCCAAGTTGCATGTAGAGTCCAATGTAGTGTAAACTCCCCAGCAGCGCCCTGAACGCCCCCATGTCTGCCGCTGGTCTGCGCTCCGTCCCCCTCTCATGCACGTCCAAAAGAAGATTGTTTTAATTTTTTTTGTTATTTTATTTGTTTGTTGTTGTTTTTTTTTAATTTATTTTTTAAATCCAGCTGACTTGTTCTTGCGAGGAGGGAAGTGAGATGAAGAATAAAGGGACGGAGGAAGCCGCTGCAGCCTCTCTCTCTGTCTCTGTCTCTGTCTCTCTATCTCTCTCTCTCACAGACTGGAGCTCTGCCTCCGCTCAGTCGGCTCTACATGCGGCGGAGGGACTCTCTCCCAAATGGGAGGTACCGCGGCTTGCAAAGGGGGGATGTCGGTTATGGGAGGAGTGATACTGAAATTGAAAATGCGCTTTATAAAACGACGGTAGAAGCCCACTACTACTATTATTATTATTATTATTATTATTATTATTATTATTATTATTATTATTATTTATTTTAATTTTTTTTATTTGCATTATTATTATTATTATTATTATTATAGTTAATATTGCAATTTGGAGTTGCACAAACATTAGTTAACAAAGTGTTCAGTATTAGCTATCTGAATCATTAATTGATAGATTATGACATTTTTTTAAGTAAAAATAAATTAATAAAATACAAAAAATAAATTAATAAAATATAAAAATAACTTAATAAAATATAGAAAATGAATTAATAAAAATAAAAATAATTAATAAAAAAACTTATTTTACTCCTGGTAGTGCTCTGAATTGAAAAACTTATTTTACTCCTGGTAGTGCTCTGAGGGATTGAATAGACGTGTTCCTTACTGTGTTAATCTTAAAGCATTGGACTTTCTTTACGCTGTGACCTGAGCGTGTTGATGAAGCATCAGGTTGTTTTCTCCGGAGCTTGCTCTCCTCCCGGCAAAGTAGTCTCCTAAAACGGTGGAAAGTGAGACGGTGGCCAAAAATGATGAACTCGAGGCGTCAAAAAATTCAATCCTCAAACCAACGGATGACGTCATGGTGACTGCATCCCCTTAGTTCAGTCTATGGGATTGATAGAAGCAGATGTGATTATATTTGCTGAACGTATTTATATTTTATTTTGCTAAAATGTTATATTTATACAGCTACCAACCATATTTAGCATTACACAAATTTGCGAGAGCCTTTGAGAACGTTGTCAGATCTCACAAGAGTGTTTTCCTGAGACAAAGAAAGGTCTCTTTTCTCCTGACTTAAATGACATTTTAGTGTCAAAATGTTTGGAAGATATTTATCTTGTGCCTAATGGGTCCAGCATTTTTACTTTGGTGACTATAGAACAAAAGAAATTGGTAATAATCTGTGTTCACATTAGTTCCGTCTTTTATTCCCATGCAGCACAGCTAAACCCTGCTGTATCTTATCGACTGCAAGTAAAGACTGGTTTCTAAAGACACAAAAGAAGAGGACTACTCTGCACTCCAGCAAGTTGAAAGTCTGGTTTAAATATGGGCTATAAGCAAGTATCCTGAATTCTTAGATTTCCCTCCTAAGCAGAGTGCACACAGAGGTATTCAGAGAACTGGAGTGGCTCTGCTGTGTCGCTGTCCATGGCGCTGAAAAGCAGCCTCAGTGTTGGTCACATATTGAACACATTACATTACATTACAGTCATTTAGCAGACGCTTTTATCCAAAGCGACTTACAGTCAGTAGTATATTACATATCATTCACCCATTCACACACTGATGACAGGCTACCATGCAAGGTGCCACCATCAGACTCTAACTAACATTCATGCAACATCCAGTCCACACCGATGGCAAGCCTTCAGGAGCAACTTGGGGTTAAGTGTCTTGCCCAAGGACACATCGACTGCCGAAGCCGGGTATCGAACCACCGACCCTCTGATTGGAGAACTACCTTGCTCTCCACTACGCCACAGCTGCCCCACTAGAGAACACTAGAGGATAAAATTCCCAGTGACAAGCCACACTATGATATGGGCCATTGGACTTTATGGAATAGTATGTTAGTGCCAGTATAAACTTCATTGATCTTAAGCACTTTTTCAGGGCAATGTAGCCAGGCGAGATTCTGTCCACCTAGTTAGGCACGATTATACACTGTGGGAACCATTTATTTCAAACACACAACCAAGAGAAGGCCTTCTTATAACTTTTGCTTACGAGATATATGCATTTATTGTTTCAAATGTGTCAAAATTGTGGCCTTGGGACTATGAATAGTCATAAATAACTTCCATGAATCTACAAATAGGACATTAAATCTGAGATTGGTCTGTTTTGTTTAAATAGATGGGGTGAATACAATATGTTGGTTGTAGTTTTATTGAAATCTTAACATGCCTTCGGGGTTGATTCAGATTCAGATTATTAGTACATTTGTTACAGAGCAAAAGAAAGACGTGTTCTAAAATATCTATTTGTTTTCGTGTGACATCACTTACATCAACATTACAATCAAGCTCAGAAATCTGATACAAGTTCCTATTTGATCATTTAAATTGTGTCTTTAACTGCAAGCTATCCAAATACAACAGCAAACCATTTTCAATTGTAGTTTTTCTTGAGGGCTTTTATTTCCATTAACACCACTCTTGTTAGTATTTCTTCCTTTTTGGAATTATAGTTAAATGTGGACCATTGAACAGACATTAGCAAGTTGATAACACAGCTACGAGTTCTTATCGTTAGTCTAGAGTTCTTTGTTCTGTCGGATACATATGGCACTTATCTTTTATCATTTTTTGGACAACCTGCCCGATCCCCTGAAATCTTTTGATGGATGCACATTTCACCTCACCCAATCTCTGCTTTCAAGATCAAACCCAGTTCGTAACGGAACATTTTGTGGATTTCCAACAGACACAGACCTCGCTGTAACCCATATCTGAATGTCAACACACTGATTGGATTACCTGACTCCAATTAACCTCTTTAATAAAAGCCATTAACCCAGATGTTCAGGTGATTTTCTTTCCAGGCCAAGACGTCTATAAAGAAAATGGAACGCTGTCACTACATAACAGTGAAACGTGCACAGAGAAACAACACAAAATGTGGAAAAAGGGGACAGTATGCTTTATATTTGGTTTGTGTTGTGATGCCTTCACTACCTCTGGGGTGTCATTAGGCCCCATTTATTGGAGTGTTCTTTTGTTATATTTTGCTTTGCACCAATAAAACCATCAGGGGAAATGAATGTGTTTTTGCAGTGAACTTGTATAACGGTACGGCTGCAAGGCAGGGTTCTTAATCTTAATCAGCTTCAGATCGAAACACTGCTACTATCTACAACCTGAGCATGTTTGGTGTCGAATATGTCAGCTCAAAGTCCACTGGTTGAACACCTGGTAGTGGACACGGACAGGTGTCATCTTTCCCTCTCTTATCATGCTACTTTTTTTGCTGTTCTGTTGTGGAATACCTCAGTGACCTCCTGAGTTTTTACCATAAAGTCATACCAGCACAATTTGTGACCCAAATCATTTCATTTCAATCAGCAATTTACTTTAACCAATTGTCGACTGATTTAAGTGTTGACCACATTGTTGGGAACACAGAGTTTTGGAGGATAAAAGAAGGAAGCACCGCAGTGACTTTTAAATCACAATATCCCCTGTTTTTTTCACCTTCTATCATTCCCTGCGCTGACTCTCAATGACAGAATACCTTCTCCTCTCGGCCCCTGCTAACAGAGAGGAGCACCAAAAGCACAGCGGCTCACAGTGTTTGCACTCAGTCATTCGGAAAATACAATTATTCTCCTTCCCCTCGGCTGTGAAATTGCTGTACAACCGCTGTTAAACACGCCGCAGTCATAATCACTGATAAGAGATGCATGGGGCCGGGGCTGCTCCGCCAATACAATATGCAAACGATGCCCCGCCGTTCTACCCATCTTGTTACTGAGCGATATTAGAGTTCCTAAAGACACTTAGGAAAGGCAATAGACGTGGCAGCTGTCAGTGAACGGGCCCCATGTTCCCCCTGACACTGCAGCTTCCTACAAGGATCATGGTCAGGGACCCATAGGGGGCGTGGTACAATTCAATTCAATTCAGTTTATTTTGTATAGCCCAGAATCACAAATTACAAATTTGCCTCAGAGGGCTTTACAATCTGTGCACATGCGACATCCTCTGTCCTTCCCTCACATCGGCACAGGAAAAACTCCCCTAAAAACCCCTTTAACAGGGAGAAAAAAGGAAGAAACCTATGGGAGAACGACAGAGGAGGGATCCTTCTCCCAGGATGGACAGAATGCAATAGATGTCATGTGTACAGAATGAGCAGCATAACACTAACTGAGTAATTAATAATGCAGAAATATACCATTGACAAGACGCTAATAGATATAGATGCTGCGTCCTTTTTCATATGGGAGGCAGTTAAGAGCTGTCTGCTCACAAAAGGTCTGAGCTTTTAGGTATGGTCTTTTGTACGACATCAACTCAAACGCTTTCTCAATATGAGCAACGAAAGAATGAACTGAAGTCCTTTTAAAACCACAATCATGGTTAAGTAGTTCCTTCTGATGGTCACGGCATTTCGACACGTATTCACATGTGGCGCTCACAACATTCCAACTCAGAGAGAAGGAAGGGGAAGTCTCCATCAGCTCTAAATCCCTATTTCATCACTCATTTAGTGTTATAGAAATTTTGCCAATTTGATTCAGTTGTTCAACTCCTGCACTCTGACACTACTTGTCAAAATGTTCACATGACAGTAAGTAAAGTGCAACGAAAGGCAGAATAAAAGCGACCAAAGCTAACAAATGTGGGCAGCTCAACGAAGCTGGTTAAAGAAACCGGCAAGATTACAGCTGATAAACAAATTTTATTGGACTACTAGTTCAGTGACCCCTCAGAACGTGGCTGATTGCTTGGCCTCAGGTGATGCTGCTTGCTGCTTGTATGTGTGTCATAAATGCATATAGATGGATACAGCATTGGAGGCTACGGCCCGTTAATTCCTATGAAAGGTGCTCAGTGGCCAACGAAGATCCACGGTCCCATAGAGCAATCACACCAGCCTCTCCTTTGACCCCGCCTCCCAGCCCCCGATCAAGTCTCATTCACATGAACGGAGGAAGGAAAATATCTCTGAATTTGGCTATTAATGTTCTTCACAGGTTTTCCCTAATGATTCAAATAAGGGTTATCTGTTTTCGTACTGGGAGTTGATTTAAAATCTGCTGAGTAAAGACGTCTCTTTCCCAATACAAGTCTTTGGGAAAACAGTATGATTGGGCTCCATGGCATCACATGATTGACCCAGAAGTTGTAATTTGTTTGGCCCCCAGTCCCCAGGAAGAAGGCCTGGCTTTGAGGATAATTTTAAATAGTTGGTAAATAAAAGTGGCCAAACACATGATGACATTGGGCCAAAAAATAAGTTTTCCAATAGACTTAGAAACTCTATCCGTCCTAAGTTTACTCAGTTTGACTGTTTATTCTTGACTTTGGAAACAGCAGGTGGTAAAACAATCTCCCGTTAAAGTCCTGGTACTCACTTGTTGTGGATATCTTGACAGCATCAAACGTTCTTCATCAGACGCAGTTTGCTCAGTTGTTATGAAACTCAGGATTTTTCATCCATGTTGACTTACACATTGATCTTAACCTTTAAACTAAATTAACTAAAATCAACTAACTATAACTACACCACTACAATAAATTTGCTGAATTCTTAAAGAAAAATCTAACTAATACACTAATATTAATAGCAGCAGTGAATTTAATAGAATGACAATAGCAATATCGGATAATGGAAAAGGAAATATTACTACTAGTACTACTAACAAAAATAGCAGTAGTAAATATAATATTCATAATAGAAGTAAGGGGCTGCACGGTGGTGTAGTGGTTAGCACTGTCGCCTCACAGCAAGAGGGGCCCGGGTTCAATTCCCGGGCTAGACAACCTTCTGTGTGGAGTTTGCATGTTCTCCCCGTGTCAGCGTGGGTTCTCTCCGGGTTCTCCGGCTTCCTCCCACAGTCCAAAGACATGCAGCTTAGGTTAATTGATGACTCTGAAATTGCCCGTAGGTGTGAATGTGAGCGTGATTGGTTGTCTGTCTATATATGTCAGCCCTGTGATAGGCTGGCGACCTGTCCAGGGTGTACCCTGCCTTCGCCCATTGACAGCTGGGATCGGCTCCAGCACCCCCGCGACCCTTAACTGGATAAGCGGTTATGGAAGATGGATAATAGAAGTAATAGAAAAAGACTGATAATAACCAAAAAACCAATCAGCCTACAGGCAATTACAGAAAGTACAGAAAGCAAACTTAAAAAATAAGCCTTGAGCTTCACCAAGACAATATGTTGGAATTTATTGCAATATAAATTGTAGATCTCATTGTCTAATACCAACTATCTGATGGAGTTCTGCAGCAGTGGCTGATAACTTACGATAACATGGGATGAGTTATCTTGATGTTCAAGCTGGCTGCACTCCGATGAAAACAATCTAAAATCCATTTGGATAAATGATTTTCTCTCCCACATTGTTCAATTTCTTTGACACTACTCTATGCTAAGATTCATATCAGACTAAAAATAGTGGGTCAGTATGTTTAAGTGGGTCATGTCTCTCACACATTCAAACGCAGAAGTAATTGGGAATGTTTATTTGCTCCTCAGCATAAAGGCAGCAGAGATACAGTGTATTTGTGCACAGCCGTGCAGAATGATACAGTAGGTTTGTTTGTGTACACAGCTCTACCATAATACACCTCCGCACAGATGTGTGTGAACAGCGTCACAAAGAGACAACAGCAGTGGGCTGAGAGCTCCGGGATGCTGCTGGGATCCAGCAGTGGGCGGCTTCAGACAAATGAAGAAGAAGCAGGTCTTGTCTTTCTGCAAAGAATTCTCTGCAAAGGAAGCTGCGGACATACATTTGTTTTCTCCATCTGTGCTTCTGTGAAACGGTAACCAAGCGAAGGAGTAATGAGATGCGGGCGCACAGACGGTTATCAACGAGCTGTGCCAACCCAGCTCGCTAAACCGTGACATTAATCAAACAAACCAAACATGCAATCAGGATTTTATCAGCAAATGTTTTATTAGAAAATATCTTACACGTGAATCCAAAACAAACACACGAGGTTAGGCAGTAGAGCCGAAGGGATTGATGTTGAGTTTGCAAACTGGTCCATAATTATTACGCAAGGGTTCAACATCACAGGAGAGAAAATAAACAGCACCGTAGCTCCGAGTCCATCTCGTGTTTGTTGAGAGATTCAGACGAGCTTCTGCTCTGCAAACTCAACTCCAACTGTTCCTACAGCGAGCAGTGTTACATGCACAGCAACCATCTCATTCGAACCATTTATTTGGAACCTAAAGATTAATTAGATTGAATTCATTAAAAAAAAAAGACTAATTATAATCTAACAATTTTAGATTCCTTTTTCCCCCTACATTGGATGCCAGAGATGCTGGCAAAGTAAACCAGGTTATTTAAAAACATGAACCATTTCTTTGAACCATGACAATGAGTCTGGTGTCTTTTAGCAGACAGTATTGCTTGCAGTATTGCTGTGCATGTACACACACTCAGTGGCTTTAGTTAGTTTAGAAAGTTACAGAAGAACACTTTAGTTCTTAGACGGGCTCACGGTCACCATCAGTCCAAATCATACTAGTGCATTTTTAACATTCTCAAGTGTGAGAATATATTGTGTTTGTGTGTGTGTGTGTGTGTGTGTGTGTGTGTGTGTGTGTGTGTGTGTGTGTGTGTGTGTGTGTGTGTGTGTGTGTGTGTGTGTGTGTGTGTGTGTGTGTGTGTGTGAGAGAAAGTGAGATTAGAAATTTTCCACGAGGTCCATGATCCTCTTCCGCTCAGCCTCCTTGAACTCGTCGCTCTTCCCATCTCCGATGCTCTCAGCGTACTCTGCAAAAGAAAGAAAAAAATAGAAAAGTTAGAGGTTTAGTTAACGGCGTGGCCGTTTGACTTCTGAGGTCACTGGGGACAATCGTTAGAGCCCGGAGCTCACAAGAAAGCAGAAATGTGAAATTTGAAAATAACACATTGTTTAGGATTGTTTTCTGGATACGAGTTTTAGTGACTCGCGTCCAGAAAACAGTAGTAAAACATTGTGAGCGCCTTTGTGTTGTAGCACTATTTCTGAAAGCAAAGAAAGATTATGTAGAAATAAAGCAGCAGCTGAACAATGCAGCCAAATATTTTTGGTGAACAATGACAAAAGATGGCAGCAAGTCATAACATTAGAGACACTGGAACCGGCAAATAATTGCCTTTTTTGGGTGAAAATTGACACAACGATGAATGTCTAAATAATGCATTCATATTCGCTCATACCCCTGGTGTAAAAGAACAAATGTAAAGTTAGATGACAAAATATAATGGTCACATTGCCCTTTTTTCCCGGTTCCCTTGTTCCTTAAATCGAACACATAGGCAATGATCTCTCTTTCCCCCCATTTAATATACTAAATACTCCGACAGAAGAAGTCAAGAGATGTTGTAACTTCAGCGAACAGTGAACCCTTTTCAGTAAATCTCATTGTACTCACTTAGGGATGACAGAGAAATGAAGCTATTCTTTGCATAAATGATCTATTGCAGTCTCGACAGTCTCCATATTACAAGATATTTCCTTGCTTATATATCATAAGATGTCCAGGAACAGCAACTGGACTGAAACCACCCCCCCCTGTCTTCTCTGAGCAGTAACCAGTCCAGGTGTACTGTGCAGTACTGGTACTTCATTGTGTGTTTCTCAGCGATTTCTTCATTTTCGTGCGTCTGCCTCCCACGCAGAGGCCTCAGAGGCCGGCCGACGCTTGATTTGTGAGTCTAATGTGCAGAGAGGAAGCTGCCGCGGTCCCCGGTGGAGTCCGGGCATTCGCCACCTCTCTCTGCCAGCCAGCCTCCTAAGGCAGGGATTACACATTAAACCCGGGGATGTCGAGACGCAGAGATGAAAAAGACTAGTTTTTTGTCTGGGAGACACTGCAGAGGGAAGAGAGTGAAGGGGGCTTTCCCTGACAACAGCCCGCGGGGTTTAGGAGGACGAACCACTGCTGACAAAGACTCTGAGGAGATTTTGTTTTTTCTTTGTGTGTTATTAGATTGTATATAAAGGATAGTGACACACATAATGGAACAGAGGTCTTGTGGGAGAACGCTTCTTGTCTTTATGAGTGCTGTAAGCTCACAAACATACACTAATATAGATCATTCTGGTTTATTTCAACGAAATGTGAGTACTGTTTATGTGAAAGTGTTTTTAAATAGTAGGGCTATGAGATAACGTATATGTTTGGGAAGTTTAGACCATACAACGGGTCTAGCTCGTAAACGCGGGCCCCCCATTTACTTTAGTTCATTAAGAAGTTTTTACGTTTTTTAGGGGATTCTGCGTTCACAAAGGGGGCATGAAAGAAAAAAGCGCTTTTCTTCAAGAATTGAGAGTAACAAATGGTGAGTAACTGACACAAAAAAGCTTTTAGGGCTGAAGTATTCCTTTTAAGTATCAAAGTAAAAGTACTGGCTTTCTGTAGACTAAATACTGTTATTAGTTATGAAATAAAGATGCTAAAAACGTCCACGATTGTGGATAGTTTTAACCTCTTCCTTAATGTTTCTGTAGTTTAATTCAGAGGTTCTTCATAGGTTCTAACATTTTAGCTTTAAAGTTTTAAAGTAACTCTGGTAGAGAGAACCTAAAGTGCAGTACTTAAGATCGTTACTTCCCACCACTGCATGACGTAGGAGTAGAGAAATAAGTCAGGTATGTATTGCAGTGGATAGCAGCATCCGATATCTGCAGGCAGAGTTCAGAATGTGGGCAGAGCAGTGCAGTACGTGGTCTGCTTCTTGAGATATAAGTTTGCTGTTCAGGTCAGAAGAGAGACAGTGTTGACAGTCGTTCACTCTGGAGCACAGAGGTCACTCCATCATTGGGTATTCTGAGGGGAGCTGGGCAAAGACAGACCATGAAGTTGGGAGTAAAGTTAAAAAAAGTGTAGGGCTGCTCGGCCACTATTTGGAGGTCTCTGTGTATGTGTGTGTGTGTGTGTGTGTGTGTGTGTGTGTGTGTGTGTGTGTGTGTGTGTGTGTGTGTGTGTGTGTGTGTGTGTGTGTGTTGAATGGCAGCAACAGGGATTTGCATTTGATCCACAGAGGTGTGGGATGTTACTGAAGTAAAAAATGGAAGAATTTTAAGGTTGACTGAGAAAAGCAGGTAAGGGGAGACGGAGACGGAGAGTGCCTGGACGAAAACATGAAAACCTACATCCTCTTTCATTGCCAGCCTGTCATTGTGCCTCTGTGTGTGTGTGTGTGTGTGTGTGTGTGTGTGTGTGTGTGTGTGTGTGTGTGTGTGTGTGTGTGTGTGTGTGTGTTCGTGTCTATAAATGGCGGAGCAGACAGCCACACAGACAGAAAGGTCAAAGATTTCGGTGACTCTTCAACTTTCCGCAGAAGCTTTTCTTTGGCATGCTGGTACTCTCTCCTTCTGTCACCACGGCAACGCGGCAGAGGACAATACGGTGCTGAGCATCGCCATTACTTAGGTCAGTGACTGGGACTGATCTGCCATGAGTACAAGGAGAATCATTTCCAGGAGCAGTCTCTGCAGCAGCAGCAGCAGCAGCCGAGGATAGGGACTCACTGTAGGACTGCAGCTGGGACACCGCTACCCATTCAAACACGGTTTTTACCAGGGAAATAATGCATTTTGCAATATCTCTTAAATATGATCATCAAATCACAAGCTAAGTTCGTATGGCTACTTTTAGACAGCCATCTGTTCATCCGTTTGGTGAAATTAGCTTGTTTTCAAGTACTGCATGTGTAGCCAACTAATAAAAGAGCCATGCTGTCTCTTTGGGTAATTTATTACTTCATTACTATGACTGTATTTAGATCTTCAGAGGGTAGTTCTGTGTTGGGCAGATGCCACTGCGATGCTGAGATGCTGATAAGTGTTCATACCAAGAGGCAACCTACCTACCGGTCTGCAAAGTGAAGCCAATGCTGTAGTGCCTTAAACGTGAATTCTCTCCACTGACCAGCAGGGGGCGACTCCTCTGGTTGTATAGAAGTCTATGATAAAATGACCCTACTACTCACTGATTTATTCCCTCAGTAAACATTGTAAACATGCGTTTATGGTCTCAATCTCTAGTTTCAAGTCTTCTTCAATACAGCATGATGTTCGTTTAGTAAATCATGGTTCCATTCACAGTAAACTAGATGATAGAGCAGGGTATGCTTTAGGGCGTGAACCCTTTCACAGTGTGTTCATTTTATGAAAGTTAATTTCATACTGGAGTTCTTTCACACGATGGTTGCTTTTTTTATTTTTTACTATTCATAGAACTGGTTAAAAAAAAAAAAAAAAAATAAGTTCAACCTTCTCCTTTAATGATTCGAAAATCGCCCATCTGGCATTCAAACCATCTTCACGGTTTGGAAGGTGAGAAGGGAGCCAGACTTTAATCTACTCTCTCAAGTGCTCTTTTCATGTGAACAACCGAAGGCAACACTATAAACTGAAAATGTCCGCTGGTATCCCTTAATTTAAATGATATCGCGTCTCGCTGCTCTCTATGACAGCTGATGTTTCACTTCACCTTCCAGTGGGGCCGTTTGAAGCTGCTATGGACACAGTTTTCCTCCCGACGAGGTCAGATAACACGTTGTACAAACTAGTTCTGATAAAGCATAACCTGACCTTAAGGCTCGTCACTGGGAGGAATCCCAATACCAGTTCTTGTGGCGTTGCCCAGAGCTGTGGACTGCAACAAGTCCACCCGAAAGTATATTTCCTAACACCTGAATGCCCTCTATTCTGTTCTTAAAGGGCTCCACTGGAGTCATCTGAAAGGATAGATACAGTGTAGTCATGTACAATCGGTCCAAGAAACCTTCACGGCTCAAACAATAACCCTACCTACCTAAAGTTTCTGAACCTCACAGCATGTTTTCATCAGTGAATTCAATTAATTTCCTTCCAGTGTGCCAAGTCATCCTTCCTGCGTAGCTGCTTCTCATTCAGCGAGCAAAAGCCATTAAGGTCAAGACGGACGAGGACGGCGCGCTCTGCATGTGCTTAACCTTTTTTCTGCAGTTTCACTTTGACCGGGCGGGGCACTTTAAATGGTAGAGGGCTACACGGTGCGGCCTAATGGAAAGGGTGAGGGCACCGCACACGCACACACACACGAGCACACACACACACACACACACACACACACACACACACACACACACACACACACACACACACACACACACACACACACACACACACACACACACACACACACACACACACACACACACACACTAAGAATGACAGATGCAGCGGCATCACGGCGCACACACACTCACAGCTCGTAAAAAAACACACATACATGAACACAAACACAATTAATGACAAATAAATAAGTCACATCCAGATCATGCAAAGACAACACACACACAAACACACAAAGACACATCATGAATTAAATATGCAGGCTGGATCACAAAGGAAAACTGAACGCACACACCTGCAGAGACTTTCTCCCAAAGATATGTTAAAACGTAAAACATATGCACATGAAAACAAGCAGGGACACGTTTGCACATGTAAAGATGTAGACGTGCTGAGGGCAAACGTGATGTGCACACACAAACAAAAAGATCATGCAAGTCTGCAGATAGAACTACCGCCTTGCAGTCATATGCCTTCGCCAACCGGTCTTGTTGCAGCTCACATCCATCAATAATCGTTCTATGTATGAAATGGTCATAATCAGCACGAGTTAGGGCCAACCAACAACGTGTCATTCGTGCCAAATTTGATAACAAAATCTGCTGGAAGAATTGCTGTACAAGACAGGCTTGAGGTCACAGTGAACCTTGACCTTTCACCTCCTAAATCTAATCAATCCACCCTCGAGTTCAGGTGGGCGTTTGTGCCAAATTTGAAAAAAAAAATCTCTCAAGGTGTTCCACAGAAACATATTGTGGAAACTACCCGAACAAGCCATTAACACGTGTATGCAAATATAAACACACGCACAACACACACACACACGCACACACACACACACACACACACACACACACACACACACACACAGAGTGAGGACTGGAGAGCTGCCACGCTCGCTGGCACCTCCATGCGTGACGGATGGCTCTATCTACAGTGCTACATGCCACCGAGAGCTAGAGGGTGTTGTGAACGGAGAATGGTCCTCGGGCTTTATCCAACAACGATACAGGAAGGATGGATGTCGCACCGGGGACGAAAATAGCACACCTGCTAGAGGTCGTTGAAAACCAAACGGAGAATAAAAATGCGGCGGGAAAGGAAATCTTTGGGACGGGGCGCAAATAAAGAATGAATGACAGAGAGACAGTCTCTGCTCCTCTCCAAACGACCATACGATTAGATTACGATGCATATTGGCACGCCGGGATACGTTTTTGCATATTGTTTTACCATCTGTACACAGGTAATGTGAAGAAAAAGCAATAAACGCTTCTCCCTGGATATTGTAGGTGCTGAATTGTACTGTGTTTATTTATTGCTGCCATAATATCTAAAATTATATTCGTTCTCCATGTGCACTTTATATTTTACGACCTTTAATGGTGTCACATTATTACTTATATCCTCCTCTGTCCTCTGCTCCAGAAGGCAGTACTGTTCACTAGTGTCACTGTGCAAATGTATTAATGCAAAGAGGGATGCAATGGACAGAAATATGCACAAAACTGTGGCTTGGATAATGTGGGGAAAAAAAGTACTTTTTCACATCACAGTTTAATAGTTTTCCTGGGTCTTTTATTTTCCCAGTTTTTTTACTTTGTTTGAAAGAATAAGGAAGAGGGACATTATTCATAGCATTTCATTAAATTCAGAAACAACCACTTTGCAGCGAACAGCATGGGCTTACTATGGAATAGCAAACACAGCCGCAGAACTTTGATTATGGCAACATTTCTCCCGGAAATGTTGTTTCCTTGCCAGGGCAAGAGGCACTCGGAAACAGGATAAAAAAAATTAAAAAAATGAAAATAAACATTTCTCAATAAAATGCTTCTTATGAATTGTTTCAGGAGCAGCCGCTGTTTGTCTTATGTGTATTTTTGCCCTGCCAAAACGCACATGATTTTTCTTATTTTATCCCGTTTCACTTTGTGATTTTGGGCCAAGGCCAGGTCGACCTGTAATACATAGTTTTAGACACTACCACTTGGGTTTCTTAATGGGGTCAATCCATACCTTGTTCATTCATTTATTCATTCATAAAACTGTACGCAAGTAAAATGGCCAAGGGAGAGTAACTATAAATTACTGCATATTTCTAAAAACTAACATTATGTTAAAATAATGTACCTTAACTGAAGAAACAACTTTGCATAGCACTTTCGGCATATTTGATGAAGCCGATGTACTTGCATGATTCTAGCAATTTTGCAGATGCATCTATATAGATTGAATACGCTCACTGCAAGCTGCTTTCGATATAAGCATCTTGCGATATAAGCAGTGTGCCTTCATTTCACTAATTCCCCACTTTATATAAGTATACTTTAATGAGAAACCCCATTCCTTTTCACAATTCCTCCATAGGTGTCACATCAATACCAGCAGTCTGGAGGGGAATATTGTTGTGAAACAGCAGATGAGTTCAGACAAAGAAGAGCAAAGTCGAATTGATTGAAATTGATTGATAATTCCTGTTAAATTAAGACACTAAAAGCAACAATTGTCTGTGTGTCCTTCGTATATCTCGAGAACTACTCATCCAATCTACTTCACACTTGGTGGCTGTATTGCTGCGGACCTGAGGGAGTGCAGTGTTGAATTTGGTGCAGTTTTGATGTCCCTATTATAATGTAAATATTAAGGGCTCTGCAGACTGAGCAGCGGCTCGCTGGATATACCAACATTAAAACTGAACTCATCTTTGCTTCCCTGGAGTCAATGGGCCGAGTATTGGCCAGCTCAGAACGGCCCTGAACCGAGTCACATACCAATGGAACCACAGTAGTACAGGTAATGGTAGTTTGTATTTTCTTATTGCGGTTATGAGAAGATTATATTTGAGAAATGGCCACGTTAAAGAAAACATAGTTACTTACCTCTCATGATGTGTCGCACTAGTTTGACAGAGCCTCCCCTTAGGTTGAGAATTTGTTGGACCCTTTGCTGCAGCTAAATACAGAGAAGGAACATATTGTAAAATCATAATTCATTTCTGCAAAGAATCAGTATATATATATATAAATATATATATATATATATATATATATATATATATATATATATACACATTTTTGTATACACATTCATTTTATATTTATTTATTTATTTTGTTTGTGTGAAATGCATGACTGCTCCAATGGATGGATGAATGCTGAATTTAGATAACGTTATGTGGGCTTATTAAAAACAAAGATGTATAGTATCAACCTTGATAAGCTATACTGAGCTATGATGTGTCATTTCCACACCGCACTTGACAGAGCGTCTCCTAGCAACGCCTGTTCTCAAAACACCTGAACTGTTTCATACAAAGGAGTATAAAAAAGCAGGCGCTAACTTATGATTAGTCCCTTAAAAGAATGGAGTGAGTAGGAATTGGCTGCAGTTTTTGAAGCAGCAGTACAAAGACTTGATGTGTCCAATCAAGTAGAGTCCAGCAAAACCCAACGGAAGACTGATCAGATGTCTAAACATTAATTAATCTGTTAGTGTGTGTGTGTGTGTGTGTGTGTGTGTGTGTGTGTGTGTGTGTACCTGTGATATCCCTGAGTTGCTGATCTCCACCATAATATAGCAGATCAACTGAAGCACGAATAGTCCAGCGTCCAGACGGCGAAGGTAGAAATCATCCTCACTGCTTTCATCCAGGATCTCCCCCGACGAACCATCTCCTGCACACACACACACACACACACACAACAATGAAACACACTCATAAAATAAGAGTCGGTTTTCATGCATGATGAGGTGAATAAATCACATTTACTTTCTATTGTTCTCTGCGCCTTTAAAATAAGATTAAACAAACACAGAAAACCAGAGACTACGTTTCATTTAGTGTTGTTTTTCAGCTTCTTTCCACAAATCCATTTTCTCCAACGACCAGACACACAAATCAATTGATTTCGAGGCTAAGCTGCAAAATTGGGTGGGGGGGGGGGCCTGCTGCTGGGGGCTCACGCACTCACACATGCATACGCACTCTTGCATAGTTATCCATCTTAACAACCTTGTCAGATTGCCAATAACACAGTGCTGCCAATAAGCACACAGCCCACATTAATCATCATTAGAGATTAAGAAGCAGACCTGAATGGGAGAGGGGAGTCTGGAGTGTAAGCCACTGGAGTGGCTCAGAAACACAAAGATGGAATGTTAAATGTTTTGCTGTCACACACCTTACCTTTAAAGTGTTATATACTATTGCAGTTAGAAAAACAAAGCATGTTAACTTCCTCTACATTCAAATCTTATCTTTTTCTTCCTTTCTTAAGCAGGAAAAAAGACACGTAGCATGAGTATGGCTGTAGCCATCATCCATAGTGATAAATGCCATTATAAATGGAAGAGGGGAGTGAAAAAATGTCTTTATTTCGCACTGATGACTTCTAATATAATCAAATGAAAGATCGGTCAAAATGAAAGCTGGGGTAGGCAACTCAGAAGAAACCAGCAAGAGTAAGCGATAAAGTACTCAACCAAAAAAGAAACCCTGGCTCAGTCCTTCAGGCCCCCCTCCAAAGCCCCTCCCCCAAAACACATGAACTGCCAGGCCACTGCCTGCATACTGCTGGAAGAACGACAACTACCTCATGAATAATAATAGTAACTTAAATTTATATAGAACCTTTAAAAACAGAGTTTACAGAGTGCTCTGACAGACAAAGCACTGCAAAAGCAAGGAGACATAAAAACAGAAAGCCCAACCAGTGTGGTCCAACAAATCAAGACAAACCGAGGTCAAATTTAAACACTGATCTATTGTACTGTTTATCAAACAATAAAAACTAAGGTAAATCGCCAGGCAGGTAGGCCATCCAGTCATTTCATACAGGGCCGAATGAAATGATTGGGCGGCCTTTCTTGGGTGTGTGTTTTTTGCCAGAGCATTTTATTTAATGATCGCTGTCCGTACATAAAGAGAATTTAAACATACAAAGCATATAATGCTTCTAAAATGATTTGCCTACCCTAGTTTAAAGCATATCTCTGGCTCTATCTCTTTCAATCTTTTTTTTTCATATTTTAACTGAAGGATTAACATTTCCCAATAGAATTCAACTAGTCAGTTTAGTTTATATAAAGAAACCTCACTGACACATTTAACATACATACTGAAATGTACCCTATAACATTTCAGTATTGATGATATTTCATTCATGCACTTACATATCTCTATATCTGTCGCAGTGTAAGAGAGGATTTCCCAACAAAAACATGAACAACTACCTACCTCAGTATGTGACAGTAAATCAAGAAAAAGGGCAACTTTCCAAAGCGTTCCTAATGAAAACAAATAGCTCTCAGCGTCGAGCTAAAGGGTACCACACATGACATTTACATCCCAATGATTTAATCTCAGAGAAAATTAAAGCTTTCAAAAGGCCTTGTCCTTAAAGATCAATTACACTGTAAAACCCAATTATAGCTGTGAAGTTCAGCTCATTAACACGCTTCAATCAAAGGGCAACTCCTGAGGACTACAGTACCAGACTATTCTGGGAAACCCCTTTGAGCCGAGCGGGGAACGCAAAAAACAACATATCCGAGTTGTGACACTGCGTCCTGAAAGCATGGTGTCGTCCTGTTTTTCATCCTGAGAGAAGAGAAGACAAGCAGACACAACAGAAACAAAGCCCTCGTGTTCAACGCCAACTGTAGCTTATTACAGATGCAAAACAATGCAGTTAATTAAAACGAGATCCTTTAATAAAGCCATTGAATGTGGGGCATTCTCCTCTGTGTCCTCTGGGTAAAAACACCGGCCCATAAATCTGTTTTATTACAAAGCGAGGAGAGTTATCGCATTGTAAAACAGCCACAAAGCTTGGCCTTGTTGCTGTCAACTAGCGTGCCTTAAAGATGAAATAAAGATGAAACAAACTACTTGAATGTAAACCGTGTTTCCTCTCTTTCCTGTAGGGGAAAAAAGAGATTATCTCAGTTTCCAGGACAACTCTGCTCATTATTCGGAGCCGATACAGTTTGCTTGCAGCAAAGTTACAGAAAAATCACAACCTAACTTCGGCTTAGATGCAATACACAGGATGTAGGCCTAAATGGTAAGACATAAAACATGTGAGCCTTGGAGGTGAGTGAAACAAAGCATGCATATATATATATATATATATATATATATATATATATATACACGTGTGCAACACACACCCTGCGTTTGCATTCGCTCTCATCGTTTCACGCAGAAAGTGCGAGTACTTGCTGTCATCCTCATTAACACTCATGAACACCCCTGCGAGGCAGAGCTGGAGAACTTTTCTAAAAAAAGGTCTCAGAAAACTCCATCTCTGTACATCCACATGTTTCCATCGCAGCCCAACATCTTCAGAGGGACGGGACTTTATCAGAGGAGTAATGAGTAACTGTGATATGATGTCTTTCCCCAGTAACAACTAGTGTAAGGGATAACAAGTTCCAAAACAGTATTTGCGATTAGTTTTTTTGTGCCAGGTAGCAAAATATGGTAATGTAACTAGTTTTCAAAAGGGGTAATTAGTAAAAAGTTACTTTTATAATATTATATTTCCTGAACAGCTTGGTCTGTGATATGTGTACTGGGAAGATAAGTGTAAATACAGTAAAATAGACTTCAGTGAGCATCAACAATCAGAAATTAATTCTGAGATAAGGTGCCTGAATAATGACCAGCTACAATAAGCGGACTGCACATACAACATACCTCCCAACCGACCTCAAGACATTTGTAACACTATATCTCCATGTGTTGCCTTTGAGAGTGCAGAGAAATGTTTGAAATAGTAAGCTTAGAGATGATAAGCATTATTAATCATAAGGAACCACTCATCAAAAGACAAAAAATCCTTGTTAAATCGGTCTACTACACATGTGCTGCAGGACTGAGGTTTTAATTAGTGAAACCATGAGAAAATAACAGCTTCCACCTGGATTCACCTGGTTGACCTTCAGTAATCCGGAAAAAGAATATCATGTTCCTGATGTTTTATATACTCACTTTAATAGAGTAGCAAATTGGCATGATTTTTTTGTTTTTATGTGACATCCAGTCAGAGACCGTTTAGTTTATTGAGTGCACACAAAGAATCGGCCTATGAGCATCATGTTGATGACCAAATAACAGAGGGGGAGGAGGAAAGAGAGCTAGGGACGAGGACACGCCTCCTCAGTATCAACTTGGCAGAGACTAATATAGTTTTAAGTGCATCAGTAGCTTCACCTCTAAAAGAGAGAGAATTTACCAGAATACAGAGCCAATAACGTTCAGTGTACTTTTTCTATTGTCCGTCATGGTGTGTGAGTTCGGTATATCACGGCAAGAGAAGTCATGACATCAGCAACGGAAGACCAAAGATAAAGAGACAATTAAAGTTAATCTCAAAAGTGTGACAGAAGATGTCATAGGTATGAGCGAATAGACTATCTATAGATAGATCACTTTTCTTGCTGCTACTATTTGATTGAGCTAGAAGGGATGAAACCACTGTGGTATGTTGTCTGGCCGGAAAACAACTGGTGTTAGATTGTCCCAAGGGTCTAAACGGGCAGTTTGTCAAAAAAAAAACTACGGACTTTCACCCAGGAGGCCGCTGTTCGTGTCCAATGTGAAACCAACATGTTGTTGTCATTAAGTTTAGATGTTTGAATTCACGGCCGCCACGTTTTGCTGCGACCGTATTGGAGCGTTACACAGTTTCACAATTGCTTTCACTTTTTCGTTTTATAATCTGCTGATTTAATAAGAGTTTTGTGACCATCAGAGCGTTTAAAAATGATCCAACCGCAGGGCATTTACTTTTGTAACTCTCCTCACCAGCAATAACTCCTCCCTCTTAGCTACTTAGGAGTAGGCCCGCCATGGGGAAAAAAAAAAAGAAAGTAAAACATTTTCAAATAAGGTCTTGGACGAGTCAATTGCTGCACCCTCCGGGGAGCCTCGCCATAATGGAGCCGAGCAGAGATGTTCCACGCACACGATGAATCAAGCCGGACCTTTGAATGTGTACGTGGGGAAGGGGGGGGAGAAGTAGGTTTGGAACAAATGATAGGCGCATTAAATATTCATCATTGGGAGCAGCGGCGCCGCACATTTAGGATATTAAAAAAACCCAGAGCCGACGCGGTGCAGCGTGGGCAGTATTCATTACAGCGGCGGACTTTTTGTCCACTCGTGAGTTTTGACACGCCGGCCAATATCTTTTGTGTGGCAGCCCGGTCCCTCTGGCAAACAGCGGACAGGAGAAGCGGGGGAAGAATAACGTGTTGAAAGGAGGGATCGGACAAGTCAATTACTGCAACCTCAGGGGAGCCCGACAGCCTGGCTACAGTACAGGCAAAGTAATAAGCAGTGATTTCCAGTCCCGGTCCCTTTACTGTAACTCGTGTGTGTGTGTGTTTGTGCACATGGAGTGGTATGATTTATGGAAGGCTGTGTGTGCAGTGCAAGAGTTGTCGTGCATATGAGAAAACATGTGTGTTTGTGTGTTTTTGCCTGTGTGTGACACGTGTATAAGGAACGTGTGTCTTTGAACAAGGACCTTTTTTCTGGTGTGTGGGTTTAAATGTGTGCAAATTTTCTAGGATGTGTATGAGAGAATGTGTTTCTTTTTTTTTTACATGAGGAAGTGTGTGTGTGTGTGTGTGTGTGTGTGTGTGTGTGTGTGTGTGTGTGTGTGTGTGTGTGTGGCTGGTTGTTATTCCTGTGCTTTCTTTTCCGTTGGGATGCTTGGATGCAGAATTAAAGTGATTTCTTAGTCAGCACTTTGCGAAATCCCACTGCGAATTTGTGTGTGTGTGTGTGTGTGTGTGTGTGTGTGTGTGTGTGTGTGTGTGTGTGTGTGTGTGTGTGTGTGTGTGTGTGGACGTAATGCTCTTTATGAGGCCAAAGCAAATACTCAGAAAGATATCCTCATTAAAAAAACAGAGATACAGAGGTTGATAATGAGGTAAACTTTCAGGGGGACAAAAACTAACAAAAAAACAGAACTTTCCAAGAGGCAACATGCTGATTTTCAAGATATGATAATCTCCCAGAAAAGAAAAAAAAAACAGCCCTGTGCTTTGGGGCGAACATCAATTAAGAGTTTGTTCACAAAGTGGGGCAAAGCAAAAAAAAACAGCAGTGTTACCAGGAGGGGAGGAGGAGGAGGAGGAGGAGGAGGAGGAGGAGGAGGAGGACACCGAGTCAGTCGGTATGTGCTGAACTCAGCTGGACAGTGGGAAACAGTTTGTCTGTGTCGAGTCCCAGACTGATTCTTATGACTAGAATCTGACAGCTCCCTGAAAAACTGACAATATACTGCAAAAAAAAAAAAAAAAAAAAAAAAAAAAAAAGAAGACGAATCCCCAAAAAATTGTATCAAACATACAAAATATACGTTTGCAGTCTCTATGGTTCAGCAGAGAGAGAAACTCGCCTGCACTTATCATTTAATTATCTCATGGGATGTCATATTAATGCCTTGAACAAGCCATAGGTGCCTAGTTGAAAGTGTGGGGCGCGAGATTAGTGACAGGCGAGGGTCTGCAAATTATTAAAATTATTATTAAAGCTCAGTTTATATTACGCTTTATATTACAGTGTTTCCCACAGTACTTTGTGAGACTGTGGTGGGTGGACCTTGGACCTTGTTGGTGGGTACGGGGTGCAAACATTTGTATGTGCACTTTAAAGGGAAAATGCATCAATCTGGTGCACTTTTGGCGGCAAATTTAAGAGGCTATATCTATGAAGAACTTTTCTCTTGTAAAAAGGTTTTATGCTATGGTAAACTAATCCTAAACACATTGGTTGTAAAGATGTGACTGGTGATGACAAGTCACAAGTGGTAAACTAGACAGGGTCCGTGTTTCAAGTCGAATAGTAAAGGTTCAGCTACTTAGGGTTTTAAACACTTTGGCTCGAACATTAATCTCACTAAATGTGTCGCTTGTCAAAGTTAGTTTTCGAGTGCAGAACCTGCTCATTGTTGCCCCTTGTGGCCGTTTGGGGGTTAACAAGCCTCTGCAACTTTCTAAACTACGAATTTTCAATGGGGTGAAGAAGACGCCATACTGAGAAACTTGGATAAGTGACACAAAAGGAGAGATGTATGCTAATGCAGTCTAATACATATCCCGCCTCCATAACGATTACCATCATTTTGTTGAAACTGTTTCGGTGACTCTGGGTTCTGATACCTGGAATTTTTTTCAAAACAGACAGATTTACTGAACTCCGGCAGTAACAAAATCTGTCATCAAATATTTTCTCACTCCATTCTCTTTGTGTTCAAAACATTTAGCTAGCATAGAGAGCTTCAAACTTTGGCTTTCACCGGTTTCACTGACAAACGGTCTTACCATCTGTCGTTAAAGTTAATGCCGCGAGTTACTTAAAGGCCTGTCAAAATAAAACAGCTATGTTTTTAGGCTGAAATGCTTCTTCTGCAGCTGGTGTCTGTACTCAGCCAAATACAGTTTGTGGGGGAAGAGGCTCAACTCTAAAACACTGCTGAATAACTTTGAGTAGTGCCCACAGCAGAGTGAAAAAAATAAAATCTTCTTTAGTAAGAATGATCTAGGTATGCAAGTCAATGGGCTACTTTTTTGCTGTCCAAGTTTTGGATTTTATAGGCTCCTGATATCAGTTTCCATGAACAGATTGGATACTGAAATCAGATTGATAAAATCAGACCGATCCCTATTCAGAAAACCCTCCAAAATGTGCAGCCTCTATGCGGTTTCACGAGGAATGCATTATAAAAAGGACAATGCATTCTTGTCCTTCGTTGAGGCTCCTGTGTTGCAGAGAGATTTACAATTCCGTTGCAAATAAGTTCGCTTCTGAACATCATTTGTAGAATATAGATTTAATAAAACCCCCTCTACAGTTCTATAAAGAGAGGACTCGTTTTCAGGCATCTTGGTGATAATACCAAACTGGACTTGGAATAAGCCGGTCCAAATGAGAATGCCATGGACTGAATAAAAGAAGCGGACGTAGTCTCTGAGACTGAAAAGTGAAGCAGATGTGCAAATGCCTTGAACTTCCATTCTTTCTAATGGACATCAGAGGACCCTTCTGTTTGCAAAAAGAAGTCAGATTGTATAGAAGTCCATAAGAAAATGACCCTACTTCTTACTTGATGTATTCCCTCAGTAAACATTGTAAAAATGTCTTTATGCTCTCAATCTCTCGTTTCATGTCTCCTTCAATACAGCACGATGTTCATTGAATAAATGATGGTTTCATTTTGAGTAAAATAGACTATAGAGCAGGGTAGGGAGTGGCTATCTCGTGATTGATACGTCACTACCACGGCAACCTGTCAATATGGATAGAGGTGGTATAAATGCGTATTCCTCCCCAGCTCTAACCTCTAGTCCAAACATGCTCACTTCGGGCTCCAAAAAAAATCAGAGACTTTAAAACAGCAGTCCACAAAGCAACGTCCACTTCTTATATACAGTCTATGGTTGCCCTGCAGGATCAGTACATTTGTTTCTCTGGGCTTCTGTGTGTTCCACTCCTCCATCTTCACAAATGATTCAATTGTGGTTTTTGACCGAGTGATGGATGGGAAAAATACTTTTTCTCTTCAACTAAAAAAAAAAAAAATGAGGACATAGAGAGAGTTGGAAAGAGGGAGGAAGGGGGAGAGAGAGAGAGAGAGAAAGAGAGGGAGAGTGGATTTATTCTAAGAAAAACTAAATATATCCCATCAAGGTGCAAAACCAATTCCAACTTAGCACGGTGTTAAAATGTCTACTGTCAGCATTGCTAAACCAGCCCATCTCTGCTGAACGCCCTTGCTACAGCCCAGTGGAGGAAACGCACACACACATTCACACACACCACACACATTCACACACACACACACACACACACACACACACACACACACAACACACAACACAGTGAGCGACTGCGTTCTTAGGCGCTACGAAGGTGCACTCGGGCATTTTACAGTATTGAGGTCGGCCTCGTCCATGTTTTGCTGAGCTTCATCAATCTCCAAGAGCTGTTACCAACAAGCCGATAGCAGGAAGGGAGGGTTTGGGAGAAAAAAAAGAGGCTGGAAAAGGACAGGTGAAAGCAGATGCATTAGAGGGGAAGAAGAAGAGAAGAAATGGGAGGAAGGAGAGGTAGGAAGGAAGGACAGGGAGAAGGTGTGAAGGATTGATGGGAAGGAAAGGAGGCCAGAGGAGACGATGTGAAAGACGGGGAGCAGGACAGAAATGGAGGAGAATTAAAAGACGCAGGAGAAAGAGAGAAGGAAAATAAAGGAGACCACAAAGTGGGAGAAAAACACACCGAAATAAAGAAGGATGGAAAACGCAGCTTTAAGGGAGGAGGAGAAGAGAATCAGAAGGATAGAACGCGAGGAGAGATACCAAGGTGGGAGGAAAATAAGCAGCTTATTAAAAGGGACTGCGCTGGAGACGGGGAGGAAAAAGCAGCAGCAGCTTTTCCTTTGCTCTCCTCCTGAGAAATCTGTGGATAATGTGTTGCGGAGGAAAAACATTTTGCTTACCGCCCCTTAAAAACAGGCTTAACTAGGGTAAAAAACCCAAAAGGCAGGGCAGAGAGAGATAACGCCGCTGCTGACGGCAGCCGAATGGGGCTGAGACGCCGGACAGAACTGGGTTGGCGTCTTTATCATCTTATTTAGCTGCGATTGGCACAGACGTACGCTATCATCTGGGTGTTGTCAGTATTAGGAGTTGAACCAGCAGGAATGATAATGCAGATCAAACCATTGGGGAAAGAAATCCAACCTTTAATGTGTTACAGCAGTATCATTTAAGACTTAAAACCCAATAGATAAAAGGAAAACCACACTGCAAAAATATACCAAGCAGGAACCACCAACTTTCTTGAAACAAGCTTAGAAATCGGGTCAATGGAAAACAAAATGCGACCTAGTAAGAATAAAGATTTGATGTAAGCAGTAAGGCTTTAGAAAATCAAGATAAAAGCTGCTGTGTGAGACGACATAATACTTTTTGAACTTTAGCTCAGTCAAAGATAATACAACATGGAGTCTTTAGGGATTAATTCGACTGCTTTGCTACTGAATGTCGGATGCACGAGGACCAAAACCTGAAAACATTACATTACATACGGCCCCCGGAAAAATAAGGATTTATTTTATCACTCGGGGTGTCACAAAGTCAGGCTTCCGCCATCCCGGAGGGAGAGACGGGAGAGGGACAGAAGAAGATGTGGAGAGAAAATAAAAATAGGGAAAAAAAACGAGAGAAAGGAGAGAAAATGTCAAACCGTCTGGCCTTTTCTTGGCAATCCCACCACGATGTCTGTCTGAGAAATGAATCTTCTGTCATCTTTAGATGGGGATCCCTCACACATATCTGTCTCCACCCACACTTCCCTCCCTCCCTCTCTCTTTCTCTCAAATTCATCCTCCCCCCCTTTTTCGAAATCTCCTTTTCACTCCACTCTTCTTTTAACTGCACTTCCTGTGCTGATATTAACAGTATCTCCATCTGCATTATTCCTTGTTTTTGTGCGTTTTTCGAGCACAGGATGCTCTTTCACTCTCTCTCTCTGTTGAAGCCATTATCCCCCTGCCTGGCTACTTATCTTCTATCTGTATCCCCCCCATCGGTCCGCCTGGGACACAGACCGACGCACGCACAGCTATCAAGCTTTCCATTCCTCTGTAATCTGTCATATTGTTATCAGCCGGACTGTGATGTGTTTTTTTGGTCCCTTCCCCTCATGGCTTTTGATGTGACACGGTGTGGAACTGCACATCTTATCTGCTGTAAAGAGACAACCTTTCGGTCACACCTACCGACCTTTTATAACGGAGATTGCCTTTTGATATCTGAACATCTTTAACGTGATTTACATTTTTTTTTTATCTAGTTGGTGATAAAGAAAACCATGAATGTGGGATGAGATAGCACTGGAGTCTGTGTTCTTTTTTCTGTCAGTTGACAATTCTATTTGTTCGATTGATTTGAGGTTGAGGTTTTTTTTAATGGTTTGAAGAAAGATTAGACCCATGAAGAGCTCTTAAAACACTAATCTTGGTCATTACACAGTTTGTAGTCAAGTGAGAGTGTTATCACCCCAATGGTGTAGTTTTAATGAAACACTGCTTGTGAGACTGTGACTCAATAGCGGACTAAATGAGTGTAGTGGACGTTTTCACCCAGTGATAAAGTGACAACCAGGACCCCTCATTAAAAATAAATAAAGTTTGTGATTATGACAATACTAAACGCTGTCTGTTGATCTAAAACTCCTGATGTGGTGGAGCAGAGTATCACCATGTTTAAAACATCTTCAGGTTAAGAGTTTAAGATATCATGTGGGTTGCTTCACTTTTGCTGGTGTGTGCAGACATATTGTAACACGAACAGCTTGAATCTGGTGTCTACCTCCCTTTTAACACAAGTTCAACACATAAATATATATTTTTAAATGATGTAAATTAGCTTAGCCACACTTCCTTCTGTTTTGCATAAAGAGACTTGAAGTTAAATCTGATGCCAAAATGTTTTGACAGTAAGGAAAAGCGCAAAAGAAAGTGTTTCCTGCTGCTGAACTTGGAATATTGGTTGAAGAGAAGACCATTTTTGGAACTGCAAGTGTGAGGAGAGATCACAGAAGTAGAGCTGCTGTGTAACTCTTTAAAAGATGGGAAAATAAGAGAGTGGCCTTCCGGAAAAAGAAAGGTGGAGGTCAAAAAAGTAACAGAATTTTCTGCTGTTGTGGTCCCAAACTCAGAGCTCCAGTAAAATAACTGTTTGTGCTTGTTTCCCTCACTCTCTCCACTTCTTCCTCCGTAACAGTGAAGCACTTTGTACGCCTGCTTGTCTTAGACATTTAATCTCAGATTTCCTCTGCAGCAGTGGTCAGTCGGCAGTCATACATCAGCTGCAGCGGACAATTCTACATTTTTCCGCTCCCTCCTCCTATATTTTGCTCCTTTAAACAGGAACGCCCTAAAATAGATATTTCAAGAGACCATCGGGACATTTCCAATGGGCCGCTAAACCTCCGTGAAGTCCTCAAGTAAAAAGCAGAAATGCATTTAGGCTGTTTAGCACCTAAAAAGAGCCACCAATCCAAAGTAACTGATCTGTAGTCTCTGTAGCTGCAGCCCGCTCCGACACAAGAACAATAAAGAAGGCCATCGATCATACACTCTGTATTCATTTCTGCGGACTATAGATTTTGTTTGAATTTCATTACTATTTTTGTGCACCTGCGTTTTACTTGATTGTAAAGGTATAATGTTAAATGATGCTTGCACCGTACAGCAGCAACAACAAAACGTTTTTTTTGTAACTGACTTGATGACTTGTTGATGGAGGAATTGACCGTTAGCTAGTTAGTGACAGTGTGGGCTCCATGACAGCTTGACAGATTAGCAGCAGGGGGCGGGGCTTAAGGAAAGGCCCATAGAAACTAAATCTTGGTCGACTTATTGGAGAGAACTGATTGACACTGACGATGAATGAAGTTAGGTTAACATGGCCTATTTATGCTGCCATGACTGAAGCAGCCCTGATGTTACAGGTCTGATCTGGTCTAAGGCTGGTGGAGGTCTGTCTCAGATCAAGTTTGGTCAAGGACTTCTCAGGCTCAAATCAGTTCAGGGTCAAACTAAAAATACCAAACACGTACTGTAGAACATCACCACTCTTTGACGGCATTTCAATGGAAGTCAACAGCGCAAATCTGAAAACGTCAGTGTTTTGTGTGAATACAGCCATCCAACAAGCCGCCCGATATGAAGCTGGTCTAAACAAGACGGCACCATGAGGTGGAGGGAGGATGGGAGGGAGGGAGGGTTGGAGGGAAAATGAGAGACGCTTACGTGTTTCTCTCCATCGATCCTCTTGTCGGCCTGTTGAACAGCCTCCAGGTACTTAAAATGCATCTCCATCAGTCGATCAACCTGGAGGGGGAATGAAACGGAGGCAGAGAAAGTGAGAGAAAGCAACGAGACAATAAGAAAAATATTCACAGTACTCATTCATTGATTCTTTTTAACCGTTTGCTGGCAGCCTCTTGAGACTGTTACGGGGACGGGTTTAATCAAACTGACAACGAAGACAACAGTGGACATCAAACATCCCGGTGGAGAAGACGTCCGCGCTTCATTTGCTCGACAGGCAGTTTTCTACATCAAAAGTCCTGCGTTCTATTAAAATGGCCTTGAGCAAAACACTGAATATGAAGCTTTTATTGCATATGTGAGGGGAATTGTGGGAGCATTGCGGCTGTGGTGACAGGCTTGATATTTCAATTACTTTGTGAAGTTCTGTAACATGTGGCAGAACTTATACTACACAGGTTCAGAGTGATGCAGTCATTGACTGAGTGACCTGAATGTATTTAACCTGCCCTTCCCTCAGATAAAGATAAGATTAGAATGTTACACACTCGGATAGCCCAAAGTGATGTCCTTACATTGCTAGTTTTGTGCCCATATCAGTCCAAATCCAAAAGCACATTATATTTACTAGCATTTGTGATGTTTTTATCACATATGCTAGTAAATCCTAACGTTTGTGAAGGTTGAACCAGCACATTTTTGGCACTTTTGCTTGAAAAATGACAGAAATGATCAACCATTCTTTAATCATTCATGTACGTGCGGTTGACTGATCCTTTAATATTTGCAGCAGTTCTAAAAATTTAACAAAAACATAATGAATAGTCGAAAAATATAAAATAACCCTGTGTTTGTGCAGTATATTGAAAGATATGTAAAGACTTAATGCCCCTGAAAACTTGGTTTCAAACTTTTATTTCATAACTTTACATTTATATTGACTCAATAAGAAAATATCAAAGTTCAAAGAGGTATGAGAGGTATCATTTACCAAGAGTCAGGACTGTAAGGGTGTGAACTTTCCCATTTCCCATTAAAAGTTTCCATTCACATTCTTTCTACGACCATTTCAAACAAACTAAAAAGAGCACAGATAAAGAATTCTCTTATGTGAATTCACAAAAACTGTTCCAAAAGAAAATAGCCAATAGTAAGAACCACATTGAGAAAATATGTTTTCATGGCCTTTAAATGTAGAAAATGTAGGCCCTGTTCTGATTCCCTTAACTGCAGAGAGACCCTGTGACCAAAACATAAGGACGTATGACCCACAAACGCCTCGGCTTAGTCACCCTGATGAAGCAATCTGCTGGCAATCAAAACAATAGATAGAAAAGTGAAGAGAGGAGAAGGATAACAAAGAAAAATTGTCAGAAGATGGTGAAGACTAACCTTCTCACAGTCGTTCTCTGTGAACTTGTTGAGGAGTCGGCTTCTCTGTTGGGACTTGAGGTTTCGCAGCATGGAGGCGATGATGGAGCACACGTGTTCTACGGAAAGAAAAGCGAGACGTAAAGACAAAGCTTCCTCGTGTATACCTCAAACACTTTTACGCGGTTTTATGAAATGTTTATTCAAATTAGCAGTTAAAAAAAAAAAAAAATCCCGAATCATTCACACCCACAGCCCCCAAAATGATAAAATTAAAAGACAGATAGAACAAATCGATGAACAAATGATGATTTGCAATTACAGCCCGCAGACATTTAACAATCTGAAATAGAGGAAAAAGTGAGGAGGAGAAAATGTTAATGAAATTTAGAAATCAATTATCATGTTTTAGGGCACGCTGGAACATGCGGAACAGTTTGGGCTTTGGCTGAATTACATTTCTCACGGTGATAAAAACTTGTCTTTGGCAGCTCTGGGGACATTTTAGCGATGGGGAAGTCTAAAAAATATGCTAATTGACAAAATCGGCGACAAAAATTTGTTAGGTCCATTGAGTGCCCTTTGTTAACCCAATGCATGCTGTGTAGGATGGGTTATCTCATTCAAAGGCCTTCTTGCCCACAGGCTGCAACAGAAGAAGACTATCGTGGTATAATATTTCTCTATTATATTGAATGAACAATACAATCTGCACACAAGGGGGGGGACAGAATATGACACTGTAAAAATCTCTGGATACACAGAGTGGGGAAAAAAATGTAATTGGACTTTATCAACAAGAGGTCAATACCCTCTCTCATCGAGGCTTTGTAGTTGCTAAGCAACAAGAGTACAGGAATCAATCCCATTTCTGCTTCTTTTAAAAAGGGGTCGTGTTTGCTGTCAGCTCCCTTTGTGCGATTCCCTGCGACCCGCTGCGCCCTTTCTCACAACACTTGAAGGCTGAGAAAACTCTAGGCTTTGACACCTGCCAACGCCAAATCGTACAGAATATACACATATCCAATAATATCGTGAAGATGATTGGCAGCACAAAGAGGCAGGGAAAGGCACGGAAACACAATATAGATCAACCTGGAGTCGTGTTCCATAAGAAAGAAGGTCCATTCAAAAATATATCCTACATAAGGCTAAACTAAAAACAAAATCCTGCTAATTACTTCTCTTGAACGTCTTCTGTTCTTCTTAAAACAAAACCTTCAATATGACCATGGTCCCCGGAGGATGAGGTCTACTGACATTTGGAGATACTCTGACTTTTCTTTAAGTGCTACTTTTTGGGAGATATATTCATGTCCTGTTTGTAAAAAAGCTTTTGGTGGAGCTCCATCATCAGGTCAAAACTGTCTTACACTGGTTCACGACCAAACACCTGCAGAACGAATGGCATTCCCATCAGCCTCTGCTGCACTTTATTTTATAGCTCTAATAAGCAAAAGATAGCATGCCAACACGTTCAAATAAGATGCTTAACAAGATAAACATTTTACCTGCTAAACATCAGCTCGTCAACATTGTCATGTGAGCGCAATATCATTTAGCTCAAAGCACGTGTGCATAAGTGCAGTGTCACAGAGCTGCTAGCATGGCTGTAGATTCATTTTTTTAAACATTTAAGATGATCTATTATCAAAGGAATACCAAATAGTCGTGTACTGTACTTGGAAGTATTTTTAAGGGGTTTAGTTTTCACCTTTTCCAATCAATGCTTGAAATAAAGGATACAAGCCTCTTTTTTTTTTTACAAACATTTTGATTTAGATTAAGGTGTTAGTGTGTTTCAGAGGAGAAATGAAGGGGTTTTTGTTTCATAATGTATGTCAAAGTAAATGCCGCCATCTACTTTTCGTTACATATCATGTATATCACAAAAACTGTAAACTACAAATGCATATCGCAGTTTTAATGTCTGACTGGCTGATTGGTATGACTGGTTTTACATGTACTAAAAAGGTGTGCCCTGGTTGTACACCAGGTAGTTTCAGTCCAAGGTCCCCTTATTTAATTCAAGCAACCTTATTTCCTGTACACAATGACATGGAGGCTAACTGCCATTTCCGAAAGGACGCTACTTTATCAACTTGATCCGAGTGGTAATTGATGTCGCCACCTCCGCACCCTGCCGGGGAGGCTATTGATCGCCGGCTGTAGAATGTTCTCTCCAAAGAGTTTAAATCTAGACAGCGGCTGTTCCTCTGAGATCCATGAAGGGATGCAGGCAGGATTACATCTTGAGTACAAGATGGAGGGCAGGGCTGAGTAAAAGAGCCTTTAGAAAAGGTGTCCGATCGATGCTTAATTTACATGCTTTGCTTCGTACTTAAATCTTGTGTATAAAAACAAGGACTCATTTACGTCATCACTCTTTACAACTAGCAACATCTTCCACAAAAACTTCACGAGAGCCATGAAAAAACAGTAAGAATCAAATACACAATTAAGACTTTACAAGACCAATTTGTAGCACAGTGCTGTTACACACATGACTCATTTCTACATGATCTTAAATGCTAAAATTGCTGAATCCTCTCACCGGCAACCAAATAGCAGCACATGCACTTCTTCAATTATACGGTGGAGTTTTGTGGGGTACCATTTTTTTATTTTTTTAAATCGGGGTCGAGTAAATTAAATAATTGCTGTTGCTATTGACGGTAGCTTGGTTTAAGTGACCAGAAATCCCCTTGTTGCTCCAGTGACGATTCTTTCTGATCAATCCCTGGTCTGTAGTGTTATAACTCAACCTTCCAGTCAAGCCTGGTGTTACCAAAATAAAGCCAGTCCAGTTGAGCAGAGTCATGCCGTACCATGCAGTGGAAAATGCGGCAATATTGTTGCGTGTTTTAAATACAGACTGATGACCATTACTGGACTCTACTGCCGCTTGGCAGATAATAATTGATTTAATGTTAAGTATGGTCAAGTCCAGCAGTCTTTACTATATGTTTTGGCCTTGTTGTGTGATCTGACAATGGTGTCAAAAGGTTGATAATTGCTCTTCTGGGTTTGTTGCAGTGTTGGACAAGAACAGCTGGAAATGAAAGTTTATGAGTTTTAAAGCCACTAACCAGCTGTGGACACCCGGGCAGAAAAAAGTGACCAGAACGCCACAGGGCCATGAAGAAAAGTGTACGGTATAACTCACAAAGAGAGCATTTTATGGTAAATGCAATAGCTACATGGTGTTGTTAGAGTTGGCCCGTCCAAAAGGAAGTGCATAAAACCCACCCACTACCTGGTCAGAGTTGATAGACAATGTTTACCTGATGTCACTTTGTTTTATCTTAAGATGCCAGCCATATTATCTGCCTTGTTGCTGCCGTTTACATTCCTCCTGATGCAAATACAAAAAAAACACGACAGGAATGCACTGCTGTTTTTTGTTCTGCCATGTCTTTCTTGTGTACATAATGACAATAACTGATCCCTGAATCCTTGAAACTTGGTACTACCTTTTGCTTGATGGATATTTGCATTCAGATTGCGCCATCCTTGTCCAAATGCTAGCGTTCAATCATTCTCCACAATTTTTTTTTGCTTGCCTCTCCTTTCCAGAGCCCCGAAGTTAACATGCAAATAACCTTTAGTGGCTTGGATTCACAGATTGATTGACAGCTGAAGGAAGGGCTGTGTAGTTAGGAATAACAAGTGGAGAACAAATCGTTTGTGCCTCGCCAAGAGACTGGACTCACTGTGCCCTGGGGAGAGCAATCAGCCTTCCAGCACCACAGGCTTACCTCTCAGGGGTTTTTTAGAGACCGCATTCACTGTCTGAGGGACCAGGAATGAACTCTGGCTCTGAACACCACAAAGGCAATCTGTCAAATCAAAGCAAAACTAGCGTGCACCAAACCAATAAAATATAAACTAGAAATTAGAAATCTCCCTCTTGTTTTCGGATTGTTCTCAGATCAGAAACGTAGGCAATCTAATTTCAGTTAGACTTAAAACGTTTCCTGTACTACTGAATGCACATTACATTTCCTCTAAATGTCGAGCACGTCCTGTCCTCAACAGAATATTAAGAGTAAAAGCTTTCATATACAACTAAATATACCACTGTACATTTTGTCAGAGTGCGAATTTGCAGAGCTAGAATGCGATCAATCCCCACCAGTGGGAAAGACCAAACGTGAAGCTGCTAATTAGATTTATACACAGTGATCTAAAGGCAAATCTCTCCCTCTGAAATACACTAATAATAGGATTATACAGCGTGACTCTGACAACACAGATTACAATCAAACTTGAATCGCGTAAAATGTTTCTGATCTCGATCTGAGCCAAAGGCGCGCGGTGCTGGGAGGAGAGACGATCAAATGAGGGCTCCACTTCATTCTCTGCTTTCTGACTGCAATGTCTGACGCAAGATTTATCAACAACTCCAGATGGACCCGTTTCTCTATTACAGGCACTTATCTCCCCTCATATATTCTGCTATGTGGTTCTCTCTAAATCTCCATTTGTTAATATCAGAGGATAGATACTGGTGATAAAGTAATGGGCTGATAAAATTCCATCTTTTATCTTCGTAATGAAACTGCCATCATTTGAGAGAGTGAAATGTTTTAAGTAAAAGCACGTTATATCCATCTTTGTCCCCTCACTGCATACTTCCAACACCACTACACGGCCACAAAATGTGACAATATTCACTCTGCTAGCACGCCTCACTCATTACCTCTTTTAATGCTTTCATTAGAACATAAGGGGTCAAGGCGAGGCCGTTCACTCCGCTCCAAGGTGTTTGCATGTCAATCGAAACACATCAACCACAGAGGCCTCCGTTACCCTTCCCGAGCCTCTCTCTCTCTCTCGCTCTCCGCCAAATAAACACCTTTGTGAGCGCGGGCACACGAAGAAGCATTCTTTGGAGCTACGACTTCTGTGCCTCGCCATGTAAATGAGCTGTTTACTCCTGCTCCCACTCTCGCGCTCCCTCGCATCATTAGCCGCCTAAATATAACAACCGGCTGCCACCAATTTCCATCACGCAATGGTAATGACATAGCACATACACCTCTAAACTGACACCCTAAAAAAAACAAGGTGTACGGCAGTGTCGTGACAGGAATGTTGACGGAGAGAGGAATGCAATTTGTTCTTCTTCTTCTTCTTCTTCTTTTACCATCCACTTACAATGTCTCTATTAATTACGCCGCTCTGTATGCCAATGTGGTCCCGGCAATCCCTGGTCATTTGGGCTGTGTCAATTTCAGACAGGATTTCACAGGGATCGATCTATGCGGCGTGGTTTGCGATAGAGAGCGCCGCGGAATGAGTGGCGAGAGAGAGACAGCGCTAAGTATGAGAGGACAGAGAGGACTCTGCCTCTTAATTACTTTGGTTTGAAGCGGCCGATGGCTAATTAATCTACAGTGTCATTGTGTTATTCTGGAGAACCACTTGATTCACAGCATTTTCAATTAGAAGTCGCCTGAGAAAGAGGGGCTCACTCAATACGTCTTATATAATGACGGGCATCTCGTCCTGCATATAGCTGTTAGACTAATCAATGGGAGGCATGATGGGAAATCCTTTACACGCTATGTTAATTATGGAAAAACGTATTCGAAAAATTCCATTCGCGTGTGCATATTTAATTGCTGAGACTGCTAATTTGTACGGTTGAATACAGGCTGATCTGCTGGACGATGTACGCGTTGCTCTCACTAGCGAATCCACCATTACTGGGGTGGCACCATCCAACTGAACGCAATGTCATGGTCAGCCAATGACGGCACAAACTTTTGATAATGGCGAATGATAAATTTGATAATTTAGTAATCACTCTTTTTTTCCCCTTTTAAAGTCAAAATCCATATATTATGGATATTCCTATGGTCTAAGACAGTCCAAAAATATTAGTAAAAATCAACCATTCAGTCTGTTTACTATTACATTCAATTTCTTACTATTTAGTTTATTTATTATAACTTTTGTGTTTAATTACCTATTTATCATATCTTTTTTTTTTTTGCTGATGCCTCTTGTTTACTGTAAATTGCCCAATACAGGATTATCTTATATTATCTCAAAAGCTCTCACCTGAATCTAAAAATCAAATTTGTGATGTCATCAAGTATTAAGTCTGGAAAGATGTTATTTATGACACAGAGCACCCAGGGTAATGTTCTAAATATATAGCTACATGTTCTGCTTCTCATCTGAGAACACTACAATAGAATAGAGCTCATTTGGGTATAAAACAAGAGAAACTAAATCAGTCTCCCATTCATCGTCTTTGGAGCAGCTACAGTCTTTATACTATTGATGGCAGCATACAAGCTTGAGACTTACTTCTCTGGTTTCATGTTCACCAATAGAACTTTGAGTTTAAAATTTCCAGTGTGACATTTCAATAATTGTTTTAATTAAAATCTTGTGTTTTGGGACCCTAAGAATAATACAAGTCGCACAATGGTTAAGACATTGGCTTTGGGGTATATATATATATATATATATATACATTAACACGCCACTTCTATGTGACCTCCACAAGGGGGGATGTGAAAGGTATACTGTATTAAGACTTAGGGTTCATTTTCATGATCTTCTACTTTATAATTATGAATCAACAAACTTTATTACTTGCACTATTATCAGAAATATATGAATTTGTGTGTGGAATTATCCTCTTGGCCTGGAGACATTATATAGAGTGTGGTCTTAGAAGGAACATGAGGTTTTCATAAAGATGTATAAAAATGAACATGAACATCGTAGAATAAACACTTTGCTTTAGTTTCTCCCTAAAGATGAAGTTTATTGATGTTGCAGCTGATAAAAGCGCGGCCAAGTATGTCTAGTTAAGTGATTTGCAGGTAACAAGATGCCAAGCCTTCTTCAGAAACTGGGCTACGAGATGTCTTGAACATATTTGCTGGTAAAGAATAAGCCTATATGTAAATGGAAATACGGTTGAGTTTACATAGATGGCTTTGAAGTATCCTAAACTGCCTTTGAAGCAGAAGGTGTCAACAAGCAAAGCAGCGGATGCCAGCATCGTACCAATTATCAACTCCCCCAAAAAATACTCATCATACATCATCATACTGTGCCTCTCAAGATATAGTTTTGCTTGAGAAACACACGCATATCTCGACCTCACGTGCCAAACCTCACATGGAGAAAGAGCCTTTGGGATTGATTTCCACATCTCTTTTCAAAGTCTGTTTTTAAGTGTGTGTCCGCCTTGTCGGCGGCTTCAACACACAGGGGGAGAAGGTTTAACTGTGAGGGCGGGTTATCTTCCCTACTCGGCTGCTCAAGGGGGGTCAAAGGTTAATTCGTCCGGTCCCTGGGAGAGACGTGACACAATGGAAGACAATTTGTTCTCCTCTGCAGGGCTGGGAAGCCCCGCCAGATGTACCAAACTTAATTAATACAGACAGAGAGAGAGAGAGAGAGAGAGGAAGGGTTCCACATTTTGGTAGGTGGGTAAACAAAGAGCAGACAGATGGACGGGGTTTCTATCTCTCTTTCTTTCCCTCTCTTCTATGTTTTTTTCTCTCACCCTCTTTCTCATGGACATCCTTTCATTTTCTCTCTCACTGGCTCTTGTTTGCTCTCCCCATTTCTCACCCGGAGACAAGAGACGTTCAGAGAGCGCAGGCAGGAAAAATCAATCAAGATTGGATTGATAGTGTAAACTGACAGGCCGAAGAGGCAGCGAACCGTGATACACGAGCAGATAAGGACTGAGTGCATCACCGTGAAACAGGTGCGAGTGCATGTTGAAGAGAACTTGGAGGAGGAGAAATTAACCAGCGGTGATTAGTGCAGCCATTTAAATTAGAACAGTCAGTGATTTAAGATTTCTTTACAGGGCAAATAACAAAAAAAATTACGAGATTTAGAGGTCAGAAAAGTAGCCCCAACACATGCACAATCAACACCTCAGGCATTATCGTATTCACATTGTTAAGTTTCAATAATACGTTACATGGATCCTTTAAATCTGTAAATATTTTCAATAGAGAAAAACAAACTGTGTGACTAAGAACAGATTTTCTGTGAAATCAATGTTCCAAATTTGTGGAAATATATTTCACCGTCATCTTAACATACTGCTTAGCTTTATGTCTAAGCAAAAGTGTGTAGAGTGTATGGAATAGCGTAAAACTAAACAAACAAAAAAAAAAAACATTGATTCATGTAAAAATCAAATCTTCTAAGATTTGTGTGGAAATCATTGATTTCAAGCAACTGGTATCTTGTTACCCCGATGGTTTGGTTTCTATTGTTTTGTTTCCTTGATCTGTGTGTTATCACATTTAATTGCTACTGATAGCATTTAATTGTTAAATAGTGCAATAATGGAACACCACTACTTTCACTGCTTGGTCTGACGGGTCACACTTCTATAACTGGTCAAACATAGTGACATGTTTGCAGCCAGTTTCTGTATTCATGAAGAAATTGCATCAGCAGTTGCCTCGTTCTAATTAGTGACTGACCTTCATGCTCTTTCTCTGAAGCAGCAGTTTTCTTCATCTTCTTGGGTGTTTTCATGAAAAGGGGAAAGATGGTTCGTAAGCCCAGGATGTCCACAAACTTGTGACAGTTATCTGCTCCCTCCGGTCCAATCATCCCGTGGTCCAGGACCTTCATTGCACTGGTTCGAGACATTTTCTTTTCTCTGCAGCAGAGAGAGGACAAAATGCTTAATTCGGAGTAACTTATTGTTTCAATGCAATAAATATGAAATAAATATATTATATATAGAATTACGACCTAGCGTTTGTATCAGCGAAATGCTAAGCTATTTCTATAAAGTTATTCTTCATGCTAATGAATGATTACTTTAATCTTATGGCATTTTAGAAGTTCAGCTGATTATTCTTATGATCAAATCTCACAAACAGTGTTGATATTGTCAAACCATCAGTATCCTACGACAAAATAAGAGTATACCTTAAACTAAACTACTTATTTCTAATTATAATCATCATACAATGGAACCTTAAAAACTAGGCACCTTTAAATAAGATAAAACAATCATTTGATTCGGGTGTTAATCTTGAAAACCTGTTTCAAGGTAGCAAAGAATTTAGCAAGAAAATAAACTACCACAAAAGATCAAAAAATGTATGTCTTGTCAAACAAATTAATTATATTATAAACATCTGTTTTATATTCATTCAAGCATTGGCACTATAAGGGGGACCAACTGTTTCATACTCTGTTTACCCCCCCCCCCCCCCCCACTCCACGCCTCCTCTCGGGAAATGTAGCTGTCTGTCACCGTGTCACTTCCTCCATTCCCACCAATGACAGATGACAGTGTTTATCTCAGAGGAGGGACACATATTTCAGGCAGTTGAGTCTGGTTCTCCAGACAGACACATTATATATGATGGACGGCTGGAGGGGCCAGGATGGGGTGGGGGTGGGGACGGGGGCCATACACAGTGCACTTTCCGTAAGGGAACTAGGCAATTCAATTTAGAGACAGGCGACTTTACGCAGCGTCCTGGTGCCGTGAACTACGCCGTCGTCGATGTCTAGAGGGTGCTGTCATGACGACAGCAGTTTTTTTTTTTTGATTAGACTCAAATTCTTCGTGACTGAATCGCTCAAAGACTGGGCCCTGAGAGAATGTTTATTCACCTGTGATGACCGATCAGAAAATGTCAACATTCCCACTAAAAAGCTAGGGGAGCTTGTATTCACAAATGTTGGAGATACTTTCTAAAAAACTGCCAGTGCTCCCTCACCGTGAACTGCAGATACGGTTTTTAGACATCTGTAAAATCACAGTTTTAGGTGTCTAGTCTGACGAACATTTAACTCTGCTGGGAATTCATCAAGACACCAGGTGTGAAATATGTATGGAGCACATGGCTGAAGAGGCTTTGTAGGATTTGAAAGGATTTTCATGAGTACAAATATAGCGTATGTTGTCTCTGGTATGGGTCAAGCTCTAAAAAAAAAAATCTGGATCCTATATTTCCCACAATTCAACTCAATTCTTTGGACTATCTTCCTCTGAATGTCAAAAGTTAACACCTCTAGTTTTTAATGTACCCAGAACTCTACGATAGTACCACATATTTGAACAGATACTGTACAAAACTGTATGTGTATATACAGTATGTATGTGTATAAACCATAGACTGTCTATAGTATAAATAATAACATCACTGCTGTATCTACCCTGGATGATGTTGTTTTGAGCATCCAGCCAAACTCCATTCAGAAACTCAGACTTTTACAAATTTGCATCATCATGTCGTTATTGCAGCATCTTTTTTGCCTGTTTATTGCAATCAAATCAGTTTATTTTGGGTTCATACCACTAGAGGAAACCAGCCCAAGTGTGGTTTGCTGGAAACAGTGACCAGCTTGGTGAAATTCACAGAGTGCCTAGGGATGCAGCGTTTGGTTTTACGTATTTTGGACCTATCCAATATGTACAAAGCAGCAATAGTGGTTATTTTGGAAATGGCTGAGTGAAAGGTTGGCATCTACATTGCTACACGAGGTTCAGCGCCCATTTCTCTGTGGTGTGTCTAGCACAAGTCGCACACGCACACGCACACGCACACACACACACACACACACACACACACACACACACACACACACACACACACACACACACACACACACACACACACACACACACACACACACACACACACTTGGCATGAAGACTTAATGGGAAAGTTGCTGCATCCCTACAAGGTATCAGAATTTTAAGTATATCTTGAATTCTTACAAATTCACATTTAGTTTCTAAAAGTCATATCTGGGTTTGTTCTTCCTCTGTCCTCTGTCTTCTTCTTTCCTTTGTTTCCCTGGTGGATGATTAACCAGAAAAGTTGTTTTTTTGCATCTAATAATGAGATATTGATCCACCTTAAAACTACGTGTCCAATGCTGTGGTTATGGGCGCAGGGCTGCGGAGGCTGTGAAGGTTTCATAAATGCGTGTAATGTGTCTTTATGACTCTTTAAGGTCACACCTCTGCTTTGTAACGCTCCACCAACTGTTAATTGATCGGACCGTAATATAACATCGGCATCATAGCTCATAAGTGATGCATAGCTCATTCCGCAGATTTTGCAAAAACAAACCTATCAACTGCAGTATTGGACAAATATTTTCTTGTATCTCTGACTTAACTTTGCCAAAATGTTGGCTTTTCAAATGTTAACACAACAGGCTGCAATTAAGCTGCAATTATGACCTCTAACAAGCACTGTTATTCGTGTGTACAAAGGAGCCCATTTTAGCATCAATACTTGCTGAGCAGTATTCTTTAAATGTTACAATAGCCTGCAATAATTTATAGGGGGAAAAACTGTTATGAGCTTAGAATCAAGATATAATGAGTGATGGTCAAACTCATGTTGGCTGTGTATCAAATGTTGAAACAACACAAACAAGGAAGCTCTGTCATATTGAGTGGATGTTATTTTAGTGAGGTAACTGAAAATATGTTTGATTATGAGCTCCGTCTACTGGTTTCCAACTTGCGATTGAACTACATTTACCCTACTCCACTTATCATCAGTTGGTGAAGGGGAAGGAAGACCAAAAAACAAGCTGGGAAACGTAGATGAATTCGTTTTTTTTTTTGTTTTATGTTAAAGGAAATGCACTAAACACTCCCACATCAGCCTCACCTGAGCATGAGGTTCATCAGCTGAAGCCCCTCCCCTCTGAGGAAGCGGTCCCGATTGGCTGGCAGCATGAGGCAGGAACACAGAGCGTCGAAGAGGTTCTCCATCATCTCCTGCTCCTCGGCTGTGGACGGGTTGTGACGCTTGAACACCTGAGAGGGAAGGCGGGCGAGGAGAGAGAGAGAGAGAGAGAGAAAGCACCGAAGGGAAGGGAGTGTTTAGAACGGAAACGCAGGCAGGAAAATTATTTAAAAAACACAGCAACAGCTTGTGAAATGGTTTATTAGAGGTAGTTTGGGAATGTGGGCGATGTGAGCTCCTTTAATGATGAGAGGGAATAAGCCTAGACAGAAATATTAGCTAGGTTCATCCTATAATTAAGAACGGAAGGTTGACAGGGTGGGAAAATGCCAACAGCCACTACAAAAATGCTGGTCAATGAAAACTTTAGCTATAATTTATATTTCTGCTCAGAGTATGTATGAGTGGGGTTAATAGTGAGGCTGAAAATACCGTTAAAAATTGGCTTAGTGTTGGACTTGGCTTTATACTGCTCATGTTAAATCTTTGGTGTAGAAATGCTCATGTTTGAGAAACGACTGCGAGCTAAAGCAAACCGCGCACTAAAAATAGAGAGGAGAAGTGAAATCTTACAGATAGTTGCTGCAGTAACACATCAATGCCATCCATCTCTCCCAATAATTCTCTGGTATCTGTGGAGAGAGAGAGAGAAGAAATGCAGACGGAGGTAGACTAAGAGATAAAAAATGGAGTAACAGGACAACAGGGAGATTAAATTGAGACATTTAGGGAGCGGATGGGAGGACAGAAAACTGAGAGAAAAAAAAGGTTCAAGTGGTAACATGAAGGGAAGCAAAAAAGACAAAGAGAGGGAGGATATGACAGAAGTACTACAAAGGCATACCATGAGAACGAACACTGACAAACACATCGGCTACGAAGGACCATCAGAGAGAGAGAAAATGAGGGCATTGAAAAATATATATCCGCACAAGTTATTCCATCTAGGCATGAGTATTAAAATGTGTTTTTTAGAGTTACACGATACAATTTGCCCTCTTAGTGGCTTCTAAAGGCTGTAAATGCCAAATGTCTTAAATTTAAGGTTGTCAAAAACCAGAAATCCTGTAAATTGACTTTAGGAAGAGGCGCAATGTACACCCATGTTTACTTTATTTTCTCTAGGAAGTAAAGTGTTCATAACATATTAGAATTGAATGTGAAAAATGAATCTACAGGGATAATTGATTAGTAAAAGATAAGATAAGATAATCCTTTATTAGTCCCGCAGCGGGGGAATTTGCAAGGCCGAGATGCTGTTCTCATTCGCAGCACCACTGGTTCATATTTTTACATCCAAACCCTTCAGAGTGGAGTTTTAAGTCGAACTTGACAGCAGGAAGCGATGATTACATTTAAATTAGCACATCAAGGACGTTCACAAATTGCCATTTTCCTAATAGGAGCCGAGTGATTCGCCTTATTCTTACTTCAAGACACTGACACTAATATAATAGGGAACATTATTCAAGCAAGCCTGTTTCCTTTGTTAAAAATAACTTATTTTTTTGTGAAATTTGATTTTGTATTTGAAGGGCAGGAGGAGGAGGATGAATAAAGAATAATACACAAGGAGAGAGGAGGGAAAGAAGGGAGACAGGTAGACTGAAGAGGGAGCGGGAGAGAGAGGATTGGAAAAAAAGAGACAAATGGAAACATGAAAGGGAATATGAAATCAAAGAGCGATTGAAGAAAAATGACAAAAAGAAGTATCAAAAAAGGACAGGAAGAAGAGTGGAAGGTAAGGACAAAGGAAGTGACCGGAAGCGGAAAACGTCAATGATAGACAGTGCCAGGAGTGGTAGGAGAACGAGAGAGACGGAAAAGACACAAAAAGGGAAGAGGGAGGAGGGGAAGAACAGACAAAGGAAAAGGTTGAAGGGAAAAGAAAAGGAAAAAAATAGAGGAAGTGAAGAACTAAAGAAGAACGAGGGAGTGCATTTTGTGTCTGTTTGAGAAAGCAGAGAGGTGAAGTGGAAGATAAACTAACATCGTTTGGGAACCACAAACCATTTAGTGAGGCACACTTACTGTCGTTGTTCTGCAGCAGGATGGCCAGGATTTCACTGCAGTACAACTTGTTAGCATCAAATGGCATTTTTGCCTGAGAGGGAAAGAGACCAAATTCCAATTACCACTCATCTAAAGAAACTTTTAGACCCTGCGAAATAATTTGCAGTTGGTGATGGTGGAAAGCAATAGTAACTTTTACTTTTAAATCTATTATCTTTTAACTTCTGGATCACACGTTTCTTATAGATTATCTGCAACATAATTAACGTAAGGTAAAAATATTAATCTTTCCAAACATTTCATGATTCATAATGGAGTTGAAAGTGTGGTTGCTATGGATAAAACTGATTAAATGTGGCTATACTAGAATAATATCCACCATAAATACTTGCCTACTTCTTGTAATGAGCTTTAAAACATGATTGAGTACAATTTAATCCAAAGCACATGGTGAACTGGGCATGAGTGAAATGACCTCAGCACAAAAGTGAACCGGACTGAATACGACATGCAATTAGTTGTGGAATAGCGGATTTGCAGTAATGGTAAAGAAAATAACAATTTTCTTAATCTATCAATCTAGTTATTTGACATCAGAAAACATACCCATCACAATTTCCTATAGCCAAAGGTGAAACATGAAATCTTTTGTTTTATTTAAAATATTCAATTTAGTAGAATAAATATAAGGTTTTATGTATAATGAATTAGTATAATAACAAGAGAATATATAGATTTTGTTATTAAATAATAACTTAAAACACTAATAGATTCTCAATATTTGCAGATTAATTTTCAGTCAATCGACTAATTGACTCTAAAAACATTGTCCAATGCGCTGCCACATTCTCACCTTTATTCTCTTTAGCAGCCACTGCATGAGTCCCTGCTGAGCTGCCTCTGTGCACAGGCCTGGTCTGAACTCGGCCATATTTTCCGTGATAGCTGAGGCAAAGAAGACATCAGAAATTAAAATTCAACCCTTCAAATTTGCTGTCTGCCCTGGCAAAGTGTCCCTGGGCAGGTCAAAATAAACTTACCAGCTACGTGGACAGCGAGGTTCCATATCAGTACCGACACTGATCTCATTAAGTGGACAGGGTGTCGACATAAAATGACGGATCCCCACCAAATACATTTGCTTTCTCAGTTTCATCATAAAATTCTGCGTTTCTACTATCTGGGGAACAAAGCAGGCACCTATAATGGATCAGTGTCAGAATATATTGGACAGAAAACATTGGATTCGTGCTTAGACACTACTGGTTAGATGTCAGACTAAAAGGACTTTACACATCCTGGGTTTTTTTCAATGCCATTAACGCATACATATATAATCATTTATTGAATTGAAAAAGCAACACTTTGGGGAACTTGGTTAATATTTCTGAGCTTTTGCACTGCAAATAAAGGCATCAACCAATCAGGTTGTGCTGAACAGGATGAGTTGCGCCTTTATTTATGAAACAATAACGCGTAGTCTCTGTAGTCCCAACAAAAATGGCCAATTTTTTTATGCCTTTCAACCTTGACAAAGGCAGCGCGATGGACGTATAAAGAGTACTGGATAAAGTGTTAGAGGCTGGCCACTGTTCAGTCAGATGAAAGTTGCTCGGTGGCCAAAGAAGGAAAAATAGTTTGACTTTGATTTAATTGCCCAACTTCTGCATCCATGGTGCCCATAGAGTAAGTGCACTAGTGCCACTGTGTAACATTTTCTTTTAAAGCCTCCCTCTCATCCTGGGAGCTTGGGCGTGGAAAACCAGATCCACGCATTCCGTTCTTACCTTTCACAATAAAAAGCCCCAACGTGTAATAAATCGCATGCAAGTATTTTACATTATCCTGTCGTTTATTGGTTACGCCCCCTGTGTTTAAAGGCCTGTTTTCTGTTCATTAGTCTATGACTGTCACACACGACATGCTCGAGCGGTTACATGTAAGGGGTATAATCTGGAATTTTCAGCCTGAGTGACGCAATATTTAATCCAGATAGGAGAGTCAAATGACAGGTTGAGGTGACATTTTTAAATTACCCAAAAGCAGACTAATCAGAAGAAAAATACATTCTTCAACTCCTGTTTTCTCCATGTTGGTATAGTGTTTAATCAACGTCGTCCATCAGTCACAAGTTCACATGTACAAATGCTATGCAGGCACACTTTGAAGGGGAAGAACTGTGAAATACAAACAGTCATCTTTTTATAGAAGTTTTCGTCTGGGTCCTGTCCCAGCTACTTCTAATATTATCTGTCTATATTAGAAAGCTGTCTCTGCCACATGATATCTCTATCAGAGCAGACTGCAGCAGAAGGGGGGAGAGAGAGAGAGAGAGAGAGAGGTGATGAAGAAGAGGGAGGGCGAAAAACAAAAACTAAGGGAGCGAATAAAGGGAGATGAAAAGCAGAAGAGAGGCAAAGGGGTGGGAAGACGAGTCAGAGATGAGGGATGGAAAGCTGAGGGAATGTAACAAGGGCAGAAGAAAACACGGTAGAGAGATTTTGAAGAGAATAAAAAAGGAAATAAGATGGAAAATAAAACACAAAGGAGCAACATTTGGAGAGAGAGAGAGAGAGAGGCAGCAGATGATAGAGAAATGATGAGAGAAAGACAGGAGGGAGAGAGGAAGGGCCTTTTATCAGGGATTCAAACGGAGCAGACAGACAGCGTCCTGGTGGACAGCAGGCTCAGAGCAGAGAGCAGCCAAGGCAGACAAAAGGCTTATTCAAGCTTGGAGAGCTCCCTTGATATATAACACACACACACACACACACACACACACACACACACACACACACACACACACACACACACACACACACACACACACACACACACACACACACACACACACACACACACACACACACACACACACACACACACACACAGACTTGAATAGAAGATGCACAAGCACTGCTCTTTCGATAAAAGCCACACTCGCACACACCTAAACAGCCCTCCTGACACTCGGCCTCAATCTGGCAACAAAGAAGAAAAAAAAAAAAAAAAAAGAATCATCTCAGTAGACTCATTGAACACATAAAAGAGCTGCGAGGCAGAAAAGTGGGATTCACGCAGAGGCCGTGACTTCTCAAACTATCTGCTGGCCCGCGTGCCCTCTGCGAGCCCTCCTGTCCACGCTCAACGCTGCCACAAACACTGAATCTGACCCTCCATAACTAAGAGTTCACGGTTCACACCAGCTTTAAAAAATATGTTTTTAAAAGTGCTTCATCTTTGCCAAAACATTTAAATAGAGATCCAGACAGCAGGGGAACACACTGTTAAAGCTTAAAGTGTTCAATGTCGTGTTTCAGCACTTAACCCGACAAGGGTGATTAATTACTCTTACTCTGAATATTCAAACAATGCTGAGCGGCTGAGATTAGCTAGCCAGTAGGACTAACACACTGACAATAACATGCACTAACATGCCAATGTATCCTCATACCACCGTTGGTATGATATCTTACGAAAAGTTTCTCCTCATTTTTTGTGCGTTTTCCGAAGAAAGTCAGCAACAAGTGTCAATTTCTGCTAGTTACATGCATGAAGTCTTTTCAAAATAAACTTCCGGCTTTACAGGAAACAACTCAGTTGGGTTTAAGCAAGAAAAAAACTACTTGGTTAGGTTTAGGAAAATGTTGTAAAGCACTCAGTTAGGTTTAGTAAAACAAATCTACTTAGAAGACCTTTTAACTACATTACGGAAATAATGTGACAAATAAATCAACATTGACCTCTTGTTTCACATGAACAGCGGCCTTCTGGGTGAAAGATCGCTGTTTTTTTCCAAGAAACCTCCTGCTAACAGACCAAAATATCTTTATTGCATCTCAGTCCAGCCAACCTGTGCTAAACTGGTTACAGGATATGGAACTACTTTGCTTACAAGGACACAACATGACATTGTGTTGCTTTTGTTCAATGTAAAACCAGTAATATGGCAAGTTTTTAAACTTGAAAGACAAAATTATAACTAAATAGGATATTTCTTCATGTTGATGGCAGTTTTTCTTCAGGACAGACAGCGATGGAAGAGTCATTTTTAAGGCTTTGGTGTAACATTTCCTTACCCAGTGTGTTATAGATGCCATCAGCCTCCTCCTTCACCTGTTCATCCAGCCGCTCCATGTTCTGCACCAGTAAGGCCACCACCTGACCCTCCAACTGCAGACACAGAAAGGTCACGTTCAAGTCGGGTTTCTGACACATATTTGCACTTACAAAGCCCTTCTTCTATTGAAATGAAATGTACCCCGACGTCACTCAAGCCGAACACGTTTACCTTCTCTACTCACAAAAAGTCTGCTCTGCCCCAACAGTCATTATGACACGGTGGTCATATGAAGAATGACTGTTGGGGCAGAGCAGACTTTTTAAATCTCACAACTTATTCCACTGTGTTGGAAGTCCGCCAACTGAGTACTTGTCTTTATATTTTGCAACATCATGTGATGTTTAAGAACAAAACCAAAAAAAAAAAAAAAAATTGCATCTGCAAGGATGGAAAAGAGAATGTTCACTCCTAAGCCTCAGTCTTGGCAGAAGAAGCTCGGTTCCTGTCTGAGCTTCTCTGAACATGTCCAAGTGTTATCAGTCAAGTAAAGACTGGTGACTCTAAACTAAACAGAGCTCGCGGGGCGCCGACTGGCTGGATAAAAGTACTATTACAGACGAAAGAAGAGGACGGTCGACACCGATTTATGAGCCACCGGAGACCCGTCGTGGATCACTTTGATTCATCTTATCGAGGATAGCACCTGGCCTTCTGGCAACAAGGACAGAGGAGCTGGAGCTTACAGCAAAGAGGAGAGAGAAATGGGTTTAACCAAGCCTTGCTGCCCTGAAACCATTTCCCCTTGAAAGCAACTGTAAAGAACAGTGTGGTTTGTGGGGTGCTCCATTACACAGTAAATAGACTGCATTTATATAATGCCTTTATAATGTCAGCGCCGCGGACCCACCTCAGCTATCACATCCCAGGACAGTCCTCACAGGCACACACTGAAGTATTTCTGTCAAAATCTCTGTCATTCGTCCAATTATCCCGACAGTTTCAGGTACTACCAGCCAACAAAAAGGAAAAACCTCATGATGCGCTCAGCGTGATATGTTCTTAAGACATTATTACCTTTTAGTAGAAAATGGCGGCTCATGTACATGCTCCTAAATATTTCGCTTAATTTTTTTCTCTTAATTTGTTGGTTTTTTTGTGTTTATTACTGGAGCACTAATGGCATAATATGACAGATTCATTCATCAGCATTGGAAAAGGAAGCTTGGTCGGTGGATTAAGTGCAGCGGACTTTGAACATCATTTTTTTTTTGACCGAACAGCCGGACCTGCTGGACCAATTGTCAGCAAACTGCCCCAGGGAGGAGAGGGAGGAGAGCCAAGATTAAAGGCTAAGCTAACCCAGCTAGGACCTGAGGCTACTCCGCTACACAGCCTATTCGCGGCTGTGTGACGTTCGTACGCATTAAGATAAGATGGATGAAATAAGACTTGAGGCGAACCCAGCAACGGGAGCTTGATGACCGTTAAGCCTACATCTTTACAGAGACCTGACTCCATCGGACCGCAGGAGAGAGCGCAGGACTCCTATGGGACGAGTGGAGGTGGACTCGGTGTTTACATCACGTTGCTTGGTGCTCAAACAAAGTCAAAGTGGACAATGTTTTCTTGATGTTTCATTTTTTTTATGTTAAGATGTCGGCCATATTATCTGCCCACAGGGTTGATTTTGTTGCTGCTGTTTACATTCCCCATGATGCAAATTCCCCAAAAATACACTACAGAAATGCACAGCTGTTTTAGTTCGGTTTTGCTTGTCAAGTTTTTCTTGTGTTGCAAATGGTCTCCAACTGCATTTTGTTGCATAGTGACAATAAATGATCCTTGAAATTGACATTATATTATTTCACCTATCAACAAATGCTGACACGAAAAAGCCAATCTAATTATGTCAGATGGTCTATTGAGCTAATGTCACAAGACAAAGGGTTGTCTGCATCCTAAAGCACATGTATATTAAACAATCCTACGATAGATATGAATGTCTTTTTATGGAACCGGTGACAAACAGAATACTTCTATGGTTTGGCGCTATTGGGGAAAAAAACATACATTGCATTTTTCTTCTCTGTGATATATATTGTGATATGAACAAATACAGGAACATTCACCCTACATTTTGTAGGCCACATTTTATAGTTAAAGTTAACTATCTATTTCTAAGCTCTAAAAAAGGCTATGCAGTGCCTTAAAATAAGCCAACCACTGGTTATTTGTTGTAGTTATTACATAAATAATGTGCCCAATAAACACACTGATCATAATATTTCTATTTCATATATATCACTGTGTACCTCAATGTAATGTCTCTTACACTTAAATACTAAATTCAAGATTAATATATGTAGTAAGACAACTGAAAGAACCTTGAAACATGAGACAAAACAGGTCGCTCATTGTAGCAACAAACAACTGCCCTGCTGAATGGCACTGTGAGGTAGCCGGGCACAAACTGTGACACGTTCAAGCCAATGGATTATTTGATTATGTGTCACGCTGATGGACATGAAGGAGCAGGGGGCGCACAGCTCTTTCCTCCATTATAGGGATATCAGCACATTACTTTAGTTTGACCTTTGCCTGTTTCGCTCTAAATGTCAGCTCACATAGTGGGGCGACCAAGATCCTCCCTGGTTGGTAGACAGCAGGACAGGCTCGGTAACAACGCAAAAAAAAAGAGGGAGAGAGTGCTAAATGTACATCGACACGGAAAGACGAAGAGAGAAGATGCTAAACATAGAACTGATGCCAACAGACACAGCTGGAGGTTGACAGAGAAAAGCTTTAGATAACTGGAATGTGTGAGAGGAGAAGCTATAATTATATGGTTGACATTACACTTTGAAGAGATTTTCTCCCTTGTGCCCCAGTTAAATTATAGTATGCTTTAAAAGTTATGAATTTGTTTTATAACAGTAAAAACAAATTGATATGACTTTTCTTTTTCTTTTTTTTACATATTTCTATATTTAATATTTACTGATCTCTTCTGCAGATGGAAAGTAGTCTAGTAGTGTATGTGAATGACATCAGCCGACAGGAAGTAAACACCGTCCCCAGCTGTTGAACGGGTTTATGCTGTTAATTAAGAAACGTAAGCATTCAGTCTACCAAGTGTTGCCTCAGCAATGCCATCAAAAGACAGATGTAAAAACTCAACTCACCAGAGCATCTATGAGCACTTCAGCACCTTCTTCGCTCTCCTGGAGTGTGTCGATATCCGTCAGCTCCTGCAGCAGGTCCACCACTGCTATGGCAACATGTTGTTCGGGCTAAGGACAACAGAGCTGTGTTTGAAGAGCACTTCAAAGATTTAACAATGCACGCTGAGAACACCGTCAGACTCTCCACGGACAGTTAAAAAGAAAAAGAAAAAAGAAAAGGATAAAAATCAATGCAGCAATCTTTGTCCTAGTCAAAACCGGACGCCTTCATTACCCACAATGCAACTCAACCACAGAGAGATCATTTGGAGATTAGACCTTTCAAAGCTGCTAAATGGAATTCAGCCATCATTATTGTCATTATTTACATCTGGCCAGAATGTCTTTCATGAAAAAAGGCCTATTCGACGATGTTTGTGTCTTAATTGTTTTCATAATCTCCGCAAGAAGGATCATGCAATCCTTTGCGTCCATGAGTGAGTCAGTGTGCACCTGTGTGTCTGTCCACAGCTAATATTGCATTCTGCTGCACCAATCTGTTTGAAATTGTGGGTGACCAGTTATGGTTGCATGCTCAAGCACCTCCTGTGTTTGCAGTGATTTAAACTTTTTTCGAAAAAACTTTTATTACCAGTTTTACACTGCAATTGACTGCCTGCTGACTCCTTACCCTCTACTCTTAACAAGGACACAGTCGGTAGGGGCCACTATTGATTACAAGGCTGAGAGCATCTTTGACCCCAAATCTACTACTCTGCGACAAGATCGTATGAAGTGTTTTATTCAACGTTTTCAAAGTGATTGCTTGCATACATCGCTGCTTTTTTTGAGCTTGAATGAAGCTTTCCAAGGCCTTACAGCCCATTGGTTCCTAGATGGGGTGAAAGCCAACTGTGGGTTACATTCATTCAATACCACAATACAGCAGTGGTCGTTGAAGCAGACACACCTGGCGGAGATCTGCACTCTACTTTATTTAAATCTACCCAATGTTCTTTGGAACGCTCTGTTCCCTCTTTTTTTTGGCTGGTGTTGATAAATTGTGTATCATTTAGTAAAATGGATGGATAAATAACATATTTATAATGAAAGTACATTATTATATCATATTCTTAGGAAGAGGCTGGCAATATTCCTTATCTTTTGCACTGCAAGCAAATCCCACGTCAAGACAGAAACCAACAATGTGTTAGTCCATCCCTCACACTTTCTGACTCCACTAACCCGTATGTGGCTCTCAGCCCCAAACCTCATCGTTCCTACTGAAGATGAAAATCATGGTAAAGAGGTAAACCAATAAACATGTATATAGTGTCAACCAGAAGTGAAAGGATATCAGTGTTTTCGTGACTGAGGAGGCCCAGTAGGGAGTGGACGGCATTAAGCTCCACCAGCAGGTGGTAGAGGTCTGGCATTGTTGCGATCACGTGCATTTCCTGGATAATGTCGTTCAGATCAAGCTCCGACTCCATGAACCTGGTTGAAGGAACAAGACATTTCAGTGAGCATGTCAACATTCCATGTTATCATTAATCTTAAAGTGCAGTTTGTATTATAAGTGCTTGACTGCTGTCTTTTCAATACACATCTTTTTGGGGATAGTGAGGCACACAGGTATAAATTTACCAGAAAATTGTATTTAGGCATTTGAGAAACTGTAATAAGCTTTTGTATTTCAACTCAAAATTTGGCTTGATTCACATACAGAATATCAGTAATTGAAATTAGTTTTAATGACAACCTCAAATTCAAACATGACAGCAAAACATTGTGAAGAGTCAGTAATGAGCTTACTTCTCTGGGTTGTCTGGAAACTTAATCCGCAGTTCCTGATTTTTGTACGACCTTTTCTCAAAGGTCAGGATCATTTTCTTCACTGAACTCTCATCCACTGGCTCTGCCTGTTTCATTAATACACATGGGAAGGAAAAGAGAGGAAAGATTAAACAAGGAAGATAGAGAGAAAGACAATAAAGCCTTTAACTGATGAAACTGCTGCAATAATAACAGAGAGACAATTAAAGCTGCAAGAAAATAATAATAATTTCTCAATGCCGCCTGGTCGGTGCTAGGACACTAGTTAGAATCACCCTAATTATGAGGGTGGAGGAAAGTAGCCAGAACTTTTCTACAAATCGGGAGAGCGTGAAAGCATTTCACTGGAAAGAGAATGCGTTTGACCGCCTGATGGCTTAAAAGCCTGTAAAGTGTTGGAAAGATAATGACTGGTTAGGAAATTACAATTGTCTGACATTATGGAACAGTGCAGCACTTTGCTCTCAGTGGCTCTTGACAACTGAAAAGGCTGCCGTGACAGATAATTTGAACAGGATAATAGATGTTCAGTTTTCTAATGCACATAACAACGGGTACTATTTGACCTGAAACAACCACAAAGAAACTTCCCTGGTCCTGATCCACAGACTGTTTACTGTTCTGGTGCTGTAATACTTGAAACTCTATGCAACACCGATTAGTAACTTGAACTTGGGCCTAAACAATATATATTTAATTTGAATGTGTGGGTGAGGGCAAATTAGTCTTTGGCTAAACTCAAATTGTGTTGCTGATATGTATTAATAGAATTTTCTTGCATTTATATTTTTGTGGGTATTACTGTGTACATACACACACCAAACAATACACTGTTTAAATCTATGAACAAGAGAGGAAGACATTTTCAAATAAAAAGCTTTGGATATCATCGTTTAAAACAATAGCACGGCACTTTGTAGAGAAATGCAACAACTCTGTCATAATCAAATAAATAATTGTACTCACCTCAGGTTCTTCTTCATCCTGGTCCATCAGTTTCTCCAGGATCCTCTTCTTGTCCCCAGTCAGGTCGTCTGTGTCCCTCATTTCACCCCCTCCTTCTATTCCTAGTCCTGCTGCTGCTTCCCGGTATCTGGCCAGGTCCCTGGCACTCAACCCTTTCTGCAGCTTCCCTCCTCTGGAGTCCTCATCTCCTCCTGCTGCTCCTCCATCCTCTGCCGCCCTGGGACGCTTTGCTCCTCTATCAGGCTGCCAGACGAGAGGAGTTGGAGAAATGTATTGTTAATGATCGTACACAAGAATTTGGTCTGTTTGGTGAAGTATATATTCAAAGTTGCATGTTGTCAGTTTTTGAGATAACTAAAGGTGTAGCTCCAATAAAATGAAGAAGAACCTAAAAGTAAACAGATATTCTGCATGAACCTGACGAGAGAGAACGTGGCCAACCCGAACACAGAAGATCATCAAGGAAACTCTGCATCGGAACCTTTAATGAATCATATTGATCCATGTCTTTGTTTCACATAAGTAAAGTACACCTTCCACACAAAAGCAGTTGATCTTTCGGCGCAGGTTGAAAACTCACCTCTTCAAGAAGTACTACACTGAGCCTTCCACTTAGCACTTATTGTATTCGTATTAGTTTGTTGCACTTATTGTATTCGTATTAGTCTGTTGCACTTATTGTATTTGCATTAGTTTGTTGCACTTATTATATTCGTATTAGTCTGTTGCACTTATTGTATTCGTATTAGTCTGTTGCACTTATTGTATTCGTATTAGTTTGTTGCACTTATTGTATTCGTATTAGTTTGTTTCTGCACTTTTGCTCTGGTTTATGCTCTTAGATGCTTGTTTAAGAAAGGAGATGCACTTATGACTTCTGGTGACTAGTAGTTCTCTTGAATACCTATGTTGAATACACTTCCTGTAAGTCTCTTTGGATTAAAGCGTCTGCTAAATGACTGTAATGTAATGTCATGAATCATATTGATCCATGTCTTTGTTTCACATAAGTAAAGTACACCTTCCACACAAAACCAGTTGATCCGACATTAGCAGCTTCTCTGAGACAAACTTTTAAAAACAAAGTGCAACAAGCAGTTTGATGCATCCTGCAAGGAGAAGCGACAGAACAGTGTGTGTCTGAGTCAGTGAGAGTCTGTGTGCGTCTCTGCATCTAGTTTGGTCAAGTACAGCAAGCCAAAGAGTCAGTTAATGTCGTAGCCTTCCCATCCATGCTCTGCAGCAACATAGCTCGCAGCCTGTCCAGCTAGCATGCTAACTGTCACTGTTATTGATCAATGAACCAGATCTAAAGCTAGGCTGGTCTTGGAGGTTCACAAACTGACGTAAACAAAGTATACAACGAGACTGAGCTGTTGCCCCGCTGATGGCCATAAGTAACTAGCTAGCAATGCTATTACAACCGACCCAGGGATGCTATAAGTTAAGGCTAGCTAGAATGGAGTTCTGGATAAAATGTCTACCTGATAGTTCAGCAATTCTCCGACATCCATGTCACTGAGTTAGAAACGTGAACGTAACAGTGTTCTGCTCAAGCTCGTGAAATAAACAGCAGCGTGAGTCGCACATCAGCAGTTAGCTTTACGGCTAACAACAAGCTCTCCGTACGCACACACGCTTGCCGTAAAGCGCCTATTTTCGCTGCCGTAGTTTATGACTGTCGTAAACGTTGCCTGATGCCCATGCTATGATACAGCCATGGTTTCAACTCTTTATGAACCATTCACTTTCTTTTCTGTAAATGTGGGAAAACATTAAGTCAGTTCACTTATCCTCTACAATTAAAGCAAATAAAATGTAAAATGACCAATTTTGTTTAAAGCTTATATGCACAAGGTGCTTCAAGCAAGATTTCAAATATGATTTATTTATCCTTTAATATTTACATTACATTACATTACAGTCATTTAGCAGACGCTTTTATCCAAAGCGACTTACAGGAAGTGTATTCAACATAGGTATTCAAGAGAACTACTAGTCACCAGAAGTCATAAGTGCATCTCCTTTCTTAAACAAGCATCTTAAAGCATAAACCAGAGCAAAAGTATAGTGCAGAAACAAATTAATACCAATACAATAATTGCAACAGACTAATACGAATACAATAAGTGCTACAAACTAATACGAATAGGATAAGTGCAATAAACGAATACGAATACAATAAGTGCAGCGAACTGATACGAATACAATAACAATAACAATATCTGTGAAATGTAGTTTATTTATGCTTTATGTTGAGGTAGAGTTTTGCCTCAGAGGATAACAGCTGTCAGGTCTTGGTCTGTGACAGGTGGAGAGACACGAGTATGGACGACAACAAAGCAGTTTATTTACAGCAGTAGTTCGGTGTTGCACAAGCCACTAGTCCGTGGGTCAAATCCCCATAACAGGTGGAACAGATGTGCCCAGATGTGTCTCTTATGATTCATACTATTTGTGACGTGTGTGTTTCTATATTGTGTATTGACTGTATTAATTGTATTGAAGGTGTGTGTCTTGTTGTCCTAAGAGTTAGTACAAGGGAAATTAATAAATGTCCAACATAATACAATACAGCTGCGCAATAAATATCATTTTTGATGACACTGTGTCAGAGACAACTGCAATATACATATACAATGTTTTGTGGTCTCTGTATTAGTTAACATGTTACAGTTCTACGTACATCGTTTTGGCAGTGTTAATTATAGCGCCACACAGCATATTGTTCTCAAAGTAATACAACTTGACAAAAAGTTTTTTCTCTGCAACAAAATCCTTTCAGCTCATTCGCCAATCCTGAAATAAAGCCCCTTAATGATACAAGTAAAATTAGACATGACTGTTTCCTCATCAGACCTCTCACATAAAATCCTGTTCTTGCAGGCTCAATTTTGCTGTCTTCTTTCCAGAACAGCTTTGTATGCCAAGCTGTCTTATTGTTCCAGACAGGCAGAAAATCAACTTTTCAATGAGCATCATTGGGAAACGTATGAGTGGTGCATGGTGTGGAAGCCTCCATTGCCACTCCAGTCTCTGGCCAGTGATCTGTGACGGTGGAGCAATAGAAACAACATTTAAAAGAGAGGCCAATGCCAAGCAGCCAAGCTTGACGTCCCAGGCAACACAAGGGAAAGAAGCACTTGATCAAAGGAAAGAGAGAGACGCGGAGTGAGAGAGAATAAAAGGGAGCACGAGGGGTTAGATCAAATGAGACCAATATTTCCAAAATGATATGTTTTATGATGCTAAAAATGAGTCTTGATGGTGAGCTATCAAAAGTATTTATCGCAGGTTTTTTGTACTGCCAGGCTTATGATTTAATGTTATGTGTTGCTGACAGCGCAGCTCCTGTAAGCTGCATTAAAACAATGATGATGAGCTACAAGTTCATCAAACGTGGAGAAGCCCGCTTAGTAAAAGAGGAAGACTGCAGCGAGACAACAAGTAATAATCCATGAATGAAATGTTCAATATATATTTTTGTCTAAGTGATCATTTGGTTAAATGTGTTGTAAACTGGCACACAGTGAGGTCCGCATTTCATTAGATAGAAAGAAGCAGAAACATAAAATATAATTCACTGTAAATCATATCCTAACTTTGTTAAGAAGCGTAGTAGAGCAACTTAAACAGCTAAATGCCATAATTTGTCATTTGATTTTGTTACCTTTAGACAGAGCCAGGCTAGCCGTTTACCACTAATTCATGTCGTTATGCTAAACTAAGCCAACCGATGCAGGCTTCTCGTCTAACTGTCTGCATAACGTTAAATTAGTTTATTTTCCAAAATGTCGAACCATGATCAACAAGACATACTTTAAATCAGCTGTTCTCAACCACCAGGCGGGGGGCCACTGTTGAATCGCAGAGCACCATCTTGTTGGCTGCGAAAGGTTCTTACAAATGGTTATATTTTATAAAAATAAAAAATTGGGGGCTAAATTTACAAAGCCAGTTATAAATTATTTCTGATTGTGTGTATAATTCACAAATATAAAAACAGTAATTCAAGCAAAGCATCATTTCAATGACCAATAATGTTTGAATATCACCATGCCAACCACAGCTCATCATCAGGCAGGGGCAAACTCGTTGCTGTTGCCACTGTTCCCTCCAATGGAGTGACAAAGACTGGATTTTTTTGGGAGGGAGACAACCCTACACCAGTTAAAGCTCAAGGCAGGGAAGGAAATATGACCATGAATAAATAAAATTCATATTGGAAGGCAGTGATGGGTGAGCGGAATATTTATTTAGGTGATTACAGCTGTCACTGGCATAATGCATTTTTAAAAACACAGTTTATGTTTTCTTCTTTTTTTGTCGTGTCATGTTTGATTTTTTTTCAATTATTTGGGAATGTTTTAACAACCAGAAGTGATTACTAAAGGTTGAGAACCCCTGCTTGAAATGGCAGACACGCACGCAACAAATAGGTAAACTGACACACATAATGTTTTTATATTTTCATGTAAACATGTCAAATACAGTCAACCAGCAACCTCGAATTTCCCCCCACTGGTGCAGCTGCCTTGAAGCCTCCATTATTACAAATCCTTTTTTGCTCTACACAATGATTAACACATTTCACAATTCCTGAAGGAGCCAAAAGCTTTTCATACACAGCTGTCTGCTAAATGACATCGCCTCATCATTTCCCTGCAGAATTATTCTGCGGCGACACTGTGTGATCATTTCCACAGAATCATACTCCTTCTCCTTTGAAACAGAACAATGCAATTTCACACAAGCTGTGAGGGCTGATTGCATTAAATCGCATGAGGTCAGTGTGATTGTATCACGCTGCGGAGGCCAACATAAGTGTGCTCAAAATTCAGAGTGGCAATGCTATCATTGGAAGAGGGAGGGAGAGAGATGATGTGGACCGATTGCCTTATCATTTCCCCTCGCTAAGTAAAGTGGTGCAATCAAATGATTTCCCCTTAAATATGATTTGAGTTATGAATCAAATCAGTAGCCACCAACTCACAGCCCAAGATAAATATCTTATCTCCATTTCCACAACAGTGTTATAATGGTAGGCTTTCTATGGACGAAGAAAGCCTCTCCATCAACTCTGTATCATTCTCCTCGCTGGGCAACCATTTGATGGGGAAAAAATCTAGAGTAATAAAGAAATAAGGAAACAATTTGTCCGACAAAAAATAGTAAATGGTGCCAAAGACCTTTCTAATCATATTTGCGGCAAAATATTTCTTACCATCCAGTGGAATTGTATTTTTAACATTTGCAGCATGTATTGTTCAAATAGTTTTTAAGCCTAGTGTTGAATGGAACCTCTTGAGTGACCACTGGTTGTGAGTCGTTATGGACCGACAAGGGATCGGCTGATGTATGTGGAAAACACAAAAGTAGAGAACATGGTCAGCTTTAATTACACACAAACTCAGTGGAGGCTAACATTAGTTTCAGCAAAGGAGGAGACAAGCTACCACAAGTAGTTCTCCCCCCCCGCAGTGCAGTGTACATCACAAAAGACTCAGCACTGAGAACACAAACAGGTACTTACAGTCACATCTGTCGATACCACCGTGTTAATTCCGTTTATGTATGTCACGCTTTGATGGGGGTGGACGGCGGTTTGTTATTTGTGCTTTGCAATATCTGCTGTGCTTTGAAACTTGAACCCACTCACTGTGTGTGTTTCGTGTGCTAAAAGCTGATTAGAGCATAAGCACTTCCAAGTTGTCACTTTAATTGGTCAACTCATTCTGAGGGCAATTTACACGCCCAACGTCAAAGCAGCATTACATTTTCAACTAATGTGCATTGTCGCAGCTGCAGCTTAGACAGGTCCCAGATTTTCAGTGACCCGCCTGCAGTGGAAAAAACTGCACAAGCTGGCTCATTCAAGGACTTGAAGGACACCGACTCAGACTCCATATTCCTTTTCCCACTCTTGTTCTGCTCTTCCTGTAACTTAAATGTTAACATCGGCTGATTAGCAAGCGCTCATTTGCATAGGTTGCATAAGGTAAATTCACTTTGTTTGCATTGTGCTAACACAATGCAGTTGACTAATGAATGGAAGGATGTGTGGTAGCATGGTGCTCTTCTGATAAGCAAGAACACTGGCGAGCCCAAGTCTATTTTTCTGTAAATGCTTTCAAGGAAGCCAGTAAGTGTCCAAAAAGGCTTTCCTCTCCATTGTCTGGTACACAAACCTGACACAGATAGAGGCTGGAGGCTGCTGCCCGGCCTGCTGTAACATCGTAGAGAGACTAAGGAAAAAAAGGGAGAGAGAGAGAGAAGGTGGCAAGAGGCAGAGCACACACTAGACTCAAGAGATAAATGTATGTAGGAGCAGCGTGGGAGTGGAGAGAAGAAGCGAGGGAGAACATGAGATAGAGGAGGTGGAGAGTGGCAGGCAGAGATAGAGGAGGGGGGAGAGCAAATTAATTTTATCTCCATTATGAATATGATGGCTGTGGAGTGCTGCGGTGGTGGCCCACGCCTTTGGGTGATAGCAGAACAGGGGTAGCTTATGAGAGAGGTGCGAACGTGCACACTTTGCGGGCGTAAAATCCTCTGAAACACAATTTCAAAACAAGATTTCATACAAAAACTCTGCAAAGAAACTGTAAGTGATTAAAGTGTTTTAGGCGGATTAACAGCTCCTTAAGGGCATGAAAATTAATTAAATTAATCAATCTACTCCACCCCCCCCGTTTATAGTAAGTGGAAACCAGATTTAAAGTTGCACAGACACTAAACGCAGGGAGCTTCAATTTCAGCTTCTATTTCAAATTTGTATGGTCTTGGAGAGCTCAGAATTCACAAGTGCATACTGTAAACAGCAGTCTGACACAAAGACAGAAGAAAAATGGAGGTTGATATCATCATGTTTATTGCTGTGTGCTTGTTTTATTGCGGTTGGACTATAAGATATGCTTCAAGCTGCAAATATATTGACAGACACAGATAGGAATTCAAAAAGACAACTTTCTAAAGGCACAATTTGTTTGCTTGCACTATAGAGAAGCTTTCTGCAATCAGCCATCAATGAATAAGGAACATTGGTCTGTTGATAATAGTTCATTTTTGCATTTTACACTAAAATGATGGCCATTTCTTACACATTGCACATTTAAAAGGTGCGCTGTGGAGTTCTTGTAAAAAACAAAAGTTAACACTCAGTTTTACTCACCAAACCACATTGTGTGTATCCTTGAGGTCTGAGAAATGTGTCGAGTGCATTTCCTACCTCATGAAACAATTCCAAAGCTGATTTAAAACGTTTTTTTTAGCATTATATGCATCCATTTACTTGCCTGCAGTCGACATGGTCCCTGCCTTTCTAGGCGGCTTTAAGAGGTAAGCTCAAAACACAAGTGATGCTTGAAAACAAAATGTGTCATTATCTCACATTTTTAATGAATTATTCAAAACAACTGAATAAATCCCTTTGGATTAATCCCTCCATCGCTTCTTCTTAGCGCTCACACACTGGATCAAGTCCCTGAAGCTTTGCTTGCCTTGAATGACATTTGCACACACACGGATATTCACATGCACATACAATTGTATGGGATGCACACAGAAAGCTGTACACACCACTTGTTCTCATTTAGATTCTCTCCATCTTTCCCTCATTCAAACGTTTCCACACAAGTAATCAAACTCACACAATACAGAGATCTGATATCGGGATTAGCTGTTCAGAATTAGACGTTAGTGCCCCACGACGGTACAACACTAAGCTTTGGGTTGAATGATTAATTTCTGCCAATTAGAGAAAGAAGTTGTTTGAGGGTGTGTGAACATAAAACACCTATCTATCCAGCTGAGACCAAGGAAAACCAAGTCTAAATGTGCTCGAATCATTTGGGGAAATCCCCATCACCAGTGCAGGTTGTATGCAAGATAAAGGTTGAAACAATTTCAAAATGATTAACTTTGAACTAATAAAAAAGCAGTCATATTTAGCTGAATTCCGACTCCCCTCCTGTGTCAACTTCAAGAGAAGCCACACAAAGAGATCTGTGCACAGTTGTAAATTGTTGCATGAATTGGATTTATCAATTAGGAGGACATTGCATACATTCTCGGTGGTTTACCCAAACCTTAAAGGAATTGGTGGACAATTTGGGAAACATGCTAGTTACCTTATTGCTGAGAACTAGGAGAAGATTAACACCACACTCATGTCTGTACACTAGACGTTAAGATAGCAGCAGCGACGATTGGCGACTTCTAAATGTGTATTATTAATATATTCTGTTTGGGTATGGATTAAGCAAACGAGATTGATTGGTCAAACACAAAAGTGCTGGCAGAAGAGGCAGACTTTCTCTTCGGCATGACAACTAAACCGATTGGGATTGAGTCGTCATAGCAACAGCAGTGACTATGACACGTTGATTGAGTGACACACAATTAGACAGATCAGTGTTGTTTTCTGCTGGAAATTGTTTATGTTTTATATTATTATTACTATCTTCTATTTTGGGAAAACTGGGACAATTTGGTGGTGACAGCTGAAAAAAAGGCAAATTTCGGTGTTTCACAAAATATTTTTTTCGGGACTCTGGACACCCAGCTTGAAAACCGGGACAATCTCTGACAAAATGGGACATCTAGTCACTGTAACCTGACCCTTACAAAAAACTCATGGGGGATTCAAGTCCCCCCCCCCCTTCCTTTACTCTCAATGCATTACGAGTTGATAGAAGTGTGGGTTGGGCTAATGGAAACAGATGTGAGGGAAGCTTGCACTGGGGGAAAAAAACAGTGTTTGAGTATTTCTAATCCGCCTCGAAGGCGTGAACACAACAGGGATAAGAACCTGCACTAGACACACTGAAGTGCCTTGCTCGAGGACACTTGAGTGGCAGATGTGGAGGAAGCAGAGCTCTTGTTGTTCAGTCATCCTCCACCAGAGGTTTGAGCCATTAGTAAACATGTGTGTTGAGACATTTAGCATTTAACCACAAGCTCTGCTACTTATCAGCTTTATTGCTATGTGGTTTACTACTGCACCAGCATTTTTGATTTATTTCCCTATAAGCGAGGTTGTGTGCATGTGCAGGATGTCACCTCTGCTTCCCAGACACCCTGAGGCGGCCTAAATAGTTAATGTAAAGCAACTCCAATCCACATAAAGCCAACCCAAGACAGAAATAAAACAAATCAAACTGCCGACAGTAAATTGCAGATTGTAAAATACTAGTAAAATATGGGACACTTGTGGGTGAACAACAAGCAAGATGAGATGTTTACTGTCAGCTTTGAAGGACGTAAAGGACACAATCTGCATTTGGGCGAGGGGAAAGAGAAATCCAATTTCACTGTGTATACCGCAGTCGCATTTTAATGTCAGGCGTAAATGTACTCCAGCTGAATCATATCCAGAAGCAAACTGGATGTGAGATGAATGTTAAAGGGGGCTACAAGTAAAACAGTTACTGCCGAGTAGCACAACATGTCCGCACTACATTTGCAGGCTTCTGCTGTGATTGGCGAGCTTATTCGTCTCTTTCGTGACAATCGGACGTTATCGTTTTTGTGACAGTTACAAGCCACCGTAGCTCAAAGATGACAGGAGACGGGGGTCAGGAACTGGTGCCGCAGTTCCACCGATTGCTTGTTGATTACCGCTTTGTTTAAGGTCAAAGATTACGTAACTTGAGATGTAAGGAAGGCAGAGTCGGCATCGGTCTGTATGTCATTCTGTCAGTCCGTCTGTCTGTCCGCGTCAGCCCCACCTACAGTCCTCTGCAGTGGCGAGCCACTGGCGGTTGGCCTCTCTCTGTATGAGTCTGATCCCCACCGCCTGTGAAGTCAAATGTTGACAGAGAATCACGAACCACATCAGAATACTAAAGAGGCCAGAGGGTGTTTTTTAGGTGAAAGACAGAGAGATAAAGAGAGCAGGAGTGTGTGAGTGTGTGAGTGAGTGGGTGCGTGTGTGCGTGTGTGCGTGAGCGATCTCGTCCTTCCTGTACTGTAAAAATGACAAGCTCGGCGTGGGCTTGTATTTTGTCGTGAGAATTATCGCCGTCGCCCATGGGTATTTTTTGCTTGAAACTACAATGTTGCTCCTTCTCTTGCATTCCTCTGGTATCACTTCAAATGACACATTACAGGGAATAATCATAAAGTCTCCAAACAAAAAAACTCTGAGACAATTTCCTTTCTTCTTTTTGTTCTGAAACAATTCACATTATGCTGCTGGGAGTCTGCAGCACAGTGAGTTGGCTGAAACAATCTTAAAATGACGCTTATAAGCTTTGATAGCAAATAAAATCTCTTGCCAACCTTGCCATTTTCTTTTTGCTGTGCCTGCCTATTATTCTTTTCTGCCTGGCAGTGTGAGTGTGTGCCTGCGTGAAGAAAGAGAATAGATAAAGGAGATAGAGATGGAGATGAAAGGCCGGTGTTGACTGTAGCGGCTGGCCTGCACGGCTCTGTGGTTTCTGAAGGGTGTCTTGGCCCCTCATGCAAATGAGCTTGCATCTTATCAGCTCATCTCGACACCCAAGTCCAAATAATGAATACCGGCCATAGTGGTCGGGTGCGCTTGCTTTGGTCTGTCAAGCACATTGAAACCTCTAGAATAAAAAGCACTAAGCCGGAGTTGAAATGAAAGCCAGGCTTAATGAGGTGTGTGTACCCTCGACTGATGAGATGTAATCTTTGTGCATAAAGAGTCAGCATATATCAACAGTATTTTTCAGTACTAGTTTCATTTTCTAGTCTGGTGTTAATTTAATGAAGCATTAAATGAAAGCTGCAATATGATCATGTGAATAACTATAATAACAGCACAGCATTGGACCAACTGTTTATAAATATGTCTAAGTTGTTCCATCTGAAAATCTATTAATGATGACAAGCTAATTATGCACATGTGCACATCTGCTCTACTGTTATTGTTGCGTTCATACCTATGGCTTGTACAAAACAGTGAAGTTCTGGGCAGCAAAACCAAAACAATTAGCTGAAAGAGGCTAAACTGCTTCATAGAGGGCTTCACAGCAGCCCACTGCTTCTAAACGCAAAGGTTGGGTTAAGTAAGTTCAAACTTAATTTATGTAGGCTATATTACTAATTAAATATGGTTTAACTTAAATAACTGAGGGGAACTGCAGACTCAGTTGATAAGTATCTGTGGGTTTGGCACAACTACAATACACAAAGTCATTTGATTCTGTGTTCATACAAAATATTGATTCCTGTTTTTATTGATGCTGAAGCAAAGAATTCGCTGTGGCTTTAATTGATCTCCTTTTGGTAATTGCAAATTTTTCAAACACTCAAGAGTATCCCTTGTAATTTAGTTTGAATGCAAGCATCCCCCCAAATACTATTTATATGCACTTTCTGTCTGCTGGCTAAATTACTTGTTACAAAGTCCTTTTTTGTCACTGTACAACACGATTGTGCATCAAAATGAAAAAAAATTACTATATTATATGGTGGAGGATGAATTGAGGAGTCAAACAGCCGTGCATTAGCTGATACTTCTGTAAAGTTTGCCAGACGGCAATTGTGTATTGTCTTTTATTATAATTCTTTGGGTTCTGCGCAGGCACCTCTCATCACCAATATCACTGATGCTCGGTAGACGGGTACCAATGAAGTTCTGCGCAGTTTTATTCAACAGCAGTAGAGCCCTCATGTCTTGGGTTGTGCACATCCCTTGCCAGTTTGTAATGTTTCCCGTTAGGATGTTTTATATTGCTCCTCTGTAAAAGTTAACAAGAACTTGGCACGGGAATTTTGCCTTCTTAAGTTTCCTTAAGAAATACCGTGAAACTCAAAACTATTTACTTACTCCACCTTAGCAATTGATATAGACAGGGTGTGTGTCTTCAAACCGGACCAGAAACATAGATTTAATAACAGTTACAGAGTGCAGAGTGATATAGCTGAAATTAAAAAACATCACACCAGTAAATGTGTGATGTGTGCCATGTGTGACTGAAAGAATACCTCATAAGATAATTTTATCTGTAGGGTTGACATAGTACAGAACCTTTTTACCCTTGTTGGTCTGATGAAGACACATGTCTTGCTTTAATTGTTGCTGTTTAATCTTCAGTACCTTCTTCTACACTTCCTTACATTGCATTTCTTCTTTGTTGTGCTTTCTAAATTCTACTGTCTTCCTGCTGCAGTCATCCATTATCCTCACGGAAATCATTTAACCTTAACCTTATCTTGAGGTAACATTGATTTTTTTGCCAGTGTTATTGCTATTAAAAAACCTACGTGAGGACACTAAGTCAATGTCAGCGCCGTTTTTTGTGTGAGAGGATGTTTGGTGTTTCCCCTCCCTGGCGTCTCTTTTCCTGTGACAGTATCCAAATTCAGGAGTTTGTTTACCCATCAGAAAAAAAGTGTAGTTTTGAAAATGACTGAGTCATTGCTCTGCCCTGCTGATGAAGGGAGCAGATTGGAAATGGGGAGGTTAATGAGATTTTTACAAAGTGTCCGTCTAGTGGTTTGAACTCAGATTAAATTGACACACTCTGATTAAAATTAATTGACCTGTGAAATGAGTGTGTCCCTCAACAGTTAAGGATTGATGGGTATCGCAGAGGGGTCGAGAGGGAAGAATACGGTGATGAAAAAAAGAAAATAAACTTAGTTTGAATGGATGTAAAGGAGAGATATTGTAAGAGACAGCTCATACGCCTTATTAATGATTAAACAGGAGAGTGCTCTGGCATACAGTACCGTGCATGCATACAATGACAACGCTAACAGAGTGTTTACCATTTTCACCATCTAACCTGTTTGCTGTCAAGCATGCTAACATTACAACCCAATGAAGGTGCTAGCATAGACCGTATAAAAGAAGTGGACTTAGTCACCATGACATTTTAGCGAGGTAGGAGCGGCTTGGTGGATCTAACACTGGAGAATCATCTCCTCTGACGCAGAGACATTCCAATATCTGTGAGAGGAGAACAGAGCTAAATATGTTTCATGCCCTTTAAAGACCTGTGACCACAGTGCCATCCAGCGACCATTGGTGAGGTGGTGCCCCAAAGTTTTTACGAGTGCAATATTTTATTTCTACATTGTAGAAAAATACGCTACAACATAACACATTGGTTTGTGGCTACGGTTTTGAAGACTCTAGGTTTACATTTTGGCCCTCTTCATTCTAGAATGTGGTTGTCCCCATCTTTGACTTTTGCAACCGGAAGTGACAACAGAGGGTGGAGTACAACCAAACGCTGAATAAGATATTTTTAGGCTACCGAAAGGAAAGGATCAGACAAAAGATGCCATCACTAAAGTCTGTGGGATTACTCAGCACATCATATTGTCTGTACCCATGTTTGGACCAAAGTGGTGGTATGTCCCACTGACCAACTTTGCAATCCTTAGAGCCATGCTGTAGATCACAACACACAGGAGCGCTCCATTCTATTAACATTGATGCCAGTTTTTCCTTCTTGACAACAGTTCATTCGATTTACTTCACACGCAGGTATATTGCTAGGGATCCAAGTAAGCGCAGTGTCAAGTGTGGAGTTGGGATGTTTCACCAGTAGCTATCAATCTCACTATGAAGCAATCTATCTCTGTCTGTCCATCTGTCTGTATGTCTGTATCTGGGTGTGTCCTTTGCATATCTCAAAAAATGTTTGATGCCATCTACCGTCACACTTGGCGGAACGGCTTGCGGGGGACCCAAGAGAGTCCCATGTCGAATTTAGTGCAAGTTGAACACGTGACACGTTCAATACCGATAAACTTTGAATAAACAAGCTAACAGCACTCAGTATAGCAGAAGGGTCTGGGCTTCACGGCTCGAGTTAAGCAGTTGCGTAGAACAGTTCACTTTTTCTGCTGGATGATTGATATACTAATGTAAAAACCAAACTCTTCTTCTCTTCCATTTAGTCAACAAGCATTGAGCAGTACTTGAGATCGCTGCAAGCAGCAGTACCGGGGACCGTGCAATCAGCCCGCTCTGAACTGGGACTGCAATAATGGGAATAAGATATACACTAAAAAACTAAATTGGCCCAGAAATGAAACCTAAAACAACTTACTAAATGTGTGCAGATGCATTAAACAGATATTATGTTCAGAGAAACAGGGATTCTTTTAACCCATTCTGTACAGATTGGCAGCCCATAGAGTCACACTACATTATATTACATTCACTGTCTAGACTCTCATTATTGTAACAGTCCTATGATTTCATCCCTGAGGTATAACCCATTTTCACGCCCTGAATGGCCCCTTTGTACAAAGAGTTGACTGCATTTCAGAGACTGCAGCGTTGAGCTAATTCCCTTTCAATTCAAAGTGATGGTAACTCTAATTGAACCGTCATCAAGACAGTAATGAGAAAGCCATTTCAGGAATTAACTGAACAGAAACAAGGTTGGGTATTTATCCTATGGAGGGGAAACAGTTAATCATACTGCTTATCAAATGTATTTCAGAGAGACGTTAACTGCTTAATTACTGTACTCACTCAAAAATATTGTTCCTGTAAAGATGCAAGGCCAGATAGGAAGACTATAGACATTCCAAACCTTGTTGGGAGCAGGGTTATAAAAATCAATGTTGCATGCATTTGGCAAGTCTATGCCTCACAAACATAACAAGGATGCTGATGGTTATAGCGACAGTCCAATGAGTGGACATTATGGCTGCAAGGCCATAAGTGGGGTGTGGTGGATGGATGGCATTACAGAGAGAATGTCATGCTTGGAAAGACTTTATTGTGTGTTTCATAAAAGGATGTACTGCTCGACTGGAAAAGAGTCAGATATCAGAGATGTGACTGAAAAGGGGTTTGCATGGGGCCTTCTCTTCGCCAGGCTTGTATCCACCACTGGCACACTCCAGGCCTGTAGAGGGCGGCAAAAAACACACTGAGGAGAATATGAGAATGGGCTTCTACAATCATTATCGTCAAGTTGTTATGGCACAGATGATTGCATACGTTGGCAAACAGTAAACTGCGGACATCGAGCTATGTTCACGTTTATTTGGAGTCATGGTTCTGGCCACCTGCTGATTGTGGGTCCAATATTTACCTTTTTGTTCTCCACCAACTCCTGAGGGAAATAATTGTCTCTTTAGCAGCTAAATTCGCAACTATGTTCGCACCTATTTTCTAACACAGATAGCATAAGGCGGGTTTATCAGATCTTTTTTGCTGAAAACAGCTGTCTGCTGGAGATAAAGTAGATGAAAATGGTAAGAGTGAAGCAAGACAGTAAAGTTCTGGGCCGTTCAGCCGAAACAATGAGCTGAAAGATGCCAAAAGTCCATAGAGTTGAGGAGAACCCCAAACTAACTCTCTGTGGCCTCATCAATGCTACCAACCCCTTTGGATAAAATGTACAATACATTATAAGTGTATTATCATTATAAAATATATCATTATATCAGTTGATTGAACATGGTGTTCAATTCCCTGAAACCCTCCAGCATCCATATTGGAGGTCCACAGATGTAGCAACAAGAGCTAATTGTGGTGGTGAGCATACAATTCTGTTGTTTGACTGGGAACACATTGTTTTGCACAATATGTATTTGATTCATGTCATCAAATATTATGGTAGTAGTCTAACCAGCTAGGTATCTTGCAAGCTACATTTTTTTGAGGTTTATTGTAAAGTTAGCATTAGTAGCTTGTAATTGCTCCTGTCAACTGAATATAGAAAAAAATGAATAAAGACATGCCATAGCCATTGTTTGTGACTTTGATGTTTCATTGTTTTTGTTTTTTTACATTTGAAACTTGCTGTGTAGACAATTAAATCTAACCAGAACATAGTTTTCTTTTTTTAAAAGTTAACCTTACATCATTTTGCCAGGCTGTTTAACACCAACACTGTAACTCGTTTTTGAAGACACATCCATTATTTGGAAATGCTTTTCTAAACTGACAGTGAAAAAGAAATTCCTCTTGCTTAGGCTACAGCTAGTAGAATTTTATCCTATTTCTCAACACGTGTTCCATGATCCAAACAAACATGGTACCACTAAGTAAGCGCCTATCACTTATGGTGGCCATCTTTGTTTTTGTTCAAGGACTAGGGGGCATCATGAGGAACAGGTCGTAATCGTTTCTTCGCCTTCACTGTAGAGAATGCTTTTTGGATTTTGTTTGCACCATTTCTGCTTTGTAAGCTGGAGAAAGAAAGTATTCACATTTTCAAGGTAACACTATCGAACACACTTCTTTAACCACATTTCCTCCTCCTGGTAAACTAAATCACCCTTTAGCTCTCTTCAAACGAAGCTACACCACAGGGACAGCAATCCAGGAACAGTTAGATTATATAGCCCACTTATTCTAGTATCCAACATTGTGGCACCATTACCCACCATGTAACTTGTTAATATGCAGATCACCTACCTCCTCTTGCTCGGTGGTGACACTGCATAAAGGGAAACGTAGCATGAAAATACAATTACCATGCAAATAAGTCATATAAATGACACCACTGTAGGAACCTGCAGTCTCTATCACTGCTGCTTTACATTCACAGGCATATGACAAATGAAATGAACGGTTTTAAACTCCGTCCCCAAACCTACATTTGCTCCAAAGGATACATGTTTTCTGAAAAGAAATATAGAGTGCTAAATTGATCCACCTTGCAGGTAGAATGGCATGAGGACTTTATTTGTGTCTTCATTTCCCTCTTTTCCCTCATCTCTTTTTCCTCCACCTCTCTAGTCTTCCATTTCTCTCCATCACTCATTCCTTCTCTCTCTCCTTCATCGATCAATCCACCATCTGCTCCTCATCTCTATCTCCTTTCCTTCCACTTATCGACCCCCTTTGCTGCCATCTCAATACATCCTTCCCTTCCTTTGTTCTTCCTTCATCCCTTCATTCTCACACTTCCTTCTGCCCTCTTACTTCCGGCTTCTCTGTCTACTGGTTCTTTCCTCTTCCCTCACTTGTTTTCACTCTCTTTCTCTCTCTCTCTCTCTTTCTCCAATCCTCCCTCAATCTCTCCCAGGCCTGACTGATGGTGTGTTGAGGCGAGGCGGACGGACGGTGGGTGAGGTATTGCCCCTGCCAGCCCCTGACATTGTGCCCCATTCAGGCTGGGGAAATGATCGATGTTAAATCTAATTTTAAACACCCCCAGTTTAACTCCGGCAGACAGACGGTGAGCGGAAGCCAGCGTCTGGCATCACAGCTGGGGCAACCTGATAAGACCTACGGTTCAAGTCTACCTGCAGGTGTGTTTGTGTGCAGATGTGCGTTGCCTCTTTCTTAAAAAAACAGCGTACTTGACACAGGAGCCATCTGTCCTGTACTTAAAGGGGAGTTGGAGGGCGCTACCTTATAGACAGAGAGGAGGATTTCACTGAGCCCAATGACGAATCCACCAATTATACCCAATAAACAGACGTTAACCAATATTTTTTATATACAGCTATATTAAAGTTCTGTTGAAGTTTGTGCAGCAACCTTACAATAAACAATGAAGGCCATAAGTTATTCAATGGCCCTTGAAATGTGCTTTACAAAGGGTATCTGGGCACGCAGTAGCAGCCTCTTTCTCGTTGGTCTCGTTAGCTTAAACACTGACGTCAAAGCAACAAGTTTTTCCTTCAGCAACAGTTCTGGTGTTTGTCCGTGTTTCCCCTTTAAGCTTTTAGAACTCCGCCTGATGATGATTTATGGCTGGCTGGGCGAGCTGATTAAATCACTGAACAGAATGCCAGGTAGCATTACCACGGCCATCACCGCTCTATATGGCCTCCGTCGCATGGCAACCTGCCTGAGTGTCTCTCCCACTTCCTCTCTGGCTTTTATTTCATTATTTTTCATCTCTCTCTCTTTCTCTTTTTTTCCCCCTTTCTCTACACGCATAGAGGGTCGAGAGAGAGAGAGAGAACGAGAGAGCCCCATATGAATATAATTAATCTCCATGGATACGGCACGACAGAGCCGGGGTTTTTAAATTGTGTACTGCAATTTTCACAGCTCGACAAAAGAAGGCAATGACGCGTGAGGGCTCTGTAATGGGGTTTGCATGTCTGAATTAGTCTTAAATGCAGGTCTGTTGCAAATATATCTACACAGGCTTCAACTCCACCGCCGCGATCACACTGAAATGTGTTGGATGTAATTCTCTCCGGCGGAACTTGTCAGCGCTTCGATCATCGTGTCGTTGTGGAGGTGTTTCGCGTGTTACATTCTCACTCTAAATGTAATTTTGTCTTGATCTTTGTGTCGCCATGATGCTTACAACTCAAATACAATCCAAAGCTCCAAGCAGGATTCTGACCTTCAACCAAAAACCTTGGCTGATGCTACAAATGATTTGAATCACAAGATATTTTGAATTAGAGCTCTGGACACGGTTTGCTGCAGCACATTTGTGTTACCGACTAAATCCTCATTGATTAAATCTACCCCGGGTCCCAAAAGGCAGCATGTCAGCAAACAGGAGATCAGCAAAAATAACTTGTGTTGGTAATATACAAACACAATATCAGAAGGCTTTCCTGATATGTTGCACTCTTTGTGTTTAAAGAGGGGACTATATCTGCTGTAAACGCTCTGTCATGTCAGACACCTAATATACCGGTTAAACAGCCTCCCAGCAGCCCCAGCGGTTGATGGCCTGTAAATTGTTGATCAGTGGCTTGGCACAGGCAGGGTAAATTGATTCCAGAAGAATCCTCCAGGAGCGAGGCTGTCTCTACAAAGGCCAAATATACAGCCATGCATCCGAATGAGATTGGGGGGTAGGAGGGGAGAGAGAGGCCGAGTGGAGGTGGAGGGAAAGAGAGAGAGAGAGAGAGAGAGAGCGGTGAAAATGTCAGTGATTCTGCATTTGTCAGAGAGGAGTATGCACAAGAGACACAACGGAGGGCTCGCAAGAAAGAGCAAGAATAATGAAAGCAATTGTGTCTGTGGGAAAGAGAGCAAGAGAGTCATAAACTGGGCATACCTGAGAGACAGAAACAGAAATACACTTATAAAGAAACAAAGCAAAGTGAAACACGTTGTACCCTATAAATGAAAAAAAGTTATTTTTCAAATAAACTTTCTTTCTGAGAGTAAGTACGACAAAATTGAAATCAATCTTTTATCTGTGCATTTAGTATGGTGCTGAAGTCGGAATGTGGCTAGCCTAGCTTAGCATAAAGAATAGAAACAGGGAAACACCATTTTCTTTTGCTAACTGTGTTGGCATTTTGTTTTCCAACACAATGGCTGAAACTCAATTCCCATTCTTTATAATAAGGAACAGGGAAGAGGAGAAGAAAAAGGATGTACTGGAAAGTGACTTGGCAGACTAAATCAAATGGCAATTTCCAAGATGTATTTTGAAGTGTTGCATCATGTCCAACAATGCAAATAGGCATCTTATAGTAATTGTCACTGTGGCATCCAGCACACAACAACTCAGACTGTAGACTTGTATTTTCTGACCCTTTCGGGGAGGTCATCGAACGCAACTTGAATACAGTCCCAGGAGGGGCATGAATATAAAACTCTCTACCGCCTAAAATACAACACAAAATCACGATTCAACAACAACAAGTAATTCTGTATACTCCCTAATATTGACTCCACCTCCCCTATGAAAAATGTTGATCTATTTCAGTGGTTGTTCTGGAAAATGTTTACTTCTCCCTTAACTGTTATTCAGACAGACAGACAGACAGACAGACAGAGACAGACAGAGATAGATAGATAGATAGATAGATAGATAGATAGATAGATAGATAGATAGATAGATAGATAGATAGATAGATAGATAGATAGATAGATAGATAGATAGATAGATAGATAGATAGAAATAAATCAGTGTCAGCAACACTCTCCTACACCCCTAAGAAAAAACAATCACGACGAAGCACACCAATTAAAACCTCTGGAGTTGTGGGACTTCGCTCATTACCTCGCAAAGTTTTGGAACAAAACAGAGACCAAATTCATCAAACAAAAGTTTAGAATGTTATTCCTGCCCCGCCAGTGTAATTTATCACGTTTAGGGAAGCTGTCATGAGTTAAGTGGATTGCCAGTAATTGTGGCTGGCCCACCTCTAAGCAGAACCGACTAAACCAGCTCATCAGGGACAGACTTGTGAAATGGAGGGGAGCGATCTCTTTATCCCTGGGCAGAGAATTGAAAGTGGCAATCTCTCTTTCTCTTAACTTGCCTGTCCTTTATGCGCTGCGTTTTTCTTTATTCTCGGGCTCCCTACCTTAATACCTAACAGCTCTGCGCCCTGGGTGTAAAACAGATGTATTGCTTGGAAATAGTTTGTTTTGAAAATGATTAAAAGAGTCATTAAATGCAGATGAATCTCTCTAAATGCATCATTCCCACATGAATTCTGATAACCACCACAGTACGAGCTGCTGCTCATAATGCTGCAGAACATTTTATTATTTCCTCTACATGCTGCTATGGATACATACTTGCTACATATTTTAACAACACATTTCGCTGCAATAAGTAAAGGAGCCAATTCTCCAAATGGCTTCTTTTCACTTATTATTTCTTTGTTCGTGGTGTTCCATGGATATGAGCAACAGAAATGCGATTTCTGCCTTCTCTATCAAGTCTCCCAGCTCTTTCCTTAACTTTGAGGAATATTAAGATTCCAGAGCATGTTGTTCTCTTCACACTGCAGGACCTCAGACAGGCAACTGCAGCGCTGTATTTACCCTGAACAAAACCAGTGATGAAGAGCGTCTGGGTGCCTATATTGAAAACAAACAGAGGCCCGTTCTGGCCCGCTGCGTGGCCGAAAGAGCTCAGCAGTGAGGTTCTGGGAGTGAAACAAGCCCATTCATATTTTGAAAAGAGGTTTTCAATTGTTAGCTGTATTGTCGTTTACCTTGCACAGCAGCTGGATTCTTGCTATGTCCCGAGATCACGCAAGAATAACAGGATCACATATTGCACGAAAATCTTGTCGGTCAAGCCAGCGCAGGCACCAATCAGCACCCTGTGAGGAGGTGCAGGTAGCTACCTGGCTTAGGTGTGTGTCAATGACACAAAGAGGCATCTGTTCAAAACAACAATGACTCCTGAAGAGGTTAGCGTAGCATCAGTTCTGTCAGAACTGGAGAGTATTTCTTCAAAAAATGCAAAAGAAATGACACTGCAGGCCTTTCTCCATGGAAAATATGTTTTGATTCTTCTCCCGACTGGTTTCAGCAAGAATTTGATTGAAAAGTTGTTCATCCAGTCACCTGCCTGTTTTTTTTTGGAAAGTGCCTGTCCTTCAGCAAACTGTTTCCAATGACGGCATCTCAGATGGGTCTGTGTAACAAACCATCTGGCGACAGGTTATAATGTAATTAAAGGTAAACTCACCACTAGCTATGACATTGTGAAACGATGGTATATAAACGTTGTGTAGAAGCCACACGTCCGTTTAAAATCAACTTTAAAAAGACATGTTTTTTTCTGAATATCGAGAAGCGCAACACTACCCACAATCCTTACACGTAAAGGTCTATGATTGGCGGCGCTCGCTGTACACGAAAATTGCCAGTGAAGGTACGTGCTGTTCCATGGTCTGTTCCCCGAATTTTAAAACGGACCAACATGGCTGCTCGTTTGGATACTTTATTTTAGATCGACAAGTTTATAAAGTTTTTGGGGAGTTTCCAGAGGTGGCGAGTCTCCATACGATAGGGTTTAAGGGATGGGATATCTAAAGGGATTTAGTTGGGGCCCTGAATTATGTTAAGGTGCTCAGTAGGATTGAGGGTTCTCTATCTCTGGAAACTGAAACGTAAAGCCTGTCCACACACACACACACACACACACACACACACACACACACACACACACACACACACACACACACACACACACACACACCTCAGCCCCAGACCACACCAGGTCGTTTCATGCCAGGGGTCCGGGAAACGATTTCTCAGGGCAAACTGATTTTTAAGAGAGATAAATGAACCCAAGTCTTATCAGACGTACAAAGAACTGTGCAGGTAATTACACTGGGCCCACAACTCCCATCACTCCCATCACCCACTGTGTGTGTGTGTGTGTGTGTGTGTGTGTGTGTGTGTGTGTGTGTGTGTGTGTGTGTGTGTGTGTGTGTGTGTGTGTGTGTGTGTGTGTGTGTGTGTGTGTGTATATATGTGTGTATGTGTAAGGAAGGCTGAGGGAGGGGGGAACTTGAACATGAATAAATAAATCAATACAAATAATTACCTCTGAAAGATTTGATCATATTAACTGAAAATTCTTCTATTTTAAGCTGCTCAAGCGATGTAGTCTCTGATGAACAGCTGGGATGATAAAGGAACCAAATTGAGAGTAAAAGAGATGGAAAGCTTTGCGAAAAAAGGCAAGTTATGTTAATGTTTTGGGTAAAATCTGACCAGAGTTATCGACACATTATTAATGGGATTTCAGTCATCCCATTAATGAACCCAGTCTTGGTTTTGAAGCGCAGCTCTCTTCCAGTGATAATCACTGACTGCCATGTATTTCCTGTATCTGGTGGTTATCAGTGCTGCAGCAGCTACTACATCCTGTTCTTGTTCTGTAAAGTTAAACAGTGTACAAGAAAACTCTGTCACTATCTCACCTTCCAACCAAGGTGAATGAACTGGCAAAAAGCTAGTGAGGAGAAATAAAGTCTACAATTCCTGAGGGCCAGTGGATGCTGAAGTGTAAACCAAACTGCAGGGAATGTGTATGGTTTATGAATCCCTTTTTAACTCCTTTTGATAAAACACTGATGTTGTGTGACTGATGCAGGGCCATATCCATCTTTTAATGATGATCTGTATTGTACTAATCACAGTTTGATCCAAGGGAATCTGTATTGAAAATATTTTTGTTTGCTGTTGAGGCTGACTTGTTTAAACTCACTTGTTGCTGCGGCAAGGAATTATGGGACGGCATTATCTCTTTTTCTTTCGTAAAGGATAGTCCCCTCTGCCCTACGCTAAAGGAGATAAGAAAGGAAGCATTAAAGCAACTTTCCTTAGCATTTAGAGTATTTGACCAGCTCTTATCATGGCTGCCACTTAGATACTTCCCGGTCATTTCACTTTCACTAAAGTTCCCTTTTAACTGTAGTATACCATATATAATCCCATGTGCTTCCTTAGTTATTGGGCTCCAGAGATTTTTTGTTGGTACTCCAGCAATTTATCATTGCCCTTTCACAACACTACTTTGGGTCAAAATTCACACCTAAACACTGGACCCTCTGTTTCTCAAAAATGCAACTCATCAGAATTGTCTTCATACTACTGTTTTACAGCAGGTTAACATGGTTTCCTGCTTAGTTTATGAGTCAGCTTAAAGCTACTTTCTTAGGAAGAACAGAAACATGTTTGTCAGCTGCAAACTGCATTTTGAAATACTGAGCGACTGGCTTTCAGGCCCAAACTGAGCCAGTAAGACAAATTGCTGGCTAGTGTTAGAACATAAAACAGCCGTCTGCACATCAATCCTCAGCCAGGTGGAAAGGAAAGAGAAAAGGCCAGAATGTTTTGACGCTGTGCCGTCAATTTGAATAGCAGAGTTTTTTCTGAGTTGGATTGCAATACCTGACTGCAGCTCTCTAAAGTGATTTAATTCCCAGATGTCATTACTCTGGCATCGAGCGTTGATTTGCTTTGTAGTGCTTTGTTCTTGTTTAGAGGGCTGTTTGTTCATCAGCTTATCTGCAGCCAGTTTTAACAGAAATCTCTTTTTTTTTTTGAGTTTGTGTATAAGTGTGTGTGTGTGTGTTGGGGGGGTGCATGTGTGCTGTTGCTAACAAAGTTTTACCAGCTGAAAGTCTGATCAAACTTTAAAGAGAGAAAGGACGATCGGCGTTGCTGTCTGCAGACTTAATGTCTTACTTCGTATCCAGCGGCCATTATAGATGTCATATAGCAGCGGTGTATATGGTGTAGCATATATGTAGCAGTTTGACTCTCGGCCACATTCACACTGTATTATAAAAGCGATTCTGTTATTGCGCCATAAAAATCATTAAAAAAAAGAAGTAAAACATGCAAAATGATTAGAATTTAGACTTCACATAAAAACCAATTCCACTCAAACTATATGGTATAAATTACTCTCCATTTAATAAAGCTAGATACGACCCTCTCTAGATAACGCAGATAAAGAGACAAGGGGCGGCTTTCAGTGGACCCAATATAGTTTGATTTACCTGCGGCCGCTTTAAAAGGGGGGGCACGATATTCCCCCTAATGTGAATTGAAAAGCACTGGAGTAGAAAATCATTTCATCACTCTATCTGTGATGGTGTCAGCGGAGGGAGTGAGAATTGACTAATATGTGTGTGTGTGTGTGTTTTTTCAGTGGATCCTAGAGGATAAATGATTACCTCTGTTAAGATGGAGCTGTGAGCTGAAGAGACTGTGTGATGGTGTGATATTGAAGGCCCTGTGTGAATCCTACCGACCACAGTGCATCACCACCCACACAGCCTGCACTCATATAGACCTGCCAGCTACACACCGAGTGCACTGAGTGTCACGGCAACACCTTCTTAATATACAGCCTTATGAACAATTCATGTTTTCAGTGCATCGAAAAATTTTGCATTTGTCCTCGTTTGCATTTCCCCTGTCAGAGTAATGGATTTTAAGGAAAAATACATCCTTTTATAACCTGGGTAATGCTTTGTGTAGTTTTTAGGTCGTAAGTCCTATGGATGCAGCGACATCGCCAGAACGGAGTACAACAAACAGGGCAAAGAACAGCAACAAACACATATTGCAGACCAACTTCCTTGTTCAGCTTTGACTAACATAGCATACTGTGACTGCATTCCAGATCGCAAACTTTCACAAAAATGTCATTTTTAGTACATACTGCAGCTGCCCTTAAGTACCTACTGTTGCATGCAGTATGCATTCAATTGGGACATACTTAGTCATAACTATGCACCCCAAACTTTAACCCTCTCGCTCATATATCCGCTAACGCACTTAACTGCATTATATAGATGGGTTAGGGTTGGACTGTTTAAAGGTTGGCTAGAACTGGTGGATTGGCCATAACTAGCACAATAACACTCACCAGAAAATCAGATTTTTTCTTAAATGTTGCAGCTCCTCAACAGGGCTTCAGTCAAAACATTATATTCAAAAAATGCTAAACTTTTGTGGTTATCTGCTTTTAACGAGTAAAGATACAGAAGCTACAGAAGAATATGCAAATATTTAATGACTATGTATAACCTTAAATAAGAGTCACTTATTCAATTCAAAAATTTCTTCTTAAAGTTCTTAAATAAATGAAATACATCTGTAAAAGAGGCGAGAGGAATGGACATCATGCCTTGTCAAGTAACTGTTTGAGCCCACTGAAGACACAGAAAAAAAAAATCTGTTAATCTTTGCCCAAGACGCAGGAGAGAAAGCCTTATAATCCATATCTTCAGTCTGCACTCTCATCTCCTCAGAAAAAGTGCTTCAGGGAACGGCCACTTCAAAAGGGCAGTGACCAAACAAGATGCTCTACAGTATGTATCTCTATACTGACGTTACTATAGCAACCCAGTCTTCTGCAGAGGCTGTGCATCTGCATCTTTATGTCCTTGTAGTTGTGTGAGGAGTGTAAATATGCTATGTGCCTTTCTGTCTATGTAGGCCTACATGGTTTTATACAGCGTGTGCATCGAGTGCATATGTGTGTGTTTGTGTACGTGTGCGGGGTTATAGCTGTCCTAAATCCTGGTGCTACTATTGAAGGTGTTGTTTGAAAGAATATCTCACAGCGTTCACAGCAGTGAGAAGTTACTCCTCACTGCTACTCTGTCAATAGGAATGGGACCAGTGAGGGATTTGTGTGTGTATGTGTGTGTGTGTGTGTGTGTGTGTGTGTGTGTGTGTGTGTGTGTGTGTGTGTGTGTGTGTGTGTGTGTGTGTGTGTGTGTGTGTGTGTGTCCTGCACCGCTATGGAAAAGAGGATAGGAGGAATGGGAGCAAACAGCTGAGATGGGCTTGCATCAATAGTATTCCTGTTTGAAGAACCATATATCTGATTGAATTCTCAATAGACATTTATTTTTTAAATCCAAAATTCATATGTAGATCTAATTATAATGTAAATGTATTTAAAGGTTCTTGTCACACACACAGATGTTCTTTTTTTTATTTCACTGCTAGTCAGACCTCTGCTTAGGTTAAAGTTGGTTGAGGAAAACACTAGTCATGTTTCTGTTGATTATAAGGCAAATTTAAGTGAACTTTCGAAATGTTACACAAAATAAATGCAAATTAGGCATGTTTACATCAGTCGGTTTGGGGCAAATAAACACGGATACTCAAAGCTTAATTTCGTCAGACGTTGGCTCTACAGGCTACGCATGGCTGTGATCCGCTGGTAGTAAAAGAAGAAGAGGTTGAGAACTGGAAACAAAACGAGAAGCTTTGGCCATCCAACTATATATAACACATGTATGACAGAAAAATGGAGAGAGGTCTCCAGGAATTTGTTTCAATTGGGAAAGTTTTAATTGTTGTTTCATGTTTCATGCTGTCCATAGATGAAAACAGATTAATGCTGGTTATGGGGACAGACGGATAGACGCCAGAAACACGCAAAAATATTTTAAATGAGCATAAAAATATGTTTATGGAAACTTGGCCAATGATAACTTGCTCAACGGAGGCAACAAATCATGGGGTGTGTAGGGCTTTGAAGGTACAAAAAACTGAAAATTGTAGGTAAAGCTGGTCAGAAACTTTTTTCACTTGGAAAAAAAAAAAAAAAAAAAAATATATATATATATATATATATATATATATATATATATCTAAGACAAAGTGAATACTTTAAAATACAATTATACTACTACTTCAGATCACAAGAATCACTGAGCATGCTTTAGTTACCTTGTCACCATAAAATGTGTATCTAATTTCAAACCTGCTGATCATGTCAAATATGTACACACAGTGCAGCTCCACTAGTTCAAATATTTGAAAAAGTGACTGGTAGCGAGGGAAGCAGAGACAGACAGAGGTTGTTGGATGAAGAAGAGTGAGTTGACATGTGTGTATATATGAAAATTATCTCTGCTGTAATTGCTTTCTCGCTTGTGCAAGTAAAACATGTTTCTTCGTGCTGGACTTGGTTTATAAAGTCATCCATCACTGTCCTCGTGTCATCACACAGTGTGAAGCACATATTGCATTTTAAAATGAGCATGTGGTGAAGATAGATGCATGTTGTGTTCGATGCTTACAATTTCCCCGTTTATGTGTCAAGATGGATATTGTGTGTGTGTCCTCAGTCTTTTTACTGTGAATATGATGGAGCATTTAACATCTAAAGAGCCAGATACTTCCCTCAGGAGCTGGTGAGGGCTTAAAAAAGGCTAAAAGGAGAGTGAATATGACGCTCAACTTCCTCAGGTGGACAGAGTTAGCCATAGGCGAGAGAGATGGGGACTTGGACTTGGGACTTGCACTGAAGTTGTGCACACAGTGACTTGATCTCTTGATTTGAGATTAGACTTGGACTCCAGCCCGAAGACGTGAGAGTTGACTTGGACTCTAGCTCAAGGCTTGAGACTTGACTTGGACTTATGACCAAAGACTTGAGACTTGACTTGGACTCCAGCCTAATGACTTGAAATATGGCTGAAAGACCTGAGACTTGAAATGGAGTCTAGCTCAAAGACTTGAGACTTGACTTGTACTTGTGACCAAATGACTTGAGCTTTGACTAAGACTTGTGACCAAAAGACTTGAGCTTTGACTTTGACTTGTGACCAAAGACTTGAAACTTAAATTGGAATTTTGACCAAAGACTTAAGATCTGACTTGGACTCCAGCTCAAAGACGTGACTGGACTTGGACTTGTGACCAAAGACTTTAGACATGACTTGGACTCTAGCTCAAATACTTTAGACATGACTTGGACTCTAGCTTAAAGACTTGAGAAGATATTTTAATAATACTTGCCTGTATGTCCTCACATTTCATGTATCTCTGCACCTAAATTCTCTACAGCTACACGTCAGTAAAGTAACAAAACCACAGTGCTGTTGGGTGATAACCTGTGTTGCATTGTCATGCATGTTGTGTGATAAGGTCCCTGTAGCAGTTTCTGAGCTCCATAAATAGAAACAGCTCTTGGCAGGAACAGTAAAGCAGGCAGCAGGCTGCTGAATGCAGACTGAGGCAGAGGGAATTCTGACAGAGCACCAAGAACTTTGGATTTTTGGGAAGTTGTGACAGAAAGAGGATTTGGAAGGATGCTCAACTATTCAGGAAGATATATTTAGGAATTTTCATTTGGGGATATAATTACTAAAAATTGGTGGTGATAGCTAATGTTCTGTTTCTTTGTGACACTCATAGTCATTGTATTCCATTTTCATATGCACACACACACAAATACACATGCATACAGTTGTGCCATCCTAATACTTCTCTTATCTCTATGTTTGTGTCAACAGTGGGTGAGCTGAGGTGGTAAAAGATGACATCACGCACCAAAGGCTCGGTCCACATACCAAAGAGCTGATGCTGGAACACAAATCTGTTGTCAAAGGAGACAAAGGAAATGTATACATTTATAAAGTTAACTTTCACCACCGACTTGTGAAATACTGAATTGTATTTTCCTACTAACAAAAATATCAGACTAAACCCAGACTAGCTGTGTGCTCAGACAGGACGGATTAAATTGAAAGATGCAATTAGGTGGGAATCTGCCATGGGCCGGGGCGTCATTCCCCATGGGTTCCAAATGTTTCAAATTGAGTGAAAAACTAAGAATTATCTCAGAACTTTATGAATCTGCTTCATACACAGATGAGAGGGAAAAGGAGAGAGACTGAAGGGAAATAATTGGAGTTTCCTCTGGGTTTTGAGATCAGTCAGTAGCTGAGCTGAACACAAGCACACACCAGTCAAGCTTCATTCTGAATTATTTTAACCGTATTTCCAGAAATTTTGCATATCCAAGTTATTATAAAATTACCAACAGTACCATGATATTATCAAATTGTTCTTTTTCATTAATGTCAATTGGTTGGAAGTTGCAAACTGTGTGTCAGTAGTGACACACCCAGTTTCAGTGTCCCTATTATGCTTTTCCACTTTTTCCCTCTCCTTTAGTGTGTTGTATATATTATTTACATATAAAAGGTCCGTAGAGTGTAAAACCTGAAGTCCACGCCTAAAAGGAGTTACCCTCCCCCTCAGAAGCTCCTGAGCTGCCTGAAATGGCTCGATTGAATTCTCTCCTTCTCTTCCGTAACTTTATGAGGTCAGAATGTTACGGAAGTGACGTAAAACTCTATCACAACAGAGCGGGCTAGCTGTATATATATATATTTCAACCACAAATTAATTTTCAAGCGTTAATCCCCTTCTCCCCTCATTTCATTATAAAAGTACCCTGCACAACAACAACAGCATCAACACGGCCAATTCCTTCTGTTCATTAGTCTTTGACTCCGCTCGCACAAATATAATCAAGGAGTTTTTAAGAATCAGTTGCAGAAAGCTAAAGACATAAAACACTGAACAAATTCAATTATTTAGACAAAAAACAATTCCAATCGCCTCGACTAAATTTACATTACCTCAATATTAAAACATCCCCTCGTCTCTTCCTCCCTCTCGTCCTCCTTTGTTTGTAAGTGTATCAACTTTAATTCTCTTTGGTATGGTGACTTTTAGCAGAAAATTAAACTTCATTTTCCCTCTCTCTTCCTCTTTGTCTCTCCCCCTGTCCCTCTCTTTTTCCACCCCCTTGCTGGTATCGGAATGCGCACAGCGTGAAATTAAAGCCGATGCATTTCTGACTCTGAAATAAATTTGCCCCTCTGATGAGGTTGGAGTTGGTCCAAGGTTCTGCAAAGAAAAACACTTTTTACACTTATTTTCCTCCATAGTGGAATTATCCACTCCTTATTATTGTTCTGCATACATGACTCTTTTTTTCTGGGAATTCGGCTGCAATGCTTAAGATTGCTGTCAGTGTTTTGGAGGATGCTTTTTTTTACCATGTAGTTTTAAGGCCTGGCTGTGACCTTAACATGGGCATTAATGGTGACAAGGAAGCACAAAGCACAGCGAGACTGAAAGCTGGCAGCGAGGAGGCAAAGCGGAGGCATCAGGAGACACTGGAGAGAGACCTCAACTGGCTACAAACGCATGTGTGAGGCCTCGTTACCAGATGAGCTTAACACCTTTAATGCTCACTTCAATCTCCTCAACAAAGAGTCGGCTGTCAACTCTGAACGCCTCCAGAGGATCGGCCACTGTCAGTATCCACAGCAGGTGTGAGAGGAACCCTGCTGAGAGTGAATGCGAGTAAAGAGTGTCCCTACCTGCTTCAAGACAGCCGTTATCGTCCATGTAGAAGTCTGCATCCGAACATGCTTTGAGAAACTGGTTCTCCAGAACATCTTAAAAAAGAGTGGGTGAACAGTTTTAGGTTCCTGGAAACTGGCATCAAAGAGGGCCTGACATGGTCATCATACAGCTCCACAAAGAAAGCTCAGCTCCGGCTGTACTTATTAAGGACACATAAGAGGGTTAACTTTTATAAAGAAGAAATAGAAAGCATTCTGACTGTAAACATTTGAAACCTCGGGGCCGTGCTCCCATCTGCATTGGTACCCATCTACCGAGAGTCAGTGACATTGGTGACAAGAGGTGCCTGCGCAAAGGTCAAGGGATCCTAAAAGACAACAGCCACCCCAGAGACAGCCTTTTCACTCTGCTGCTGTTTAGCAAGAGAAATGGAAGTATCAGCTGCCTCACCAGACTTCAGCTTCTTTCCTAAGGCTCTGCAAACCACCGTAAATAAATGACTCCATAAACCTCAACTCCACATGATGCAATGCATCTGTGAGTTTTACTCAGAACTATTCTCATAACTACCTGCTGCCAATTTTTTATGTCTTATTCTACTCTTGTTGAAAACATTTTAATATTTATTGATATTTGTTTCTGCATTGAGGGGCCTACAGCTTAGCACAATCTGTGTGCACCCACACAGTCCTGAGGAGAGGTCTACAAACATCTGTGTGGTGGACCATGGTTTCGTTTTGATTTCAGTTTGTTTACCAAGCACCACCACAGCATTCTTGACAATCACAAAGCTCAAGAAAAACACCAAACAAAAACTGAATTTGATATTTTTTTAAAGAAAATCCCAATTAACTCTCCTGAGAAACTAAAAAGATGTTATGCACAAATGTACAGTGTCTAGTTGAAGCTAATTTGCCGCCACCATCTTTTGTTAGGCTTTTAAATTCAGGTTACAACAACTGAATAAACAAATGGATTAAACAGATTTGGTAGAAGAATCAACAGAACATATTAAAACAGACTGTGTGCATATGTAAAAAAAAATGCCCTGTACCTTATGGAATGAAAAGCTATTTTGAAAAGAGAGGTTACCATCCCTTGGACTATTATGAAGACGTGGAGCTTTTTTTGCCTTTAATTATTCAGGGAGCTTCACCTCCTCATCACCGCCCAGTCTTTGTCTTTCTCTTCATTCACTTATCTCTCTTCGCTGAAGTAGTATTTTATCAAACAGCACATTTTAACACAGAATTGAAGCATCATTCAGTGACCTCGCATTGCGAGAAGCCTGCTCTGTGAGTCAACCATGACTACTTTCCTCACTCAGGCGATTACACCAACAAAAGTAATGCAACCCTTACAAGGCTGTAATCACGTGTGATACCTTCAAGAGATATCTTCCTGAAATACTCAACCTAATCAACATGTTGGGTTCCCGCTGGTTGTTTTAATTTAGCCTGTACCAAAATATGTCAGAGATATGCAATCCATACTGGAAAATGTGCTTATTACAGTTGAATATAACTGTCAGTCAAGCTCTGATGCTTGACGCCATGATGACATGTTCTGCCCTCATCTAATCACTTATCCAGGCCTCTGTAGGTTCCACTGAAAACTGAACTTTTACTGTGAAATGTAAACCATTACTTAAACAGTCACACCTTCCCTCCAATCACTTCCTGTAACTGTAACCTCACATTCCCTGAACCATGCCCGTTGACGTTTACAGTAACCAATGACCATGATGTCATCTTCTCAATAAAACCCCAGCCTCTTTTGTTCTTGCTCTCTTTTTTCCAAACCCTCACCTGATGACTCTGGGACCTCCATGCAGACCCTCCGAACTACTTTCCTACTTGAGGGAGACTTCCTTAAATATTTCTGGTTAGCCACACAATCGCTATCCTACAGTAAACAAGATTAGCGCCGGAACCTAACAATCAAAGTATTCTTGTAAATGCATATGTATTGATTTGGTTTAATGCTATTAACTGGGTATTGCATCCAAACCCAGTTAATAGCGACCATAAAACCATCCTCTTTCCCAACTCGGAAGCCATTTATCCTACACCTATTCCCTACATAGACTCTGAATTGGCCTTAAACACAGCTTCACGTGCACACAGGAGGAAACTCAAAGCTACCACTGCATCATCATTTGTTCTCACCACTTATGTTAATGCTTCTGCAAGTGTGAAATACGGAAGACATGTCTCCTCTTGGTGCTCACCAGACATACTTCATGCTCACACCCTCCCTTTTGTTTCCTCAGCAAGTATATTTTTTGATTCACTCTTTGAGGCACCCTGAGTTGTGATTTTACCATTTTAATTAGTCAAAAAGCACTTTTCAGATTACATATTAACTGTTTGGCTAAAAATATAGCGCCATGACTGCAGAATATCAACAGTGGGGTTTGATGCAACATTCTTCTGGTTGAAATAGTGAGAACTCGTCCTTAAATGAGACCAGCTCATAGAGGGGAGCAACTTGTTCAATTCCAGCACTTTACAATAACTTATTGTTTGAAAGCTGTGAGAGTTGGGACTAAAGTTCCGGGATTAAGTTTTAGGTGTTGAATTTCCAACATTGTGGCCTCGGCAGCGGCTTTAGCTATTTATCAGCTTTGATAGTCTGATAGCACCTTCCAAAGCCGCAGCTTAATCGTGTTATCCAGTAATCGTGGTTCAAAGATGGCCAAAAGGGAGCTGAAAGAATTACTCTATTTCATTAAATATTGATTATAAAAACGTAAAATTCTTGCATCCAAAGATTTTAAAGTGAAGAAGTAGATAGTTAAGATTTATAGCCAGTACTTACATTCATTACTCTATTCCTTATAGCCCCCAGAGGTATCCTTATTGTTCAATTGGCAAATAACCGTCTTTGAACTTTTATCCTTTTCCAGTCGTTCAGAAAAATTGCCCCATGGATCATCATACTCAGGAGCTGAGAGCCAGGGCCATATTTAAAAATCTGAGTTTATTTCCCCTTTAATCTTTGATGATTATAACTCACGCAGCAGCGCTCCAGCACTCCGGTGGTGATTATTCATTCGACGGCCCATTTCTCTCTTGGCTGAGGTTGCTCCCAGTCCAGTCATATTAATCAAGCGCCGCTCTAATTGACTGATTAAGTCATGTCTCCAGAAGCCAAAATGGCTGACTGACTCATTAAACCGTGACACATATTCTGGTTGCAAAATGGCTGACTGCAATCCAATTTCCCTGACTTTTATGGGCAATATCTTTTATGGGTACTATTTTCTTCCTTTTTTTTTTTTCTTCAAATCCTTTTGAGCACATGAGACAGCTAGACACTCCACTGTAGGACGTCACATTCACACATTCCTGTTTGCAGATCATGCTCACTTTTAAAAATAACGGTCCACATTTTCATAAAAACATTGCTGTTTTGTTTCAGATTGACATTATGAAAGATTACCCTTAACCTGCACTCTTTCCATAAAAGCTTTGCCTTTTTTTGATGGGTGCCTGAAGGGGGAAAAATTATGTTTTACATGTTTTTGCCATAGCCAAAGGGTGTTTGCCAATATCTAATTTGTTTGCTGTGGTCTGAATAGTTTTTTCTCTAAGTTTTCACAACTTAGAGAAGTTTTCACAAAGATAAAGAAAATGAAGGAAACCAAAATGCATCACTTAAAGCCATGTGAGAATGTTCACTCAGCTCATTGGGTCACAAAAGTAAAAACAGGAAGAAGGTCTTAAAGTAGGTCCCGTTTAACTAAAAATGGCAAGAAGGCAACAGCCTTTATTAGTAGTCCGGATCAGACCTGGATTCACTCTCAGGTTCCAAGGGTTCCTGGGTCCCCAACTTAAAATTCACAGGTCCTGAACGTGGTTTGCTTTGTAGTATGTGCTGTTGTTTTATAAAATGTCATGTTGTAATATGTCAGATTTTCTATGAAAGTTGTGCTTTGTTTAATGTTGTGTTATTGTGTTACTCTCTCTCACACATGGACATACAAACCCAAGTTATAAAGGCCAGTTTAAATGTTGCCGCCAAACACAGATGATCACACATGCAGACATTTATTGCGCAGGTACGAATAAATGGAACTACATACAGGCACTCACTTGCACGCAAAAGCACTCGGCCACATCGCCCCTCACAGCGGTAATGAAGGCCGCACCGATCAATGGGGAAAGACAGGCCAATGGAGCAGCCATTGAGCCACTACAGCAAACAAATAGCCCCAGCTGACCAATGCACCACCGGCAATTGTGGTCTACATCCCAGTGCAGCATTAGCCGGCACTGCTAATGAGCTATTACAGCGGTGACCTTCGGGACAAACTCATTACCAGGTGACAATAGACGGCGGACAGAAGCTAGATTCATTATCATAATTATCGGCGCCGCTTTTATTGCAGCTCGCTGGGGCTGCTGGTTGACGCGCATGCTTGTGTGTGTGTGTGTGTGTGTGTGTGTGTGTGTGTGTGTGTGTGTGTGTGTGTGTGTGTGTGTGTGTGTGTGTGTGTGAATGAAAGCACAAGACAGAGAGCGTCACAAGCAGTTATGGACCATTACAGTACTGTTGAAAATTATCTCCTCGTCTATGCAGTAGCTCGGAACATTTTGACTAGAATGCGCTCATATTTTACCGGCTGTAATGGAGAGGCCTGTACTTTCAAATAACATTTGGAATCCATCCATTTTGCCCACATAGAATATGGAAATCATCTTTCGTCATTTTAACTATTACTGGCTGAGGCTCCGGCTCTAAATCTGGTGAATAGGCTCATTACAAACCATGTCTCAGTTTGCTCACACGAGTTTGAGGATGGACGGCCACTTCAGGGTTTTTGCAGCTGTTCCATCTGTTCGCCGGAATCCATCAAACGCCTATCCATCAATCTGCTCCCCTACCGCTCCCTCTCTTGTCGACTTGTAGCGGGAAGTTCACAAACTTGTGAATCTCGGGCTTCTGCTTCTCAGCGAGGGAGAGGGAGGAGTAGATTAGCAGAACTGTGCGCAGTGTAATGTTATACTGGTACTTTCCACAGCAATGATGTGACTTGACGTATTACTCACCCAAAGCAACGACTGCTGTTTTACCAAGTGTAAAGCTGTTGGTTTAAGTTACAGCTACTGGGGCGAGTGTTGCAGACTTATTTTAGGAGAATAAATGAAGTGACAGATTTGGTTTCGTACAGCTACATATTTAGTCTGAGTCTCCTTGTTTCCAGAAAAGATTATCAATATCGAAGAATTCTGCGAAACCTTGGTGAAAATATATTTCTGTTTGTTACATGGAGAGGGCAGTAACATAAAACTAGATAAAGATATGAGGAGTCAGTTTCTCAATCTTTAAATGCCAGATAGAAACCAAGGCTGTGGAGGAGGATTTAAAGCTACTGCACACAGAGCCTGTACCCTATTTTTAACAGCTACACTTTCACCTATTGGGAGGGATAAATACCAACATGTTACAATTCTTACTTTCTATAATGTCTGCACATGGCAAATACGGTGGAGGTAAGAAAAGATCATGGCTACAGTAAATAAAAAGGAATTGCAGGTCTGTGACAGGAGGCACGTTTCTGTCTCCTGCATCAAAGTCAAACACTCACGCCAGTCCACCGTCCAGAGCCGCACACCCTTACTTTCCATCTTGCTACTTAAAGGGTCCACCTACTTCCTGGGTTTGCACGATAGACTGTATATAGGAAGTGGACAAAGCCATCATGATGTCACCCATCAGTTTGTGGACTGCTGTTTTGAAGGCTCGAGTTCTGCAATTTTACCGTCGCCATGTTGTTGTTTTTTTGCAACAGATATATTTGGAATACAAAGGAGTGATGTAGTAACGCCATATACGTCTCATCAATCACAGTTAGCTCGCCATGAAGCATACTTGTCTTTATGGTCTATTTGACTCTAAAGGGACCATCATTTACGAAATGAACATCATGCTGTATTGAAGAAGACTTGAAACTAGAGATTGAGACCATAAACTCATGTTTACAATGTTTACTGAGGGAATAAATCAAAAGAAGTAGAGTCATTTTCTCATAGACTTCTATATAATATGACTTCTTTTTTCGCCCCGATGGTCAGAAGAGAGAATTCAAGTTTTAAGACACTTCTGATTGGCCTCACTCCGCAGAACTGGAGGTTGCAGCCTGATTTGCACTATATATAAATCCCATAATCGTAGATAAATGGCTTGGGTTGGAGGATGTTTGCTTATGGCCAAAGTTTGGGTATATAGTATCTACAATAGGCCTCTAGTAGCTCCAGCACAACCAGTGAAAATGTTTGCTAGCTGATGTTTTTCACAAGAAATGACGCATGAGAGAAGAGAATATGGGGAGACGGCAAATTAAAGCAGAGGCTAAAAACAACGACAAAACAGGAAGCAAGAAGGGTTAAAGAGAAGGAGGGAGGGATGAAGAGGAGAAGGGAAGTAAAATAATGAAAAGGAAGGAGGGATGTGCGGAAGAGGAAAAAAGTAATCAAGATAAAGGAGGGTAGAGGTAATGAAGAGCAGCTGGATGGGAGGGACGAAAATCAGTGAAGTCAAAAAGAAGGCAGAGAGGAGGGGGGAGTACGGTGGGAGGAAAGACAGATAAGGACCGAAGACAAGGGAGGGGAGGAAGGAGGGATGAAAGGAGGAGATGATTGGCACAGAAGAGGAAGGAAGGGAGAAAATGACAGAGGAAGAGACCAAGGAGGAAGAACAAAGTAAGGAAGGAAGTAATGAGATTCAATGCAGAGAAGGGGAGGGATGGATGAAGAGCAGGATGGTTGAAAGAGCGGGTGGATGAAGAGGAGGAGGCCGTGACGGGGAGCCATTAATAATTTATGATAGCCTCAGCTTTTCAAAGCAGCCCAGCGGTCCCGCTCGCTGCTTTCCCCTGACGTTTAATTTGTCTGAAAATCAGCAAGCGTGGAGTCTGATTATCGTCTCCGTCTGCCAACGCCTCCGCTTCAATCTCCCTGACACCGAGGTGAGATCACAAGCTGTTACGGCGAGCACGTCAGCCTGGAATCCTTCAGGTCAAAACGCTCCTCGCCTGGAAGCTCCATCCGCACAGACATAAAGTGTGCCTGTGTAAAGAATCTCTGAACCGCTCAGAGCCGCCCGAGATTAAATGCCCAAATACAGACCTGAGGTCGTCTATACCGCTCCATTTATAAGCCCATTATATTGACAGGGGAAAGTGCAGGGCGAGCAGTAAAGTGCCCTTGTCCGAGCTCACTCAGTGTAGTTTTAGAGGCTATCTAACGGAATGACTTGGTCCCCAACAGTAAAGTAGCTTCTCTTTCGGTGCGTACCTGCTGCCAAATTGGCTTAAAAAACAGGCAAGACTCAGCAGTTAAGGTGGAAAAATGTTATAATAAAAATAAAGCATCCCTCATATTAGAAAATAGCCCTTCTGCACTATTAAAACATTTTTGAGCTTTTTCAAAAAACATTTTTAAAGTTTCCCTGCTGCCTTAACAACATTTGAGTTAACTAAACATAAAGATACATTTTATTTTGCATGGGCCGCTGTCTGATTCCTATTTTCTACCGACAGTCCACCTTATAAAAAAATAAGCTTCCCTCATATTAGAAAATTATTCTGCAGTTTTTTAGGTTTTTCAAAACTTCAAAAAAAGGTTACCTGCTTAAGAATACGAGTTTACTGAACATAAAACAAATAATTTTTCAGTAAAAAAAAAATAAATAAATCTTAAATGTAAAACCTGATTTAACCAGATGACCAGAAGTTCACTATTGCACATGTCACTAAAATGTTGGACTTCAACATTGGAGGCTGCTCAACATTTGATTCTTCTAAACACGACCACAACCATCCCTAAACTTAAACCACATTCATTGTTGCAAACTTAACATAACTGTTTGTAGATAACAAAGTAATCCATTCAGATGTCATCCTGGTCAGTTTTTTCATTATCATCAGTAATATCACTACACTGACATCTGTCAAATAAAGGAGGAAATGCCCCCCCCCAAAAAAACAGAGGAAACAACCATGACTTTTCTTAACGGTGTTAAAGGAACAACCAGTTTTCATGTATGTTTGCTTTAGACTACAAAACAGAGGGGTCTCTGGAGAGTTTCAATTCACAATGCATGCTGGGATTTCTCCTAATATGCTGGTCATGTTTCATCATTGAGTTTACAGATTCATTCAATTTATCATTGCAAGTCAGAAGACTTCAAATCGGAAGTACTTTAATGTTTTATGGAAGTGCTTATAAATTCAGAAATAGGCCTCATAATAAGAACTAGAAATTTGTAAAAGTTGAGTTGATTGTAAGTAACTTTCTCTCCGTTTCTAACCTTCACAGCCACAACTAGTGTCTATATTTTTTAAATAACAAGTAATTTCATTTTGGTTTTGCATTGAGGTGATTTGACAAATTACAGAAGATCAGTTTCTTGCCGTATACAATGCATAAAGCGACTGGTGTGCAGAGAAATTTTAAACTAAACGTCTAATAATCCAGATTATGATCACAGGAGCCAAATGAAAAGTGACCAAAATCATCTACAAAAGAAACGTTCAAGTATTCAAACAGAATTATTTTCTTGGATTCAACAGTTCAAGAGTGCCAGAGTGATTTTCAGAGAGGAAACAGAAAACAAGTGGAAATGGCAATGCTGCCACCTAGTGGTGTAACAGAGTTACAGCAATGCAGCAATGTAAAGGGGTAAATCCACTAATATTACATGTCAAAGCCATTTTACAAAATATGTGAAACAATATAATAGAAACAATGCCTGTACAATGTCTTTAGAAGATAAATACTGAAGGCACTGTATATACATTGTAAATAAAAAAAACATACGTATATAACATATTTTGTTGAAATAATTTAAAAAAAGCTTTTGCGTGTCAGTCTAAAGAAATTCATTTCTTGCTGTTGGAGCTTTTGGGAGGATGGACTCATGCAGCCACAACGGAGACTTTGCGGAAGCTCCTGGAAACCACTCCAGGACTGTTGCTGTGTGAGAAAGTGGCCATGAGCACTTTAGTGCCAGCCGAAGAGGCCACGATGGTCACCGTCTTCTCTATCTTCTCTCCTGGCTGCAGAAGAACCAGTCTGGGAGAGAGAGAGAAGAAGAAGCGAGAAAAGAAAATCCTTTTTAATCTTTCCACATTTCAGCTTTCTCACAAAGACCCACATGGAGAATTATTTTTCTGGAGTCAGTAATAATATTTGGACAATGAATAAAAGGAGCAATTGGCGAGATATTTGATGTTACACAGCACAGACGACCATAATATATCTGTGTGTATGTGTCTGTGTGTGTGTGTGTGTGTGTGTGTGTGTGTGTGTGTGTGTGTGTGTGTGTGTGTGTGTGTGTGTCTGTGTGTGTGTGTGTGTGTGTGTGTGTGTGTGTGTCTGTGGGCGATGAGTGTTAATTAATCGGTCAATTATTCAGTGAATCCCTTGCCGGGTACAGAGATTTTTCTGGCACCCAGAACTAACGTTCTGCCTTTTCTCAAGCCAGTAAAAGTAAATACCAAAGCCGCTTTATTGTTCCAGTATTCAGCACGGTGATGTATTACTACCTCTTACTGTAACTAGATGTTTCTGCAGAATCTTTTCTCTAATTAGCTGATTTATTCCTCTCTGGGGTGAAACTTTTGCGTCATTGTCCGGGCCGATAAAAAGCCACCATGACTCCAGGGCACTGAAGTAAAAGATGGGTTTTAAACTTTTAAAACTGTCATTGATAAAGTTTGTCCAGTTAAAGCCAAAAAAAGAGGTAAAGGTTTTTAACACCATGAAGGGAAAAAACAACACAAAAATGTGGAATAAAGAAAAATGTATTGATGCTACGTTCCAAAACGTGTTTAATATAAGAGTGCTTTCCATTCTCCGACTACCAGGTGATTCTTGTGTGACTCAGAGTTGTTTTTGTTCTTCTATTTAAATAAACTTCAACGCCATTAAGCACTGAATAGACAGGACATAGTAGCAGGAGGTAAGCACATAAACTACTGAGCCTGACCACTGTGACTGGTCAACAGTCCTCAACAAACCTGGCAACCCTTAGAAAACACAATGTCTAAGCTCCTTCCTCACTGCAGCCTGAGAACATTGACGATCAAATCCGACTCATCTTTCTTTAGGAGTTTGCACTTGTATCATGTGAAACTAAACAACCTAATGAATCCATTGATCCAGCCATGTCGTACTAACTTGTCGGGAAGGAGGCTGAATAACGCTCCAACGTTAGGCAAAAAATGTTGGTGAGGGAAAACCTGCATGGCCATTGTCGGAGGGGTCTCTTGATCTCTCACCTTAAGATAGTTGAATGAAAATGGGTTCTATGGGAACCAATGAGCCTCCCCTTTACAGAGATTCCCACTTCATGATAATCCAATACAGTTGTTTTAATGCAGTATGAATGTGAGATTTTGTCCATTCTAAAAGCTAGAAAAACTTAACACAGTGCTGAGCTGCAACTCAAAATGATTCCTCAAGCTTGCAGCTTTCAGTTGATGTGCAACACTTTCATATGGCATCTAATGCTGACCCGCTATAAACCCCCAAAGATCCCCGGTTCCCCTTAAAAAAGACCAAAAAAGCATCTATGTGGGTCTGAAATAAACTGAAATTTTACAAAAATGTCAGAGCATGTCACAGCTTAAAGGTAAAAAAGTAAACAGAATTAAATATGAAAGTCAACTATTTGGATTTTATCTTTTTTCCTATATCTCATCATTACATACAGTTATTAAGATATTTTCATATCTATATTTTTTCCATTTAATGTTTGAAGCAGTTTGTTTTTGTTTCATTATAAAGCAGTATGCTATTACATGCAAACCATTTGTTGTCCTTTTTTTCCCCCATTCTGAATTTTTTTCAATCTGAACATTTAAATTGTAACCCCAGCACAACCCTGCTTTGACAATTAAGAAAATGTTACTCTGAAACTGAAATAAGTAAATAAGAAAAAGAAGAGGGGATCAATCCTTGAATATATTACGAAATTTAACACCTGAGAGTTGTGTTGTCAGAACTGCACGGTCGACCACATTTGGGTGCAACAACTTTACATTCTTGCAACATACCTGACAGCATTCCCAGACGCTGTTAAAACAAACCATGTTTTCATCACGGCTCAAACATAAATCAAAGATGTGTGCAACAACGCTGGAATGTGACCATTCCACAATTTTCTTTATGTATTCTTTTTACCCACAGTATCAATTGAGAAAGATGATTTATGGTTTTGCTCTGAGGTTCCAACGTTAAAACAGACTCACCTGGCTTCGTGTTTCCCCTGTAACAAGCCAGATCCCTTTACAGTCAGCACAGCTCCAGTCAGGGTTTTGGTAAAAGTGTTGATGAAGGACAGCTGGACTGTGTGCTCCTTTTTCATCTCGATGCTGTCCCCTCCTTCAATCTTTGGAGAAGCCAAAGTTACATGATTAGACGCTAAACGACTAAATCCATGTCCCCTGATTATGAACTCTGCTCAGCACTAACACTGTGGTCATCATTGTGCTGAATGGTGGTCATCAGAATACAAATCAAAACATATGTAAGGTATACAAGATGGTTTTAAATCAGCACACACTACATTTCAATGTTCTGTTGTGAAGTTCTCGTGTTTTTGTTTTGTTTCCACAGGAAGAGAAAGCATTCACGCTCCAAAAATAGAAAACTAGTTTAGCCTGTGCTCTCAGTCAAGTGTTGCTAAACAAACTTAGCAGACATAATCAAACAGAGCAGCTAGAGACGTTTTTTCATGGTTTACATTCCATGCAAATATATGTAGGATATGAATAATTACCATAGCTTAATGTAGAGGCTAAATTAGAATGTCGTCTGATGTTCATGCTAAATGGCGTTTGTCTTTTTGTGATTTTTTTTAATTTGTATGATGACAGCTGTTATCTAAGAGCTTCTTCTGATTTTCTTTCAAAAAGTCACTGAAACAAAAACAGATTTTCATAGATTACAATAGATTTGTTTTTTCATTTTGTTTGGACCAAAGGAAGACTTGGGAAATACTTTGTGGAAGCTAAAGGGGATTTAAAATAAGAAAAGAACATGTATTTTTGGTGAGCCCATGCACTTTATCCTCCATGCCTTCCATCATAACACCAGTACCAGGCCAATGCAGTACAATGTGGTGCCCAGTGCACAGATGGAAGTAAAAAAAATCTGCTAACTGGGGAAGTGACTCTACTTTAATGGAGACCACTGGTGTTTTGAACACCACAATCTCCATATATAGAACGCAAAAATGAACAACTGATCCTCACATATTTACTATAATATATATATTTGCAAAAACAAACCATTTATACGTCTACACACATTGAGGCCACCAAATTAAAAACCCATATATTTGACTTCTTGAGATGCTGATTGCCAATTACTAATTATGGAAGAACAAATCAATAAAATTGACCTCAAGTCAGCTGAGTTTGATCTAGATGTGCTATTAGCTTAGCAACACTTGACCAATTTTGCTCATCATCCATCTAAAGTAGGATTTATATATTGCGCTCAAAAATGGAATATCTGTGGCCGCTTATTAGCAACAATTTATATTCTTTTAATTCAGGAGCCAGGGAAGGGGGGGGTAATAATCCAAGAAAAAACTAAAAAGTCATAATTTTTATGAGAAAAATATAGATATATAAGATATTCTCAGAGATTAAAGTTGAACATTTTCTAGATAAAAAAACTGAATTTAACATTCCGTCATAAATTGCGAGAAAAAAACACAGCTAACTTTTATACTGCCTATGAATATAATGCAATTAATCTTATGTCCATATATATATTTTGTATATACACCTTATTTTGAAAACCGATGTAGTCACAAACTGAATTTAGCAAAATTCTGTGCATCTTATATGATGTAATATAAACTGTGTGAAAAGCAAACCAAAAACCAAAGGGGTGACTGATGCTGAACACTTCTCCTCTTCTATGAATTTCTGCCTCTGCTCCGTCATTTAAATGACTTCATCTTATCGAGCACAGCTGACAGGAGACAGAAGATGACGATAAAGAAGACAGAGAAAGGAAGACCACACTGCATCATTTATCTGTGAGCTGAAGTGTATGGAGGCTGGATGCTGCCGTACCTCTATGGTAATCTGTGGTGAGCTGATGCTGAACTCCTGCGTGGCCAGGAATCTTTCTTCCGTCCTCAGGTCCTTGATCACCACCGCGAGATTCACAATGTCGTCGCCTGCCAGGAACGACTCGTACTCGGAGGGAGCGATGGCGTGGTGGAGCGTCAGAACTGCAGAGAACCAACAGGATGTGGAAAAGAATGATCGTGAGAGGAACAACAATCGCAAATAACAAGTTCAGTCGAGGTTTTCGTTGATCAAACAATAATAGGATTGTGACGTCAACGTGCACTTAAAAAGGAAATGATATCAAACACGTTAATCCAACAGCAGTGCCAGAGGCCCCTTCACGTCTCCTCACCTTCACCCGGCTGTATGCACACTTCTTTGTGTGTTTCCCAGAAACTCTGCTCTGGATTGCTGCTGAAGTCCTTCTGCTGAGCGTTGAGGTGCTCCATCAGGAACCGTGGGCTGCCCGACTGGTTCTTGACCGTCACACACATGGAGATGTTCTTACCCACTGTCGGCACCCCATCTATGCTTAGGGACACCTCCAAATCGGGTGATGTTCCTCGTAGAGATGAAAGGGCTGGGGGAGCCTCTAAAAAATCCAGTGGATAAGCTTAGCATAAACTGAACATAAACTAAGCATATCATGACTTATTAGCAAATGCATTTTTAGTAGCTCGACAAGGGCTCCATGATCTCCATAATCCATTTTGCACTCTTATTCCACACAGGCAAAAAAAATAAAAACTCAAGGGAGCGTATAAACTTTTTGTTTAACAATTGAGGAAGTTTTTGTTACATTTTAACCATTTCCTCACAACTATTCTACTGCAATACTTGAAAAAACTTGTGCTGTGAACATGACTTTTGTCAATTTCAAACACCCACAGTAAATGCACCCTGTGGCATTTGCAACAGTATGAGTAGAGTGAAGGCTTACCTGCTCCTTGTACACTTGGACTGGACTGACCATACCTAACCATAGCTGTATGAGTGAGAGGGATTTCTGTCATGAAAAAAACAACAGTATCAAAGCTTGCTACTTATTTGCATAAAAAAACATTTGTTCTCCACAGGGTGGAGGCTGAAGACGCTTCATCACAACTGACCTGACCTCGTCACGGACAAGGACGTGCTCATCATAGTGCATACTGGCTGCTTTACTGAAGAGGGAAAGACAAAGAAGGAGAAAAATGTGGAGAACAAAGACTGAAAACACCCTACTTCTACCGTCTCTATGAGCTTCATGCTGACTCATTACACAAATATACTTACTTCTCTTCCTCTTATAAGTCCCCGTCAGATTCTCTGGTGCGTCTGAGCCGATGCTCTTGGTGTAAATCAGCTGTCCCACCCCCTCCGTGTCCACCGTCCTGCCAACCACCAGCCCGTCGCGGACTATCAGCCGCACGACGTCGGCGTCAACAGAGGCATAGACGAACGACGTGTCGTAGCGGGCGCGGAGGCAGTGTCCTTGCACGCCACTTACCGGGGAAGGGCCACAGCAGAATACCCCTACGGGAGAAAGTGTGTTGTGTTTATTGTTACGTACTCATTAGTTACCATTCACAAATGAATCACATTATTTCCCACGCTTTGTGACATTTATTCAAGAAGGAAGTGAATGTGACAGGAGTGCTTTTTTTCCTCAAGTGATGTTATTTATTCATGTCCCATTCAGTTTTGATAAGGTACGTCTGGCAAAAAAAGAAATCTAAATGTCAGCCTCTGAGAATCACTCGAGGGAAGCAGCGACCCACCTGCACTCTTCTCCTGGGGGGTCGGGTCCACCACCTGCCAGCCATCGAACTCCGGGCCGAGGTCTGGTCTCCTCATCCAGCACTCCGCCCACACATGGAAGTTCCTGCAATGAGGACACACAGGAACAGATGCACAAACATATACAAACACAAGACGGACACAAATGCAAAGAGGGATAATATACATGATAACAGGCGATCACACTAACGTGACTGAGGTGTTGTCATGGAAATGTAGGTCAATTTTATTCTTTTTACTACTTCAAAAAAATCAGTTGAAATGAAAATGGTCAAATCATCCTGATAGCTAAAAAAAAAAGTAAAAGACCAACGGGTATCTTTGTGGCTTGAGAGAATGAGACACCAACCAAATGCTGTCCTTTGACAGGTTGAGCTTTTCCCCGGTGCTCGAGTAATACTCTTCAATTCTCAGGCTGCCATCGCCGTCATGGGCTGCGTTGAAAACCGTCACCACCCTGGAGGGAATCCCCAACACTCTCATCACTGGAAAAGAGAAAGAGCAGTCAGTGTTTAACACTAGACGGACAAGGATTTTGAAATCAGCTGTATTGACAAAAAAATTGTTAAGCCTGTTTAGTAAAAAAAATATGGAGATGATTTTTTTAAAGGTCACTTCAACCAAAATACAAAAGAACACAATTAAATATTTTCTCTCTTACCTTAAATGGTATCTGGCCATGCAGATACAAAGTTTAGTTCACTATTTTTTAAATAATTGTGGCTTAAATTATTATAGATGAGAGTTAAAAATGACCCATAAATATGATCCAGATGGGATAAAAATAGCTGAGGAGCTCACTTATCGTTTAAATAACTCGACCTCCAAACCCAAACCCTGCCTTGTGAAACTTATTAATCCTGCTGATTTCTGAAAGAATGAGGAAAATAATGAATGGGATGAAACCGTTAAATAACAGACCAATGCAAGAATAACTATTATAGTTTAGGTGGCTTTAGCTTATCCCATCAGGGACATTGTAAGAAACTCAAATCTTTGATACCTTTCTGGGCCAATTCATTGTCGATGAGCTGTGGGGCAACTGCTCGGCGTTGGAGACACCTCAGTGACACTTAAATGTCACCCAAGAGTTTAGAATTAATACACTCTGGTGTCCTATTTATTCAAAGTACCTGTGCAGAGGACGGATGCAAAGACCCAGCACTGTCCGTAGCGCACAGGGCTGTTGGAGGAGACCCAGCGGTGCAGGATGTCGGCGCTGCCGCTCCACTCTGTGGGCTTCACCCCACCTTTGTAGCTCCCCTGCCACTTCCCCTCCAGAATACCCAGGTCATCATTACAGTTCACCTTGGAGGGGGGGACACACACACACACATCAAGCAGGGGAAATTGCTTTTCCATGCAACCCAGTCATGTTGTTGATAATATTGGTAACAAATTTGGCATGAGAGATAATTAATGCGTGTGCACATTTTTACATATTTGCAACACATACAGTGAGTGTTGGAGTGTCGTCTCTCACCATAGCACATATCACTCTGCTGAGGTAGACGGGGTCTGCCCGGCGAATGTAGTCTCTGTCTTTGTCCCGTTGGTGCTGTGGGCTGACCTCCAGGAGCGTCAGACACGCCTCCAGGACCCCAGACTCATACTACACACATGGAAACAGAAACATAGCTGCACTGTAAGCTTACCCGCAAAACAAAACGCTGCGATTACACATGATCTATTCATGATAGCAGAGCATCGCATACCTGACCAAACGACCAGGGCCGCCTGCTAATGTTGAGAGGGGTGCCCATGTACACCACCCCGTAATCGCTCTTGATGTACTCTTGTATATGGACATCCAGTGGCATGTAAACTGGATCATCTGAAAGGCAATAGGAGGTGTGTGCAGTAACTTTTATAACAAGGCAACGGCAAAAACTGAAGATAATAACAGGGAGGAGAATTAATCAGTCGATATCTCTCCAGTTCTGAAAAGTGAAGCCAATGCAGAAGTGTCTTAAACTTGCATCCTCTCTGCTGGCCATCAGGGGGCGACTCTTGCAAAAATAAGTCAGATTGAAGTCTATGAGAAAATGACCCTACTTCTTACTTGATTTATTACCTCAGTAAACTTTGTAAACATTAGTTTATGGTCTCAATCTCTAGTTTCAAGTACTCTCCAATACAGCGTGATGTTTATTTATGGTCTAATTTAGTGTAAAATAGACAATAAAGCGGAGTATGTTTTAAGGCGGGCTTCCTTGTGATTGAAAGGTCGCTACTGCTACCAGAGCCATGTACATCCTCTCCATGTCACTCCTCTCTAGTCCAAATATGGTCACTTCCATTTACGTCCACTTTTAATATACAGTCTATGGTATTAATACATGGACCCACTTTTCAGCCAGGGGTTGCAGAGCAGCACAAATGCTCCCACTGTATAGCTAATTCTGCTCTGTTTGGTCTCTATGTGCACCAGGAGTTGATACAGAGCCACTGAGGACTGAACAGGGGAGCAGATGTAGACGGTGAACGACCGACGGCCCCCGTTGTCTGGGTAGATTTTGGCTGACCAGCTGTGGGGGTTGTATCGCTCGCCAGGGAACTGGACTGGGAACCTCTCTGAAAGATTACCTGTGTGGGGAAAAGAAAACACTTGCGGTTTACTTAAAGTCAGGCTTTGTAGCTTTTAATTGAAGAAATAACATCATTTCCCTCTTAAAAACAAAAAGTTGAATTCATGAAGTTAATACACTCAGGAGTTTTGCTCAGGGTTATCTTATGTTAGATTTTCTTTTATTTTCTGTTCTTTAATTATATTTATTTAGCCTTTTTGTTAAAAAAAAGCATATTTGAAGCAAAACAAGTTCGACATCCGAGTATAGATATCAAATGAAAATACCTGTAGACTCTGGAAATCTTCCGCATTCATGGGCCAAGAGAGCAAACTCACTAACCTTCCTTTAACCCGTTTACAGGCTCATTCACAAGAACCGAGGAGGGAAAACAACTGGATTCGGCAATCAGTGCTTTTTAAGACTATTTTTTTTAAACAAGGGCATTCAAGTGTTGGTACTAGGAGGTTGATTAATATAAAAGCTGCTCGAAGATAGACCTTCAGTGAGCAAGCTGTCGTAACTTGAATTCAGGCAGTGCAAACCCTTGTGCTTGTCACTGGCCACCAGCCCCGACCATACCTATGTTAATGACCCACGACCAAGTGAGGCTGAAGCAGCAACACCCTCGGAAGCATTGGATAGACCAAGGGTGCTTTTTGCTGCTCATGAATGTAGCTTCCCATTTGTAAGAGAAGCACTGTGTTATTTTTTCCTTTCATAAATGACATGGTCCTGCTTTAAATGAGAACTTGATCCTATCTTTGATACCTAGCAAAACCTCCAGGACCAGGCTCTCCGTGTGAGGATTCCACGAGCAGCTGCCAAACCGGATAGTCACTTTGAAAGGTTTCCCTCGCCGCACCACCAGGTGCTTTTGGCTGAGCCCCTCTGTCTCATGGGAAGCGTGGTTCTCACTGGCCTCGAAGTTGACAAACTTCAGTCGGCACTGGCCATTGGCAGTGCCTAGGGAAAAGAGACGACTGTTACAAATACCACGTTAATCTTAAGAGTGTAGGAAAAACACAGATTTTAGTCACAGGATACATGACAGTGATCTATCAAACAGAGAAGTGGAGCAGGTGTTGAAATAAGGGAAGAAGGGAAGAGGGCAGTTTTAGACATTTAGTTATAAAAGTAGCCAGGAGTCTTTCACATCCTCGGAACAATACCGGACTAATAATTATTATCTCTGATGAGTTTGATTTTTTTTTTCTCACACTGTTGTCTAACGTTGATAAACTGCACGGCCTCACTTTCTGTCACATACTCTGCATTGCAGCTAAATGATTTACATTTTATACAACTTATTAGCACCTCAGCGACCGAAACAATTGTGAAGTCAAATACTTGTTTCGACAAAGTAGTAAAACAAATATACAGATTCTTCGGTAGAATATCTTGATAGAAAGATATGTTTTTGACTTATGTTAAAATGATACTTGCATGTGATTAATCTAAGCCTTGCCAAGTCAGAAATCTTAAATGAAACATTTATATATATATCTTAAGAAACGATCAATGCCATCACACAACATTTAATTCAATTTTAAGAACATTTAGAAGCATTCAAACCTTTCTCTTAAAGTAAAGTATGATTTGCATTTGCGAGTGAACTCACCCCTGGTGTATGTAGTCTGTTGAGTGCAATCCATGATCTGACAGCAGGCGTTACCAGCGACTGAAGGAATGACAAGCAGGTTCCACCTTCCCTTTGATAAGAATCTCACTTTCCCTCTTTTGTTGTGGCCAATCATCCATGTATGAAGAAAAAAATTATAATAATCTTCTGCTGAACCGTGATCAGTAGTGGAAAACCAAGGCCCAGTAGCAATCATTTATTAACATTATTTTCTTTGGATGGAATGGAATTAATTAAAGATGGAATCCGGGGGATTATGTCTTTTTAGGTATTTGATTATATACCAAAGTAGTGGACAAATTCAAAATTTGACCTGATGTTGGCGATCCATCCAAAATGTGTTCAGATTCATTGTCCCATAGTGCCCATTTAAAGTACTATGTTATAATGTGTAAATCTGTTAATCAAAAGATTTACTTCCCATTGTCTTTGGCCTGACAGATCATTTTTGGGCAACACCTCATGCACACCTTTCTCTGGAAAGATGTTGCAAGTGACATCCAGGATCCACCTACTCTACCGGAACCATCTCACTCTCATTCTTTTTTTTGTCAGTGTTGTAACATTTGCTAATTAGCACTGAATACAAAGTACAGCTGAAGCTAGGATTATGTCTTCTTAGGTATTTGATTGTATACCAAAGTATTGGACAAATTAAAATTTTAACCAGATGATAGTAATCCATCCAAAATGGGTTCAGATTCATTGTCCCATAGTGCCCATTTAAAGTACTATGTTGTAATGTGTAAATCTGTTAATAAATTAAATTAAAACAGGCAGAATTAGCAAAATATCTACAGTATATATTGGTTTCTTTTTATGGCCAAATGCCAACTTAAAAGATGCAAATGTAAGATGCAAATCTGTAAATTTAATATCAGGCAGTAATGGTAAAATATTGGTTTCTGTGGCATGCGGTTGAAGCAGAGATCATTTCACTAAATTTAATTGACATCTAATCTAAATTGTGCAAAAAGTGCAATTTATTAAAAATAATCTCAAGCCATATTGTAGTGTATTTTTTAAAAATTAACCATGAGCCATTTAAAAATTACCCCAGAGGGGCATAGTCAGGCCACACCTGTTTTCAAAGTACACATCCCATTCACACCTTTCTCTGGAAATATGCTGTATGTGACAACCAGGATCCACTTACACTGAGAAACAATCCAACTGTCACTTTTTGTTTATCCACAATCTTATTTTATATTTTTGTGCCATCACCTGCACACAGTAGACCAAAGCTGCAGGCCAAAGCCCTGCAACAATGTTTTTAACAATTAATAAAACACTATTATTAACTGGATGGCACCAGCAGATGAAGGGTGGACTCTTGCCATACATATAATACGCAATACCGATGGTCTCACCAGTTAAACAGAAAACTACATTTTTAGCTAGTTTGAATAGCTTTGTAAACCAATTGTTGCCCAAATGAATCAGGAAAAGCATACAAGTCATTTTGACTGATTTCCCACTAACCAGGTAGCAACCCCAAGAATAAAAAAATATATATATTAAAAACTATCAAAATGAATATATACCAATACCACTCTAAAAACAGTTTTTTATATAGATTAAGCGAACAACTTTTAAGGTATTTTAAGGTGACCCGTCTCTACCAGTGACTGGCCTTTTTACCCACCATAACTCAACACAAATAGATTTGATTTAATCTGAAATAAATAGCCAAAACAAACTATGATATGATCCATCCATGAATTAATTAATTCCAATGGACAGGTCGCCAGATTACCGCAAGGAAAGACTCACGCTTACAGTCACACCTATGGGCAATTTAGAGTCATCAATGTACCCAAGCTGCTGATCTTTGGACTGTGGGAGGGAGAACCAGGAAGAAAAGCCACATTAACATGAGGGGAACATACAAACTCCACACACGTCCTGCCCGGGATCGACCCGAGGCCCCTCCACTACACCACCTTGCAGCCCTCTCTATGATATGATGATATGATATAAATATACAGCATGGGCTCGAAAACGCACACTCCTGCACAATGTAAATCGATCCAAAAACAGCCTTGTAGTGATTACAACCTGTTAGGTCACATTTTACCAGCCGTATGGGGTCTGTTTACTGCTACATACCATGCCCTCTAGCTCCCCCTAGCTGCACAGGTGAGATTGTGTCTACTTGTATGTGATGAATACTAATGGCAAAATGAGTTATCGACCTATAAACATGTTTTTTTTTCTGGTAACTTCTGACTTTGATTGCCTCATTCAGAGCCCTTATTGTTTTCTAATAATGATAACTATAAAATAATGGGCTAAAATAAAATACAAAACTTGTTTCAGTATACAACAGTAATGATTAGTTACTTTAGGAATGAGGAGCAGCAAAGGTCACATGTTCAATGTCACTGACTTCAGTAAGCTCACAACGAAACACACTAATGCGAGCGGTTTCCTTTACAGACGACAATTAAATTGAGCTGTAAAAAAAATCCCTTATGCGTTACATTGCAAACTTTTCTTACGCGTGCTGTGAGAATGTCTGCAGCTCAATCAACATTCTGAAGTAAAGACCAATGAATACAAATGATTAAATGGGATACTATTATTTCTGGTGATTCAAGACAAGATGTGGTGCAAATGGGTCAAATCAAAATAGTTCATTTTTAATTTTTGTCAAAAAAAAATTGATACAAAAGGGCATATTGGGGCCCATTAATAATTCACAAGTACAAATCTGTTTCACCCAGTATGTAAACGCAAAAAAAAAAAAAACAGAACTCCAAAACAAAAGCAAACATAAACTGATTGTTAAATTGCTGGATATGCTACCGTTTCCCTTAAAAGCACTTTGAACAGTCTGAATCAGGGTTGGAGTCAACTCACTCCGTTCTGTTAAACCTCAGCAATTCTATAGCTTTTGTCAGTCGATTGCACTTGCAAACCTTTTTTGCATCCATTCAACGCATGAAAAGTCAGTTATGTATGGACGTAACCCCTATAATCATGAACCAGGAAGTATAAAAACTGTAAACATCTGCATAGGGAGGTGGGCGGGTCCAAAAACATTTAACTTTCACCCAGGAGACCGCTGTTCGTGTCCAACGTGAAACCAGAAGTCAATGTAGATTTAATTGTCAATTCTAAGTAATTTTGTTACCTAAACCTGACCCAAGTTGTTTCCTGTGAAGTAGTTTATTTTGAAAAGACTGTATGCATGTCAAACAAAGGAAATGGACGCACGTTGCCGGACATTTGTAGGAGAACGCTCTAAGAGAAGAATTACTTTTCGTGAGTTATCGTACAAACCCTTGCATGAGGTCATGTTGCAATATTTATGATGTTGTGTAGCTTTGATCAAATACATTTCACGGTGAATTCAATGCCTGTTATTTCTGAAAATTATACATGCTTCGATTCCTTCAAATCCCAGTTTTTATTAATACATTTTTTTAACTGAAGGTGATTTGATTTCAATCCTGGTGAATCAAATCTTAATTTTTTTTTCAAACAAAACTCCACACACACACACACACACACACACACACACAGAACACCTGAAAACATTGCATTCTTTCACCACGGGCGCACTAAAAACAAAATCCTGATTTGAGTTTCTATTAATTATTAAAGTTTTACCTCAACAAGGCGATGCGTTTGTCCTGCAGAGAAGCGAAACACGACGGACCGACAACGTGAACTGCCGCCATTCAACAACAATGTGGATCAGCTCAGCCGCCGATGGAAGTTAAAACGCAGAGAAAGACCAAACATATGATACAATTGAAGGTTAGAAAAGATGCCTTTCTGGAGGCTTGTTACACCTGTTTGGTTGAACAATTTTTCAGGAGGGGTTATTATACACTGGATTTTATGGTTTCCACTGAAGATAAAAGGAAGTAAAAGAGGACTGTAGCTACAAGGTTTTACCACATTCACACGACAGTTTGAGGCACCCAAAGGCTACACTACAACGCATGTACAACCCCAGATCAGCCATGTTGTCTGCAACATCGAGAGACATCCGTCATCCAAACGGACGTGACGGAGAAGGTATGAAGAATTATTAAATTACAAGTAAGTCAGCTTGGTCAAAATGACAAACTGTATTCCTGAATATTTGTATGCATCATTAGCCAATGTGAAGGTTGCACATGCACAACAACAGGTAAGAACATATTCTCTAAGAAGAAGAAAAAATAAAACATTGCAAAATATAAAAAGGTGCTACTTATGAGAAGCAAATGTACAAACAAAAACACTTCTTTTCGCCACTAAAGACATTTATCAATTCATGATTTGCTTGGATTCATTGAATAAAAGTAAGGGTTTAAAGTCGCTTCCTGCCAGAAAAATAAAATAAGAAAATTCTGTACCATTTTTTCTATGAACACCCCCCCTCCCCCCAACACACACACACACTTTTTGTTTTTTAAATAAATATGGAATTCAACAAAACAATTCAATTCACCCACACAAAATACTTCAGGAATGCAAAAACAAGTTAACTTACATAACTTACATAATAAGCGATAAAGTTCGACGCAGACATTTCAAATATAACGACACGGGACGCTAAGCAGTTTTTCATCTCATACTCTTGAGTGCATGATGTGAAAACATCTTTGTTATTGCTGCTTCTTTCAACTGAAAATCGATGCACGTGTCAAGACAGAACCTGGCGTGACTATTGTAGAAAAACAAGCAGGAATTGACCCTTTCGGGGGCTAAGATAAGATATCCCAGGTAGAGGTCATTGATTTAAGGCATGAACATTAACTTTTCTGAACTGATCTGAAGTGCATATATTGAACAATAACAGAACATCCCCGGTTTCAAAATTCCTCTCAAGAGTCCATCACTTAAACTTAACCCCTCACTGCTGCTCTGCACTGATTAGACCGGTAAAAGCAACCACGCAGCTATGCTTTGATGCACAAGTAACGATGAACAAACCAGACTGAATGCCGTTTTTAGAAAACATGCAATGAAGATCGAACGGTGTGTGAGGATCCAATGAAGTCATTTAACTTTGCATCAGGGCTCAGGACCCGCCGGGAGCTTCCACACATGAACATAACAGTCGGGTGGTTGTCAGGAGCATTAGTCCACAGGCATCTGGTGAACTTTTCACGCTTTGACCCAAAAATTTTAAATAACTAAAAAGCATCAGTCTTCAAAAAAATTCTAAACCTGCAATAACCTATCATCAACCTACGCAACGCAATGAAAACACTCTCGTACACGTTTGCATCATCAACATTGATTTAAGACTCTGCTCCTCTCCAAAAACCTGAGACTACGGCTAAACGCCTAGCTAACTAACAGAGAACAACACATCCCGCGTTAGTTTTTTTTTTTAATCACTAGCATAACTGCAGCAGACCATCATCACCTGCTGTCCTCCACACCAACAAACCTATCTGGACCGTTCAGTCTTGAGTTGCCCGTTTTTCCTTCACACTACATCACCAGTCACACCGTGGAGTCTCTAAAAATGGCTTCCAAAGCACCATTCAGTGAAACCAGACTTTTTTTCTCCAGACGTCCAAAGGAAATGCGTCTTTTTGAAGAAGAAAAAAAAAAATCATGAATATTGAATAAGCCATGATAACCCTTTAGGTTACCATATATATAAAGAAAGGGGTTGTATATATACACATATATACAACCCCATAAAAACATTTGTCAGTGAGTTTGGGGGTAAATTCAAAATGAACCTTAAGATATTCATTACAACCTCTTGTTGTAACAAATAAATCTAGTCATTAAGTTGGGCGAGCGATACCTTGAGTAACCAGTCTGTCAGGATTCCAGTGTTTTAGTTTAAACTAACCATCAATAGAGTTGTGCTTATTACCTCTTATAAGGGTTGGAGAAAAACATATTAAGAGTGTGAAACTGCACCACAGCTGCAAGACGCTGATGGAGAGCTCCTGCACGGGCACTTTGCTTCTCAGAATGCTGGTTTCACCGAACCAGCTTCAGCAGTGGGATGCAAACTTCTCCCTTTCAGAACAAGACGTCAAAAAAAAAAAAAAAAAAAAAAAAAAAAAAAAAAGCTGAGTGAATCGTATGTCGCATGTAAGCTAATCCGAGTTCAGGAAACCAGCCCTATTAGTCCATACTCCACACACACACACACACACACACAATCCACCTGGATAAAACATTATCAATAACAACGACAGAAAGAAAACGCACGTACAAATTATGAAAAAACAACATTCATATAAATAATTTAAATAGCTGTACTAAAGCTAACGTCTTGGTCTAGAGTTTAAATGGCCAAAGAGAAGTGCTAATAATGTGATGTACAATTTAGGGGACAAGAGATTTTGGAATTAGGGTAGTATTTAGAGGATCCCAGGCAATTGATACATAAATCATTTTTTCCAACACTGCACAATTAAAACATTAAGTTTGGACTTTTGACAGATATTTGCCCTTAAATTGTAGATTTTCAGCCCTCCTTTTTGAAGCCCCAGGGAACTGAGGACACGTCCTAAATCTAGATGCCCACTTCCTCCTCCTTCTCCTCCTCCTCGTCTTCTGCATCTAACCGTCCCCCAAAACTTGCGATAGGTCTCCAAAGTCACAGTCAAACAGTTCACTGATGCCTTCGTGGTCCTCCAGGCCAAAGTGGTAGTCGTGACTGTGGGGGGGGGACAGGTTGATGAATCCGTCCAGTGGGAGCAGAACGCCATCAGCATTCAGGAAGTCCGAGGAGGAGAGGGGCGAGAGGTTGAAGTCGGGCATGTCCCCGAGGCCGGAGAACGGGTCTCCTCCAAGGAGCGATTCTGTTGCAGAAAGTGGAACGTCAAAAAAATACTGGAGCACAGAAACATTTGTTTGATCAATGACTAATCAGCTTATTAAAAAAACACTAAGAAAGTGTATCAGATGTTTTGTGTTTGTGAGAGATCATGTCATGCATGTAAAATAGAGCAACACTTTGACAAGGCCATGGCAGGAAACGCATGGGTATAATTGATAAACAACGGTTGCCTGCCAAATTAGGTGTGTCAGTTTCCAGGTACTGTATGGGCATGCACACTCATTGTTCTGGCATTTGTGTGACAACAGAACCATTGTTAGCAACATTACTGACGCCAGTGACCTTCCAGCTATGTGGTTTCATCCCACGTCATGTTGCGTCAGGTCCTTTTTGTGTTAATCAGACGAAGTGCTGAGGTTACAGGACTTGAAATTCTTTTTTGAAAATCGGAGCAACTAAACCCTTGAAAAGGAGACAGCAAGCGCTGCGCACAACACTGAGTGTGTAGGATTTGAACATCACTCAGCTGGAGTTGAAATGTACACAAAATAACTAGGATTTGGGTTAGCATGCTAGGCTAACTAGCTTCCACTTTCTAAGTGGAACACAGACTTCAGGGTGCAATGCGTCATCCCAAATGTTTAACCACTAACTGTACATATATTAAATATATTTTGAATTGAAGAATTTCAATAAATTAACATTTCTGATTATTGTGAACACCCACCTGCATCACCACCCAACACCAGGGATGATTGGTCCTGCTGGGAGGCTGCCGTCGCCGTGGACGACGTGGACGCTGGCGACGACAAAGCCACGTCTAGCACCATTGTGGAGGTTCTGGCTTGCGATTGGTCCGTGGGCTGTGTGGGAGAGGGAACCAGGGAGGGGTCAGCGTCGGGTTTGGAGGGACTACTTCCTATCACGGGACTGCAGACGCCGGAGCTGTCCTCTGGACAGAGGAAGACGTCAATTGCACCCCGCGTGCTCTTCAGCGACACCTGGTACCCCTGAGAGATGAAAAAAGACAAAAGGCGCACAGTTAGGTGAAAACCCCACAACCACAAAAAAAAAAGAAAAAAAAATGTGCATTTTTTTCCAAAATATCCATCAGAAAGTGTCTAATCATGTGGTGGATGATTAAAATGTAAAAAATTCAAATAATTCATTTTAAACATTCAATTATTATCAATAAATGTAATGTAACACAACATTGTACTGTTATTTTTTAATCAAAGAAAGCGTAAAATAAAGTGCTGTAAATTTAGCCGTTGTGCCGAATTCCTCTGTTTTGGTGACTAAAAGGCATCCCCTGCACATTTAGGATACCAATTCTACTATTTCCACCCGCGTTTTTCAAAGCTCAGAAACCAGACCTTTCAAACATGCTTCAAAACATTCCAGGCCCGTTACCTTGCTGGGTTCTGAAACTTGCATCTGGGTCTCTGGTGGCGCTCTGATCACCATGACCAGCTGGTCCGGAGAATCAAAGGACTTCTTTAAGTCCTGGCAGCGCACGTAGCCCAATGTGAGGAACACACCGGTTAAGGTTCACAACACAGCAGCATGTCTTAAACACCGTCTTAAAAAAAAGAAAGCTTCGCTGGCTATATTTAAAAAGTAGCTTAAACTGGCCAAAAGGATATTTCTTGTTCTGCGGGTCCTCTGTGAGCAGTCGGAGCTGTAGGTTGCATCTGGAAATGAGTTCATCCAGCTGCTCCTCAGCATCCGTGAGGTCACACACCTCTCTCTGTAGCTCCTTATGACGGGAAACCAAGGACGCATCAACTCGATTACCACTGCATGGGAAGACAGAGCGGAAAAATGAAAACTCCAAAACACAACATACCAGCCACTTTTTTTATGTGCTTGTATTTGTGCTTATAGTGTTTCAGCGTTGCAATTCTTTATGTTTCATACACCAATATGATGTAGTAACATGTATTCTTTATTCACACTCACAGCCATTGGATGTTGTTCTTGGACTTCTTGGAGATGAGCTGAATCCCCTCCAGGACATTGGTGATGTCATAGATGCGTCTCTTCTGGACATCCAAGACCTGCGAGGCCCAGTTCAGGTCCACCACGCCGTCAGCCGACTGGGACAACAGGTTCAGAAAGCGCTTGGTTGTCAGATTCAAGGACGTGTCGTAGCGCGACTTCTCCGTCGTGGTTCGAGGGACTGGAAAGAAGGCGAGCATGCGTGGGTTTAAAAATTCTGCTTTTAACCACACTTGGAAGTTTCTTTCCTTGTACAACGCCACCCTTATTGCCCTACAGAACGGACCAAGTCAGCGGTTAAGACAAGAACCACAACTCCCATAACTGAAGGAGTATGTCCTATTTTTTTACACACAAACTAAATTTATGCTAAATCCTTTCTAAAGTACGGGACATTTCTGCAATAGAAAGGACCGCAAAACCTGATGTTCTGTCAAATATCTTTGATATTCAGAAACGCATCTTGAATTTTTTTTTCCTGAATGCAATCGGATTTAAGCTATTTCACTTTTTTTTTTGTCACACTAAACTGCATGTTAAACTTTCCAAGAATCAACTCTATTTAAGGCTTTTAATTCAGGTGTTTTTTAACAATATACCTTGTATTTATCTCATTTTGAAAAGACACGAGAGCAATGAATTTGAAGTTTGTCATGAAAGAACAACGACTACAACAAGAGCGTTCAGTTAAATAAGAACTACAAACATGTGACCGTGTCTGTTTTTTAACATATATTTTCTGTTTTGTTTGTTGTTGTGCATTTAGGGAAGGGTGACCCCCATAAGCTACCATTAAAAAGCACCTTCCTTATGTTTGGAACCACAACGACTGATTTATGAATAATAACATCCATTGTCTTTCCATGTGAATCTTTTGTTACTTGAACGGACCAATACTTGTGATTATTTCCAATACTAGTCAGCCTGTTAAGGACAAAGACAGGTTGGCAGTCTGTTGTCTGTGCTGATAAAAGGACAGCTGGGTTTATTTTCAGGACAATGACGGCTGTAGCAAAGGTCAGAGTTTGTATGGATGCAGTGCTCACGTGAAGCTGCTTCTGACAAGTCAGTGGATCAAGCTGAGTGTGTGTGTGTGTGTGTGTGTGTGTGTGTGTGTGTGTGTGTGTGTGTGTGTGTGTGTGTGTGTGTGTACACCTCTGGGAGGAGCAGGTGTGGACGGTGGTGCTTGGCCTATGGACGGTCGAGTTGTGCTGACATACTGATGGTCACTGTCCAGGTCCAACTTCCTCTTTACCTGAAGAGACACAATACAAATGGTTGTAACAATAATGCACCAATGATGTATTAAGAAGAGGGAAATGAAAAAAAAAAGCTGCTGCTGAACAAAAAGCAACAGGTGGATGGACTTCTACAGCTCTACTACGCTGGTAGAAGCACGTAGATGTAAACAATTCAACATAATATACTTAAGGACAACTCCTCATCTCTCTCCCCTGTTCCCACACCTTCCACATCTCCCCCAAACCCCTCTCCTCTCCTCTCCTCACCGGCGGTCTTCCCAGAGCCGGTCTTCTCTTGTCCTGGACCCCCACGTCAACAGGGCCCTGCGGCGTGGCGAACAGCAGGATCTCCCCCGTGCTGGTGGGGGCGACGGCCGCGTGGAGTCCCTCATTGCTGGGGCTGGTGATGATCACTATCTGGTGCTCTGCGCCCAGGTCAATGCTCCCAGAGTTCAGCAAAGTCTCAAAGTCTGCCAACAGATCCTCCGATGTCTGCCCCGTGATCAGAGTCTCTGACATGGCAGTGGGTCACAAGAGTCACCCTTTTTCCCACTGGACTTCAGACGAGATGCTACGGTCTGAGTATCAACACCCACTTGGATTTGCTGCAGTCAGTGAATGTAAGGAACAATGATGAAACCTCTTGAAAGTTTGCATTTCTTTAAAAAGTTCCCCTTTTCCCTAATGTCCATCTCATTGCTTATATATAAAAAAAACAACCTAGAAAAGCATCATAAACAACACTGTCACTTAAATGATCATCTACTGTAAGCTAAGTGCTGACAGACAGCATTGGGCTGGTGGTGAAACGGCAGCACAGGATGTTCTGCCAAACAGGAAATCTGGCAAATGTAACAACCATTACTAAACACCAAAACCATGCCGACCCCCAGCCTCCCCAGCTGCTGATCGTACGAGGGTCTGTGGCTGTAACGCACCGCTGGAGGGTTAGCGAGCTAATGCTAATCTTTTGTTTTCCATCTCTCCTGACAGTAACGTTAGAGGCCTGGCCACACTGGTCCCTGAACACAACCAGCAGCCCTGCTAACACGGCTAGCTCGTCCCCCCACACACACACAAGTTCACAAAGAACCAGCCGACAAACCAGCTCCTCAAGTCAACAACACATCATAATGTAACATTGTACATCAGTTGTATGGCTGGTAAAACTTTATAGCAGCATTCCTGGAGTGAGCTATGCGAGATTATTAAAAAACAAAAACAACAAATACATCCAACGCAGAGGACATCACACGGCGTTATTAAGAACACGTAAGAGCAGCACGGCACGGCACACTTGGAGATATAGCATGAATTAGCATGCTAGCTAGAGTTATTAGCCGCAATTCGTGGTGTCGGGGCACGCAGGAAGCGGTGTGGCAAAGCTGGGAATGTGAGGAATAACCCGGTGAAACGTGAGCGGGTCCTTTACAGCAGCCGCCCGCCCGTCGGTGGCTCACTCCGGCCGCAGTCCGTCCATAAAAAGCGGCCCCCCTGCGACCCCGTTAACGGCTGTTATTGTTGTTATTGTCCCCAGCTGATCTACAGCTAAACAAGACTCGGGAACAGTTTTCGCGCGAAATCTTTTTTGCCGCGAAACCGGCACGTGATTCGAAGCGACGGTTGCCATTGGTGGAGGAGCGGCGCTTTCCGCGGGGCGGGGCCGGCGGCCTCTGATTGGTCTGAACGCCTGTCTGTCATTCGAGCGAGCGGAGAGTCGTCGATGCGAAGGTGCGTTCAAGTCCCAGGAGAAAAACCGTGCTGCCTATTATTACTATAACTATTACTATTATTTAACGTGCCGTGGCTTAATCTCCATATCGCGGAGAATGTTTCATTTAAAGGTATTCTGCTGGACTCAAAACTCACTTATGTCACCCTATATCTATTAAATGACACGTGAAAAATATTTATTTTTGGGCGCAACTTAAAAACCTTAACTGTAATGTTTTAACAGCTTCAAACAAACAAACAAGCTCAGCCTCCAGTAGGTAAACGTGTTCTCATCCCCATCACTCCATAGCACACCTTTAAAGGAAAAAGCTTTGCCTCCAAATTCTTTGTTTTAGTGCTTTCTTTGCGCTTTCCTATGATGGAGGGGAGCACCTGAACAGGCAGACCTTGCTAGTCGAGCGCCTATCGCGCAGAAAGAGGAGCTGCAAGATGGCGCAAGCAATATTTGAAGTGCTTGAAGGTAGGCATCAATTGTTAATAGCCACGTTATTACAACGAGAATAAAACGTGAGTGCGTTTGAAACAACGTCAATATATAAGGGCTGTTTCGATGTGAATAAAAGTCACAATAAAACTATATGACTGCTTCTAATGGAGTTATTACAAAGGAAAACATCCCAGAGGGGAGAGGGACTGATGTAAACAAACACACAGATTGATTATTGCTCAGACCTTTTGGACTGCTTACAACTGTGTCATGTTGCAGCCAGTATTACCATGATGTGTTCCTCTCTTGTTATTCAGACTGTATTTGACATTTTAGCAGTATGCCCTTTAGTTGACAACACTGTATGGCTATAGTAGGCCTTCTATAAGGGCTAATAGTGTGTCTCTATGAGTCGGATGTGAATTTACAGCAACCCATATTAGTTTGCTGAGGTATTCATTATTTTATTATCATGAGATTTTTGTACATTATGCCCTAAATTCATCATAAGATCAATATAGGATAAGTGGAGCTGACATGACCTGACACAAAGCTGCCAGTCTTGATTTAAAGAATGCAATTTTCTTTCATATTGCATCTGAAGGTTAACCACACTGTGAGCGAACAGATCCTCCCTGTTGAAATGCACATTAACGAGACACAAGTTCTCTTCCATCTTCATATTTTCAAGTTTTAGTGAAACATGCATTACGTGCCTAGAATAGAAATGAGTTTTTTTTTGCATCATGTGACTTATTACATTACATTGTCCACCCTCCTCTTCTTCATGTTCCTCGTCAGGCATGGACAACCAGACAGTGCTGGCGGTCCAGTCTCTGCTGGACGGCCAAGGTGGAGTCCCTGACCCGAACAATCAGAACGTCTCTGGGGCGTCCGCTATACAGTCGATGGGTACGTACAGCAAATACAGCAGATGACAGCTGAGTTAAAAGCAAACCATCGAATATAGCATTCACCTTTTTCTCCCAAATGTTATGGAATTGCAACTTGTGTTTGTTTCACATGTAACATACCTCAGACGTCTTATGTGTGTCCTTCGTACAGACGATGAGGACGTGTTCCTGTGTGGGAAGTGTAAGAAACAGTTCAACTCTCTGCCAGCCTTCATGACACACAAGAGGGAGCAGTGCCAGTCCGGAGTCCCCTCCCTGTCCACGGTGTCCTTGGCCTCCACCAACGCCTACACACCGGTCCCCTCAATCAGCTCTGGACCACAGACTCCTGCCAACAGACAGGTGAGGGTGTTATGGTGTTTTAATGTGGCTGATTCATAAAAGTGTTCATGTCAGTTAGTAGGTTAGGTCATATTTTGTTAGTTTAACTGTGAATGTACAGTGACCTGATATAAATTTGGAGCAAGAAGGCAAGAATACAAAAAGGGAAACGGTAAATATACCAAACAAAAGTAAAAGTAAAAGACAACAGTAGTGAGAGCAGGACTATGAGAAGAAAAAGAGGAATAACAAGACATATGTTAAGATAAAACCATACAGTAAAATCAACTGTATTAATTGTGACAATTATTGATCATTTTCAAATGTGATGACAGTATTTACAAAAGTGGGTGAGATTTAGACATTTTTACACCAACATGCATGCTTTCTCATATTACTCTCATGTTTGTGTAACACTTTCCACTTCACACTTCAGGTATCCACCTACATCACAGTGCCCCCCTCCCCTCTGACACACACGCTGGTCCAGGGCAACGTGCTGGTCAGTGACGATGTCCTTATGTCGGCTATATCCGCCTTCACCTCCATCGACCAGCCTATGGCTGCCATGCAAACGTCTATACAGGTAATATTGCGCAACATTACACATTAGATTTAAAGTCACCAAAATGACCAAATGTGTTGGACAATGCAGAGCAAATTCCCGACAGCTGAAAATGTCCATTTGGTACAATATGCATAGAATATGAATATATAATTGCTGCAATATTATCTAATCTATGTGCTTCCTTTGCTGTATTGCAGAGTAACCTGAGCATGCACACAGCTGGTGTATCTTACCTGCAGCATCACCACCACCACCACCACCACCATCATCACCATCCCCAACAACAGCAACAACAGCAGCAGCAGCAGCAGCAGCAGCAGCAGCAGCAGCAGTCCTCCCAACCCCTGCCCTCCAGCCAAACATCGACCCACCCCCTGCCGGCCGGACAGCCCGTCCAGCAGCCGCTCTCCTCGCAGGTCCCATCAAGCCACAGCAACTCAGTGGTCCAGGTGTACAGCGCACTGCCCCATATGGCCGGGGGCGGTGGCGCAGAGATCCACACCTTGGGTCTGCAGCCTTTTCATCCTGTTCAAGTGAGTAGATATGTTATGTGCCGTTTAATTCCAGACTTTCTGGTTCGAAGACGAAGCAACGAGCCCGTTGTGTCTCCCTCAGGTGCCAAGTCAGTGCGTGGAGAGCCAGTCGTACACAACCCCTCCTGTCTACAGCCCCGGGAAACAGGGCGCCAAAACAAAGACCTGCAGCATCACCACCAACCTGGACTTGGACGACTTCGAAAAGGTCATCATCCCCAAACGATCAAGGAGCAGCAAAAAAAGTTCAGATGGAGCTGCAGGTATGTGAGGTCGAAAATCTGACTTATTTTAAAGAATGTTTTGGACCAAAAATTCAAAGGTGATGATATGTGCTTTCACAAACTCTTTACAAAAAAAAATATATTCATGAATGAAAATGATCTGAAACAACATTTAGATTAAAGACACTACAAATAAAAAAATTTATAATACTACAACTGGTACTGTCACAGACGCATACAGCAATTGTTAAATGAGTTAAAAAAATAAATAAAAAAAAGTATTGATTGTTTACTGAAACTGCATATGACGCCATAATAACCATGGATATGAAATGTACAATGATGGTTGTAAGATAAATATTCATTCACTCAATGTCACTCCTTAGCAGAGCAGCTTAAAGGAAAAGTTCCAAAGCTGAAGTGTAATTTCTGCGACAAAATCTTCTCGAAAAACTTCGATCTTCAGCAGCACATTAGAAGGTGAGTATCTGGCCAGTATGATAAGACTGTACCCATTAAAAAAACATATTCAGTTCCCTTCCAGTAACTCGTTCTTTTCTTTCTCCAGTCACACAGGAGAGAAACCGTTTCAGTGCATCGTCTGCGGCCGAGCTTTTGCCCAAAAGTCCAACGTGAAGAAACACATGCAGACACACAAGGTTCTGAATAGTTTGGGGATAATACTCTTTTTCTAAAGTGTGTACCCTCCCCCCCAGACAAAATCATCCCCACAAGTCATCAGAATTGAGTTGATTCCATATGCATAACATTCAAAAATTCTTACAAAACATTTAACAACTGACTGAACACCCCCTAGCTCCCATTCATTTACAGTCAAGCTTTCTGGTCTTGCCAATTCTTGCAAATATGCGGTTTACAACAGTGACGGATTTGCCTTGCAATTCATAGCCATTTTTTAAACAGTATGTCCTTTATTTCAGCCAGAGGTGGACAAATGCAGGCTTCTTGTTTCAGGTGTAGCTAGTTGGCTAACGTTAGCAATGAGGAGGACAGAGCGGCTACATTAGCCTAAACTCTTACATCGTGGCATCAAGGCCTCGCAGTGGTAAAATACTACAAAGTAGAAATGCTACTGAAATGGCCCTTTTTCTTTGAATGTAACCTGTGACCACACAGAGAATGACATGCTCCCTAGCTTTGAAAGTAACACTTTGTTACTTATGTAGCTCAAGCTAGTTAGCCTAAAATGCTAACGTTTCCAGCATACTTTAGAGTTCACTCCATTCCTTACACTTTCTGTCTCGTATTTTTTGGTTTTTAAAAGCTGAAAAAAGAGAGACAACGCTCCAAAGGTTGACAGACCTGCCGTGGCTAGTTACAGTTGCTAAGCTATGATTGGACAGTGACTGTTTGGGGGAGGGGGGAAGGAGTTTAGCGTAAAATATGTTAATTACCATGATGGTAAAAAATGTATCGTAAAGCACATCCTTTGATTATTTCTATGAGACGTGAACACAGCACAGCGCCGACAAGGCAGTAAGAACTCTTCTTCGATCTTAAAGGTGTGGCCGATGGGCGCGGCCAGCACGGTGTCCAGATTACCAATCACAGTCAAACTGGTACCAGTGCCATCCAATGAGGAGGAGGAGGGCGGGGAGCAGCAGCAAGGTGAACCGGAGGAGGAGGGGTTACAGCAGCAGAACTGTCAAACACAAACAGAAGAAGAGGTAGTTCACACAGGTAATATCTGTTTACAATATTCGTGCATGGTATGTAAATTATATTGATGAACACATACACTTAGCCTGCAATATATGCTGCCTTCATGGCCACATATTTTGTGTTTTATGGAGTAGTTGGTTACTTGTACTTCTCTCCTACATGATTGCTGAGTCTAAATATAAAAGTAATGACGCCAACTGATCCAGCATCAGATTTACAGCTCCAGCCCTTACAACTAAATACAATGCTTGTTTACAGAAGCTCCAGTGGAGTTGGAGGAGAGTGCGGCTGAGGCTCCAGCTGATCCGGAGTGCGGCCGAGGGGAGGCCACGCAGAACGGGCATCCCCAGGTTCAGATGCAGTCAAACCAGGACCAGCAGTGCCAAGCTCAGACCAAGCAAATCGTTGTCATAGACAGCTCCTACCAGTGCCAGTTCTGCGCCAGCAAGTTTCAGACCTACTTCCAGCTCAAGTCTCACCTGACCCAGCACAAAGGGGAGCAGGTGAATGCAGCGTCCATATGTTTCAAATTTTGAGGATTTTCTTTCTTCCTTACATGGCAAGATCAATAACCACGCTCACTTTCCCCCGGCAGGTTTACAAGTGTGTGTTGAAGTCCTGCTCCCAGACCTTCCAGAAGCTGGATCAGTTCCTGGAGCACATCAGGACGCACCAGGAGCAGCTGACCTACCGCTGCCACCTCTGCAGCAAGGTGTTCCCCTCGCTGTTCGAACTGGGAGTCCACCAGTACTCCCACTGCTTCTGCCCGCAACAGAGCACACGCAAGGAAACCAGCATCTACAGGTCAGCTCAATCCCTCACAGTTGTGTTGAATATGTATTCATTTTAGCAGAATAGGTTGGTACATCGTTCTTATTCCTAACCAAAACCACCTTTTTTTTTTTTCTTGTGTTTTGCCTCAGATGTGTCAAGTGTCAAAGCAGATATTCTACCCAGGAGGCACTGGAACAACATCTACTGACTGCCTCGCACAACTTTCCCTGCCCACACTGTCAAAAGGTACTGGTCTACCAGTGCTTAATATCTGCAGTTTATTTTTTTTTCATGTCACATTCTAAGACCTCGGCGCAGCGTCTGATTTGTTCTGTTGCTTGCTGGCCGTCAGGTTTTCCCGTGCGAGAGGTACTTCAGACGCCACCTCCCCACTCATGGCATTGGTGGGAGGTTCAAGTGTCAGATCTGCAAGAAGGCCTTCAAGACAGAGCACTACCTCAAACTGCACACACGCATTCACTCAGGTCTGAGAGACTTTCAGAAAGCATTCTTTGTCCCCCCTGACATTTATTTATATGAAGACTTTAAACCAAGCCCATTGTGTCCATTGTGCTGTGTCCCGAAGCTAAGTCGAGGGCTGATGTGTTGATCATTTTGCTTTCTCCTTGCTGAATATTCTCTGTTGATTCTGATGTTTCAGTTTCTTTAGGTAGCTTTATTTTTAGTCTCAGTTTAGCCATGTTGGCCTTCACTGCTGAGGCTAACAGCCCAGCTCTGCACTTTATTCCTATCACACCAGGACATTTTGCTTATATCATATCATTTAGAAGTCACAAATGAAAGTAAAAGGTGTGATTCTGATCCCATTTTCCAGGTGAAAAGCCATACAAATGCTCCCTCTGTGAGGCGACGTTCAACAGGAAGGACAAAGTGAAGAGACACATGCTCATCCATGAACCCTTCAAGAAATACAAGTGTCCCTTTAGGTGAGGCTCTCCATAGAAAAGCCCTATTAGAAGATTTTACTTATTTTGTTCTCTACTTGATTTATTCTTTTCATCATTCATGCCTTCTTTTCCTTTTCTGTAATTGTCTTGTCCTTCGAGTCGTTTCTTTCAGGCAGTCTCACTTTTTATATTATTATCTTTTAATTGTATGCTATTTTACTGTTTTTTATCATCAGGACACATGTGGGCTGCACCAAAGAGTTCAACAGGCCAGACAAACTCAAAGCCCACATTCTGTCACATTCTGGTGAGTGAATAATACCAGTAATCATTCACATCCAAAAAAAAAAACGATGGCGGAATATTGCTTTGGATATTATTGTGAAGTTGTAAGAATAATAAAAAGTCCTATCCCACATGATTCAAACAAAAAAAAATCAGTGATCAGATCGAATACATTATACAAAGGCGATCACCCAGATGTGGAAATATTGCTGTTGGATGAATGACTGTTTTGTAGTCATACCTGAGACTTGACTGGTAATCCTAAATGTATGTTTGCAGGGCCAATAGATTAAATAAAAAGATAGAAATATCATCTTTAGGCGTAGAAGCCTGTTTCTACCTCCAGAGAAGCTTCAAATGAAAGAGAATGGTTTGTATAGCTGGAACTTCAGTCTTCAATTACATACAGTACATGTTTGCATAAGGCATAAACTGAAACTGAGTTACCTTTATTAGTATCAAAAATGACATTATTAAATGTAATCTTATGAACTCCTCTTTCCTCCAGGTATCAAACCCTACAAGTGTCTTTTCTGTCAGAAGGCGTTCAGCCGCAGGGCCCACATGCTGGAGCATCAGCAGTCCCACACAGATAACTACCGCTTCAGGTGCTCCACCTGCAACAAGGGCTTCACCAGACAGAGCTACTACAGGGATCACAAATGTCCCGCAGCAGGGAACGGGACGGGAACGGAAGGAGGGACCGGAGAGGCGGAGGGAGACGAGGTGCCAATGGAAGAGGAGAAGGATGGAGAGGACGACGGGAGAAGAAGCAGGTTCTTGAGAATAGAAAACATGTCCGGCGGCGATGACGGAGAGGATGACGACAGCTCAAAGGGCAGCCAAGAGCAGGTGGAAACACAAGAGCAGGAGGAGGAGGAGGAGGAGGAAGAGGAAGAGGAGGAGGAGGAGGGAGATGGGGGGAGGACTGACGAGGGTTGTCAGGCTGCAATGACTATCAGCATTATTGAAGGACAGGAGGAGGAGGAGGAGGAGGATGACGGGATGGAACATGTTGCCGTGGCGCTGGATCAGATTCAGAGCAATGAGCAGAACTGTTTACAGCAGCAATGTTTGTAGTTTTAAGCTTGATCTTAGTTGGAACGTATCCTGGACCAAACAAAAACTAAACTAGCCATTTATTTTTTTAAAGGGAAATTATTATTTGTTTTATATTAAAACGTTAAATTATACGCACTGCTTTTACTTTTTTTTTTTTTTTAAATTGTAAAGTAAGTATGCCTACAGTATTTTACCTGGTAGATCTATATTGCCAAAATAACCAGTGGAACATTTCCATGTACTTGTGTACAAATATTGTGCAATTAAGCCACAGTGGTTTCTTTAAAATGTCATAATGTCAAAAGCAATGAAAACATTTTCTTTCATTTGATGTTGAAAAAAGGAAATTATTCAAGTTTACCCGTGTTGTCTCAAAGTATATTTGTGTCCATATAAACGTTCTTGCATTTTGAGTAAAATTCCATCCTCCGACACTCTTTTAATAATATATGTATGATCAGACTAACTGGGTCACTAATTTTGAAATAAATCTCTACTATATGTATGCCATAGAATGTAATACATTAAGACAAAAGAGAAGACATGACCTAACCTAGAAGTGTGACCACTAATAGAAAAGGCAAAATAATCTGATGAATGATATTAAAGGGAAAGTTTATGGCTTGGTCATACACAGCACTCTGTAGTGAATATAAAATCAAGTGAAATCAATTGTATTTATTTAGCCCAAAAACATACATTTTTCTCAGGGGTCGTCATAATCTTGACGACCAAAAAGATTATTTTATTCAATCAAGGCACAAACACAAGCGCATTTTTGATTTAATTTATTAAGGTGACAATTTCTATATTACACATCTTTCATGTACATCAGCAATTAAACAGGAAAAAGAAAATATAGTGTTACCATAAACCTCTTAAACCTTTCTTTTACAAAAGAAAATTTGTTATTGACACCATTTACAACTTGTTTTCATTTACAGGAGAGTGACAGTGGTTTAGTTTCACATGGAGGATTCTGGAAAGAAACAAAAGAGCGGTGAATTATGATATTCACAATTTTGCTTAACTGCTATGTCCCTGGGATTTTAGTTTGCGATCGACCCAGAACAAGATTTAAACAATACTCCGCAAAAATGTAAATAGGCAACTTTACCTATCAACTTTGAATCATGATACATTCGTTATATTAAACTGAGTAGTTGCAGCTGAAGTCACAATTGGCCATCGAAACAGACCACGCGTCATCAGCTCAAGTGTTTTAGCTTTTCAACACCTTATAGTTTCTTCAAAATAACTCCTCTTGGTCCTACTTCTCCACAGCAGGGCCTAGAAGGACTGACCAGGACCAGAATCCAGAGTATCAATCTGGCCATAAAGCCCACATGGTCAATAATCTCTGGGAGCATCAAGTTGGTAAAAAGAATACCTGATGCCTGAAGGAGGAAATAAGGCAACCTGAGGGCTAATGACAAACAACATCTCACCACTCATGTGGAAAACAAAGAGCCTAGAGTTATGAACAACCAGGACTGGATACCTCACATGCTGAAGAAGAGAAAGTGGAGGGATATTTTTTTTTAAAAGTGCTGTGCTTTTTCAGGTCAACAACTCCTGCGTGCTCCTCAGTAACCACACCTGTCTGTTCAGTGTGCAATTATCCAATTTAAAAAGGGATACTTCAAAATGAGAAACCTCACCACCTGGTGTTTTTTTTTTATATTCAATTATCATAAACACCTCTTCAAAATTGAAAATATAGCCACATGTATTATTTCACTGTGCTTCAGACGTCAATTTTGAACCACTATCTTTGTCCCAAACGAAATGACAGAGGAAATTTGTTATAAGGTTAAAACACTCAAAAGGTAAAATGTCCTTTAAAAAAGGTCAGATGTGTAGGGTTTAGGGGGATCTATTGGTAGAAAAGGAACATTTACAACTAGATCTAAAATCGTTGTTTCCCTTAGCTTAGAATGAGCCCTTCATATCTACATAGAGTGGTGCAGCAATGAGTCCTAAAACCAGGAAATGTGTTAGCATTTTTGCACTTTTGTTTCAATCATCTTGAAGTCAATATTTATTTATGGTGTTTTTTTTGGTTAGTTACCTGAAATAAAGTCTGTTGTTAACACAAGCTTTAGAGAGACTAACGTCCCTCTCGGGAAGTTGTAAACTTTTAGGCGGTTGCTAACAAGTGGCTAAATTACACTACTACGTTTATTGCCCAACATTAGCTTTTTACTTTTGGCCGTTGCATTAATGCTATAGAAATCATAAAAGTGGTGTTCATTTGTGAATATTATCTTGTTAATCAAAAATAAGGTGACTTCCTTGTTGGCCTTGAAAAATACTTTATCCCTGAACTACTCTACAGCGATCGATTCACCTCACGAAGTCCGCCGCTTTGCATGGACACGTTTCTACAGTAGCCTGAAAAGGACAAACCAAACACTGGCTCTATAGAGTGCCTTGCATGATCTGACATTAACTGAAGGCCACTGTAGTTTTCCCACAAGCTTAGAGAGGGAGGGGTAAGCTGAGGGGTATTTAGTTGGTTGCAATCTGCTACCTCACCACTAGATGCTGCTAAATCCCATATACTTCTCCTTTAAGTTTAAAAACAAAAAAATAGAGTTTCAACACTGCATCTTTTTTTACAGTGATTTCTAAATTTCAATAAAAATGCTATTTATATTTCTTCATTCATTTTTTTTGTTGACTGTGGGGCAACAAAAGTTATAACTATCACCTTCCTTCAAATGCTACATGCTACTTCTGCAAACTATGCATTCAAAATGTCATTTAAGGTGTTACCCAAACACAAATTTTTTTGGTTCGACTTGCATTTGGTGTTTTTCACTTGGTTTTTTTTTTATTATTATTATTTTTTGTTTTTTTAAGTCAAGTTCTTAATACACTGAAATCATCTAAAAATACTTACTTCAATCCCACTGGATTTCCTCAGGATTGTTTTTCCAAAAAGACTACCCCATGAATTAAAACAAGGAAAGTGTTCAGTGTGTTTTGAATCTTATATTAAGAGGAATACCTTTACTCTCAGAATACTCCCAGAAAACTCTAATCCAAGACTTCCCATTCCCCCATCACAGTTTACAATCCCTGTCCCTATAAAACTAGGGACAGTTTAAGTTCTCTTGAAGTCCTCCACACTTCCCACCACTATAAATAATGGAGGCTACAATACTACGAAAATTATTGAGTGATTCACACATCAAATACTACAGAACCAGGAACAGAAAAGGGTTTCTCTCGTTATCTATCTATCTATCCATCAGGCATTTCGCCCGAATCTCTTTGCAGCACCAAGATTGTCTGTTATTTAAGCATTATTTTGGGGGGCACGCTGTAAAAATATATCGACAAAGCTATCATTTAATGTTGTCAAATGTTACCGTTCAAATAAAAAGAAAAAAATCCACTTTATCCATGATTAGACAGGCAGATGAAAGTGAGAGATATTTGAGGATAGGATGGGGAATCACAATGATGTGGATGATGCTAAAAAAAAGTGGATGAAACAAACAAACAAACAAACAATCTTAGAGCAACAAAGTTTGCTTTTTTGGTGAAAATCAAAATATTTTTCGAAAAAGCGCACCCTCTCAATCATGCCTTAAAATGACCAGTTGCTTTAAAGCAGAGCAACTTAATAATATGAAATCAGGTAGTCAAAGAATCTTTGATGAGACACTAATGTTAGAACCCGTGACCCTTGCGGTTGAACACTGGTGGTCTTTATTCCTTCGCGCTCCGGAACCCGCTATTGGAACCTCTCCTGGTTTCTCTTACTCCTGTCCGAAGCCTTCTGTCTCCTCGATGGCAAACATCAGCTTCTCCTTCAGTTGCTCGTAGCTCTTGTAGGGCGGCAAGTCCAGTCTGTTGAAGCTGTGGAAAATACAATTAATTAGTTGAGCTTGGCATTGGACTCATTGCGTTCAATCAAAGTACAACCTCTTTTAGAAAGAGCTGAATGGGCATCATATACGACTCTGATGTGACCCATAAAGAACTACACCCCCTCCTTATACCAATAAACCCATGTGGCTTAAGGTCTTTTCGTGTTGCTGGTTGTGATTATGTCCCCACTTATAAAAAACACAAACCAATAAAACAAACCAAACTAAAGCAGGAATCACTACGGCTTCCTACAATGAGCCGATACAAACAGTCTTGGGAGGACCAGAGCTTAGTCGCGTAACAATGTCGACTTTAGGAGTTTGGTGTGTGCTCTAGTGTAGTTTGCATGAACTCACCACGTGTGACTTCTTGGGAGCCAGTTTTCTTTTCCCACCTTCTCAATACAGAACTTCTGTGGACCGTTGCTTCCTGTAAAGTGGATCACAGGTCAGTCGGAGCAAGAATGATCATGGACAATTCAACACACCATCACCAGACAGTTACACGAAACTGGGAGAAAAGCAATCTGATCCCACTGATACCTAGCTTTAACTTATCTCAGATAGAAACTTCTAACTAGTAAAACAAGGTAGTACACTAAAGGTACTTAATAAACAGAGGACAGCAACAATGAAGAATAGGTTTACAAAAGAACAAAAAGCATAACAGAACTCCCTGCTGAATATTCCTTGAAGCATTATCCACACTCTGGTCTATATGTATATTTCATCTGCATTTGGAATGAAATGCCATCTGAAATGGTTATAAATTGATGTTATTATTACCCATAAGGTCGGCGAAGCCTCCTACAGGCAGGCGACAGGTACCGGTGACAAACTGCAGCAGCCTCATCCTCTTCTCATTGTCCATCTCCTTTATAAACTGCAGAACAAAGTGGAATTGCCGTTTAAAACACTGGAATTTCACTCGGAAAACTATACAATTACACATGCATTAGTTATTTATCACTTTACAGCATCATAAATTACATAAACTGATAATAATTACCATAAAATATTAAGGCTCACAACACAGTAAATTATTTTAGACCTTTTAAAATCATTAAACCTATGTTTCTCATTTCTTTAATGTCTCTGTACGTTACAGTGAAAGGTTTAGTAGGTGACTGCTGCAGAAGAACACCGACCTGCCAGAACCACATGATCTGTTTGCTGCCTCGAGCGTAGTGTCTGTATATGGTGTGTCTTTGCCAGTCTGTAAGGTCAATCTCCTGCATACCACAAAGCATCACCTGCAACAGGACACAAAGTTATTAATATCGAAAGACTCATTTTATTTCAGATCTTTCTACAACACAAATTCAATTTACAGCCCGATATGTCCATTCCAGATTTCACGCAGGTCCCTTTTTTGTGCATCCCATAACACATCATGTATCACATAATTGATAATCCATACCTCAAGCTCTTTAGCATCAAAGTACTGCAGGTACTGCTGAGGGAGGACCTCGTTGAAGCCTTCAAAGAAAGCCTGTGTCTGCTCTTCCACTCCTCTGGACATCCTCCACTCTGCTACCAGCCTGCAGGGGGAGACAGAGGAACATAGTCAGATTAGACGCTCTGGCTTGTAACACTATGTGCTACATCATAGCCTAAGCTTTTAAAGAGTAAAACCAACCTGACATTATATCTAATGTGTGAGTTATTGTGTGCCAACTTAAAAAGGCTGAATGAAAATGACTGAATCATATCAACAATCCACCTGATGTACTCCTCCTTGTTCTCCTCTGTGACCTGGAGGTCTCCTCCTCCTGGTTTCAGCTCATTGGTGGAGATTTCTCCCAGGATCTCTTTGTCAACGGAGAAGAACATCTCCAGCCCACACTCCTCGATGTTGTTGTCCCTGAAGAGAAGCACAGAAGATTACAGCACAACTGCTACAACGGCGTATGTCATCCATTTAACAGACGTGGCAGACTTTTCATCAGACTTGAATAAAGGCGTAGTGTGCCGCTTGTGTACTGAGCTTTTCCTTGCCCTGCCCTTGCTGCCCTGATTAATTACAGTAAAGCAAATATACGACACGTTTGATTAGTCACTGTCTCTTCAGTTACCAGATAAAGGTTCCAACAGCTGCCTCACTCATTAAATGTATGCTGTGTGATATACATCTACGCTCTCTATTCCTTAAGGTTAAAGGGTACAGTTCAGACGTTGGCAAACTGTGGACTTTACTTCGGGCGAGTTTACGCTGGTGAAATTCCTTCCTCTACATCTGAAAATCATCAGCAGGGAAGTTTCTACAAATAAACTTGGTTGTGAAGTCTGAATCATATGGTAGACTTCACTCAAAAGGCTCCAAACTTGACCTGGATAAACCACGGATTTTGGGACCAATTGTGCCATAGTGAGACATCAAGAAATGACATCATCCACAAACACTTAGCAGGATACCTAAGTTAACTTTTAGGGACAAGCATGAAAAACAAGACCACTTTGGAACCTGAGACACACAAGTGAGGTACACCACAACTTGAACACATCTACAATCTAACACCATCAATCGTACTTCGATTCTTTCATGAATGCCCAAAGACTAAGAAAGGTCTATCTTGTTGAACTTTCTGCAAAACACTGCTGCCCACATGGTTCTCTGTACTCACTTGATCCACATGAGGGAGTTGTAGAACTCCGGGTCTATTGACTCCAGGTCTTTGAGGGCCAAGGGCTTGTTCAGGATGCGCTTGTAAAACGGCAGCGAGAAACCAGTGTCGATGAACTTGCTGTGGAAGAGAGCCTGAGGAGACAGAAACACACACCGCTTATACTTGGTGTAGTCTGTATGGCGCAAAACACGAAACCTCCGCTTACAATGATTTTTCTTGCTACGCTACGTAAGATAAACAAACGTGTTCAAAAATAAGACCAACCATGGCGATGAAGCGTCCTATGAACTTGAAATACTTGAGGTGGTCAGGGTTGATGTAGGAGGCAGGGTTGATCTGGAGACAGTAGTTATCTTTCCCGGCATATTCAAACAGGCAGTACATGGGGTTCAGGACTTCATGGGACAACAGGAAGAACCACTCCCTGTAAGAGAGGACGCCACCGAAATGAGGACAGGACAGTACCACATAGCTAACAGCTAACAGCTAACAGCCCAAAACATATTAAACAGTAGATAGCGTTCCCTTTAGTACAGATCAACAGGAAAAGTAGGAACACATTTCAAATAAATCATTTAACAAAATTGAATAAATAATCCTCTCAAAATTATATTTCAATCAGACTTTAGCTGTAGCGGTTGTGGTAATGAGAAATATTGCCAGATAGTTTAGTTGCAAAAGCTCTTGCACTGGCAGAACAGGTTACTCAATAAGTTACAAAATAAGTTGAAATATCCAAATAATTATTGAGAAGGAAGTAAAGCAACTACAACTAAATGCATGAAAACCCCAATAACACATTTTCTTCAATGTATGTCAGCAGATATTTACAAAAATTAGCCGAGCCATTTTCTTATTTTTAAACTTACCTGGCAACGCCTCCGTAGTCGAGGCCTTCTTCTCCTGGGAAGATTATCCAGAGCCTCCTTCGCAGGTCTTGAGCGTTGAAGCTCATTATCTAAAATAGAAACAATGTTTGCGTAGATTGGTCATTGGCCAGATAGATTTTGTCTTCATTGCTTAAGCACATTTTCAAAAACACTGTTGCAGTTCTCGAAAAAACTAAAAGGCAATCACCACAGCAGCTTATGCAAAACATTAAAACTTCATCATCGAGTTGACCACTGCCACCAAAACATTTCCCTTTATCATTGCTTAGGTCAAGGAGGTCAAATGTCTAAGTAACTGTCTCAGTGAGACAGCAGATACAAGTAATAATAAATAATAATTAAGCCTTTATTAGTCCCACAATGGGGAAATTCGGTTCTCTGCATTTGACCCATCCCGGAGGAGCAGTGGGCTGCAATGAAACGCCCGGGAAGCAATTTTGGGGTTAGGTGTCTCGCTCAACGACACCTCGGCATGTTGCCTGTAGAGGGGTTCGAACCACCGACCTTGTGGTTGTGGGTCAAGCGCTCTACCTCATGTGCCACAGCCGCCCCCAAGTAGTGTTTATTTATGACATTTCTCATTAAAACCTCAACATAGCAACCCAATAATAACATTGAATATCCTCTACAGCTCACTGAACAAACTCATTCTAACCGCCAATGTTCACATTGCTGCTATTCACAGTGAGTTCCTTCTTATGTATCAGTAATGTAATAGGATGTACCAAAAAATACAAAATTAAAGTAAAACCAAATCTCAAGTCTCAATACAGCAATTTGATGTAAATTAGGAACTATTTAAAAATAGCAAACCAAACTAGAAAAAACCCGTTGGCCACTCACTGGCCTCCAAACACCCCTGTCTATAGTCACAGAATTTCATCTGATATTTGAAGAAAAAAATAATCTATAGTGTAACCATCCCCTACATGCCTCTTCCATACTCTGTCCTCCCTCTGTCCAATCACATATTGAATACTTTAACATCCTTGGCTCTGTATGACGTCTGGTTTTCCTCTCTTAGTATGCATGTCTGTCTTGTCCATATCCTGCAACTGTGGTACCTAAGCAAATCTCAAATGTACAAAATGTTTTATGTTCAAGTTCAGAAAAGTATCTAACCACTGCTACATTTATTTAAGACCAGTTCAAAAATAGTATAAAAGAAAATAAGTGATCTTCAATAATAGGCGGTTATGTTGTGGCACCAAGAATTTACCATAATAAAATAATGTATTATTAATTAGTATTAGTTATTATTACACAGATTTTTGTTTTGTTACACTATAAAAGTGTAACGAACAAGGCAACATCACTGTATCTAGAGGTAGAGTAGGTGAGTCACATCTTCCAAATATCAAACAAGGCAGTGAGTTCAGTGAGCTCCGTGTGACTGCGTGGCCGGGGCGGGACACTGTACCTGCTGGAAGGAGTCCTCAAACAGGGTTTTCCTGGCTACGTTGATCTTGATGTGTTGAGGCATTGACAGTTGCTGAAGAAAAGGGACAACACATAGGATTGGTATGGGCATTTGTGTGCCACGCTGCCAAGACTCAAAATGACTTTTAACGTAACATCCGACAGCTCAAAATAGGCAGTAGATAAGCAGTCTACTGATACGTATGGTATCCGATTGATACAGCTGGGAAAGAAACATGCACTAAAGGAGAATTTTACTGAAGTTTATTAAGCAGTATCCGGTCAAACTGTGTACTGTTCAAACTCTTACCTGGCACCAGAATCTGAAGTACTGTACTTTGGCTTTGAAGTCTCGAACGTAGGTGATCTGAGGTCCGTTTTCACTGTGGAGGGAAGGAAAAACATACAGACTCTTAATGTGTTTTAATACCTTAAAGCATGTTAAATTGTTATATTAACTTGTTTGAAGCTCAAACCATGATTTCCAGCCCCGGAAAAAGGATAAAAATATATGTGACGTATAAAATAAAACATTTTACCTTCAAAACGTATGCTACAAGAAACCCCATATTTCTCCTTAGTGAACAATATTAACACTAAAAAATGATTTACTTCTTATCGGATCTGCAAAAATGACCTAGATGACTAATTTTGGATTTAATGGGGTCAAAGAAGGTGACAAGTTTGCATGTCTCTTGCATGTCTCGGTTACTTAAAAAGAGTTTCAGACAGAGGGTAAATACAAGTGTATGCAGGCAGACAGTATGAGAAAAAATAAAGTGATTATTTTTTTAACATTAAGGCATATAAACATGTTCCAGTCGAAACCCATAATAGAAGAATGAGCCTGAAGATGAAGATGATAAGCCTCCTTTAAAGTTCCTGTCAGTTTATATCGTCACCATTCCCGTTCACCAAACTGGTTTTTCCACTGCTTGAACCATAGCAAGTAATTATCATGACTCAACTGGGGTTTCACATCCGTGAGACTGACAGACTAGGTATTCCATCAGTCATATCTGCATAATGAGTCACAAGTTCTAAAAATAGAGAGGGATTTTCAGAGAAGCTAAAGATCTTCGTAAACAAAACTACATCGTAGAATCCACTTAACTTGTGCTGTATGTTCAATAATTTCAGTGTCAAATACAAGTTAATACAAGTGAAAAAATTGACATCCCTATTAGCATCAAGTAAATATTTTTGTCTTAACACCAGCTTCTTATTAGGCACACAGATGGTTTCCTTCTGATGTGGACGGAATTCCAGGAACTGGAGGACTAACAGTAAATCCAATATGGGGAGTGTCTGAGACGAGGACAGTCAAGAAAAGCGCCATTGAGGAATTTATTTTTCAAGATGGCTGCAGGTTTCTGCTGAAGCCACTCTTGCGCCAGTATTGAACAAACCGGACAGTATATTTTAGCAAAAAAAAGAACAATTAACTGCAAATGTGTTCGCTGTACTTCCGTCATGATTTGGCCAATGTATAATGAACCAACTGGGCCCGCTGGTTGCCAAAAAATGGGCCACTGTTTTCCGTTTTTTTTGCTTTTATTGGTTGTAGCTCTAACCAATTGGGTCGAGAGGCCTTTTGGTCCATGATCACAGATTACTTGATGCCTCATTAAGCAACAAAGTAATATTTTTATGCGATTCTCAAGTAACAAGCTTTTTGAGGAAGTAGAAAAACAAAAATGGTGGAGGACGTACAGCGAGGATTTTCCAGTGCGAGGGTCGATGTAGGTGGTCGCTCTCCTGTTGTGGTCTACGAAGTAGGGAATACCGTCTACGGTGAACCTCATCTCCCAGCCCTCTGGGAGTGGCTTGTCATTCATCAAGCTAAAAAAAATAAAAAAAATAAATAAGAGATAAGATCAACATTTAGTGATTCATTGTTTCAGCAAACACATTTATGTCATATGAAAGTATAGTGCTAGATGCACTATACAGAGATGTTCATCTGATTTGCAGGTTATCACAAAGGACAGCGGTTGAAAATGCAAACTGACCCCTGTGTTCGTGGGTCCTCCCACTGTGTTGCTCGCGTAGGGTGATGTACAAAATAAACTCTACCATTCGAGTCCGTTCTTTTCTCTGAAAAGACACAGTAAAAAAAACAAAAAACAAAAAACAACAAAATAAATAGTCGATTATTCAACTCAAATTTCCCTGAAAATGTCTTTAACTTCATAATTTGCGAGACATTGAGGGTTTGGATGGATATTATAATTTCGCCCATGGCCACCTGTAGAATGTCTTAATCAATGTACCCAAGCCTCTATAAAAAAAAAAAAAATGAAGCTAGCAAGCAAACCACGAGGAAGCTCAAGGTCCACTTTCAGTCAAAAGGTCCCAGCAGAGGATGATTCAATTGTGTAATAGTCAGATTAGTCATTAGATCAAGAGATAAATGCAGTAAATCTGCAGACTTGGAGCGTTTTTGTGTTTGTTCACTTGTAGCTTGCCTTAGCTTGAGTACAAAGTTCTGCAATTTCACATTAAAAATACAGTATTCAAAGTGTTATATTTAACCATCTTGTACACCACACCACACTCTGGTTTAAGTGGGGATGTGTAGGGTGCATTCACAATTACAACACCTTGCTGAAGTGGGCCAACTTGTCTAAAAGGAATTCAGCTACAACTCTGGGTTGGTATTGGAGAGCACAGTTGAAAACCTCTTATCTTAAACAAACAACGTCTTGATTAAGTTCTTAAAAGGGAATGTAATGAGGTGAAAGTTGACACACATTAGTACATTACATATACACAAAATCCAAGTCTACCCTAGTAGAGGAAAGGTTCATGTAGTATTTAAATTGAAAAGCCTTAAAGATCTTACCCCATCCATGTGGCAGAGGCCCAAGAGGATCAAACTCCTTATTCTGAGCGGCTGACGGGTCCTGTAGCTACACAGCAGAGAATCAGAATCATTTTTTATGAATCAAAAAGCACCAAACGGACTACTACAGTGTTATTGTGATTTGATGCACAAACATACAAATGGAGTTACTTTGGTTATCAGAACAAATCAGATTTAAAGACAAATATCAGCATCTTTAAGCAAGTTTCTAGTTTGACATTAACTGTAATGTTACAAACATAATGCAGACAACGTAAATACTTTAACTCAATCATAACCTTCCTAAGCATGCCTATTAACAGTAACTGGGTTTAAGTTTGCATTGATACCAGTATATGTATTGAAATATCAGCATTATTATTGATTTCTAACTTGCAAAACTCATTCTCAGCAAAAACTGTTTCAAACACTTAAATCTCATGAACTCATGAAGGTGACGCATTGCTGTTTCATCACAGGAGAACCAGATGTGCTGTTTGCAGTAATAGCCACATTTTCCAGTTTATGAACGCCCACGCTGCTACACAGTGTCACATGACAAAGAGGAAGTCTCACCCCGAATATGAACCTCTGGTTGAACTGCTGCATGGCTCCCTGTAGCTGGCTGCGCTGGTGCTGCCACTGCTCGTAGTTACGCACCGTCTCCATTGTGGGGCGCTGCCACGTGGTGGTTCGTGTCATGTGATCGACAAAGTAGACCCGGCCCATCTGGTCGACTCGGCGCTCCCAGCTAAGGATACATGAAAGGAGGGAAGACAGTGGGAGGAAGATGAGAGGGAGTACAGGTAGACGCTCGAAACTTAAGAATACCAAAGTCAGTATGAAATATTCAAACCTATTGTCAATCTCCTGATCTTAAATATGCGATGTTACTGGAGTTTAAGAATCTTCATTTTGTGTGCAACATTTGATTGTCAAAAAAGAGGCAGAAAAATGAACAAACGAGAAGGGTTAAATGATGCTGCTATGGCAGACGGAATCCATTGGATCCACATTACCCTACCGGGTAAGTGGAACTGGGCGAATTGAAATAACTAGGTTGAATAAATGCGTCACAGCTCAAGAATAACGTAAATGATCATTGTGGTAGATGATGAACACGTCACAGGATATATACGTAGCTGCAAGCTGCTCTCTGCAAATTAAACAAGACGCCGTAGTGAAGGGACTTTTGAAAATCGACAGTGTGCAGGGTTTGTACCTCAATCCTATGTAAACATAAATAAAAACAAACTAGATTTTAGGCAGTTAAAGGTAACCAAGAGCATTTTTATGTACACCAACCGTTATGTTTGCATTCAGAGCATTGTGGGTATCCTTTACAAAAATGTAGAATCTCTGTTCTCAAAAAACACTTACACTGCGTTCCAAATTGCATACTTTTAATTTTTTACTTTTAGTACCTGCTGCAGCTGCCCGTTCATAGGATTCACTGTTGGATTGCAATTAGGAGATCTTCTTCATAACATGGCGCATTGAACTTTGACCCTCTAGCTCATATATTTGCTGCTCAAACGATTGAGGGTGAGAAGAAAGCAGGCTGGATACTGCGAGATGCGACGTTGTGTTTTAGAACATCCTGGTATTTTTAATGGTAGTTTGGGTATTGGAGAGCACAGATAGATAAACATACTACCAGCATTCTCTTTTTATGCCAGAAAAAAAAGATCTGGTACTTCCCAACACATATTACATCAAATGCGATATGCCAAAAATACCAGGATGTCCTACTGCATCCGGTCGCATTTTGCGGTATGCAGACTGACATGCTTCTCTGGCTATTCCGACCCACAATCCCCTGCTGAGCAGATATATGAACAATTGGGTCAAAGCTCATACTGCCATGTTATGAGGAAGTGGTACGCCACAATTGAATGCAAACTGAAAGCAAAAGTGCGTACTTTGTAAGGACAGCAGCAGCATGTACTAAAAGTAAAAAGAAAGAAAGGATGCAATGTGGAACAAAAGCTCATGTCCAAGTTGATGGATACAGGAACAGTGGACAGCAGCTACTGAAATTAACAATACATGTAAATAACATAACCAGTATCTAGTAACCCTCTGTTTTACGATGAAGGAACCCTCTCATTTGATCTACAAATATGCAGAACCAGTCAAAAGTCTGGACACACCTTCTCATTCAACTACTTTAAAGAAACATATTCTGGTTTGTTGAGCATTTGTTTGTTTACCACATAATTCCATATGTGTTCCTTCATAGGTTGGATGTCTTCAATATTAATCTACAATGTAGAAAAAAATAAAAATAAAAATAAAAATAAAGAAAAACCATTGAATGAGAAGGTGTGTCCAAACTTTTGACTGGTACTGTATTTCATTCTCTAAATAGAATCCAATAGCTTCAAAAAAAAAGGAAGGACTTTTTACCCAGGGGGCAGTGGATCAGGGCGCTCCCACGATGTTTTCTTTTCCACGTGATCCACAAAATACAACCTGCCGTTCTGATCCACCCTCTGCTCCCATCTAGGTAAAACAACGGCAATAAAATTGAGGACATTGGGTAATGGTGCAGGGCCCCAGCCATTTCTGTGACGCATTGATTTATAACAGCTATCACAACATGAGTAACCCTACAGAAGCAGAAAAACAGCCAGTGGAGGTCATGATGTTGTCACAATGACGGCACTGAAATAGCTCAAAAAGGTGTTTTCAGGGAATTATAGTTTGATGAAAACAAAGAGAGAGACAAAAACAAAAAGGCAGCCATGACGGCGGTGTGAGTTAGTCACAACCACAGAATGTTCAGACACACCTGGGTGGTTTCCTAGAGACAACAAGGTAACATGTCACTCTTTCCCTATTAATAATGCTATGAGTATGAAAACATTATTTTTTCCAGCCTCACATTTGTCGCTTATGCTTGCTACCATTCATAATGATTTTTTTTTTCCGATCTCTTCCTATGAATTTCAGTGAAGGTTTGATGGGATATCTTAACCGACCCAACCAGTAATCCCACAATCCTCACTGTTGTAACACTACGTAATTAGTTTGAACTATTTGTGTGCCGATCGGTGTGATGATTGTATTATTGCCGGCTGTGGAACAACCTGCCTGTCGGGGATCATAAAGATTACCTTGCTTTCATGTTTTAGCACTCACACATCCTCCTGTTGTTAAAGCAGGGGGAGGCGGTTTATTTTTGAAAGTATTTGGCATATTATAACCCATCAGCATGTGGCAGAATCCCAGTAGTAGAGCTCGCACAGAAGGATAAACGGTTATAGAGATAGAGAGAAAAGGATGCTAGCCCCCGTGTTACTTCATTAGCAGTGCAGCGGTCGCAGCTGTGAGTAGGGCTATTAGCAACATTTTCCCTCCATCTCTGAGACACCACTTGCTGCCGATGCTGGAAAAGCAACTTTTCCTGCAGGATATTTTCGCCCTTTGGATCAGAATTTCACAATCTAAGGGGAGATGCACAGGCATCTTGATTTGCAGAACAGTCAATGGGAACGCTCTCTCTTTGAAATGACCTGTGATTGGCCAAAATCCCGCGTCATGGACTAGTTTTTCTAAAGCCTGAAAACCAAGCCTAGAGGAGTTTTAAAGTCTAGTTTTTTCTCAGACCACTTGATTTAGAAAAGGGTTATTACAGAATGTTCTCCTTATGATATTAACAACATACTACCTACCCCAGCTTTAATGTGCACACACGTCTATTTATCCAAACATGCTTCAGGATTTAACTTTGCCTCGCTGCTGTATTATTTTCATTATTTATCACATAGTTTGATACACTCTACGTTAGGCTCAAGGATGACCCAGTTTTTTTGCATCACACTAATCCTACTCTGAATGTTTAATCGATTCTTTTCTTTTTCAAGTTTCTAATGATGAAGTTAGAGTTTTTGTAACTTGCACTTTTTCTGTTTCTTTGTCTCAATTCATTACACAACGCAGCAAAACAATTGCTCAGCTTGACATTGGGAGTTCAGATAATACTGTTAACTTTATCATTAGTGGCACCCTAAACTTGCACAAGTGATGGTTGGGTCAAACAATGAATACATTTTGTTCTGGTTATTCTTTAATAAAAGACCTCCCTCAGTTCTTGTGCAAATATTGCATAAAAGAGCGCTTACCCAGGGGTCAACGGGCCGGCGTTGACAGCGGGGACCCTCGGGGTGACCGCTGTGGTGGCGCTGCTGGTCGGCTGTCTGGGTGCCGCCGCTCCGGAGCTGGAGGCCGGAGTGGAGTTCCTGTCGGAGCCTGCCGATGGACTCGATTCTGGGGCTGTCGAGGGTGCTGATGCTGGTGTTCGCACCGGTGTATCAGAACCCGACTGGCCGTCGCTGCCGTCGGCTGGCGCAGAACCGTTGCTGGAAGATGCTGAGGAAAGAATTGGACATCACCGAGAGTTAAATCGTACATCCTCATGATGGAGGAGCGGAGACACGCTTGAGTTGGCAAAAGAACACCAGAAGATGTAATAAAAGACCAATTTTCTCATTCTATGCAAACTGTGAACAGTGTCTAGAACAGATCAGAACGGGATCCTCCGTCAGCAAATGTCTGACCTGGCGAAGAGTTGGGTCTGCGGGGGGTCGGAGGTGGAGGTCTGGAGGGCCTGGGTGGTCGGAGAGGTCTTGATGACACAGAGGGAGACCCCGTGCTGCTCACTGACCTCCGGCCACTGGGAGAAGACCTGTGCTCGACGCCGTCCACCGCTGGGGAGCTGTCTCGACTCCGCCTGGGAAGAAGAAGGTTCGACAGGGATAAATAAAGCAGAAACTAGACATGTGACACTAGTGAAACTCCACTGAGGATGGAAATAGCTGCTGTACCTCACGGCATGATCCCCGTTGGGTTGTGAATTCCCATTTGATGTACCTGAAGTGGAATCACACGAAATAAATGAAGCAGAAAGCAGCTGTCAAACATTAAATACATCTGTTCAGTTTGCATTTTCCTGACATTTGAAATCTGGTATTTCCTACAGTTGAAATGACAAATAAACCTAAACTTAAAAAACAATCCAAACAAGCTTTTGATGTGAACTCCCTCCGGCTTGCGGCTCTCCCTGTGACTCACTGTGATGGTCGGCCTCCGCCGCGGCGAACGCCTCGGAGTCGACGGTCAGGCCGTCCAGGCAGACGGACAGGTCTCCCACCACATCTGACTGGTCTCGGTCTGCAGACAGCTGTAAGGTCTGCACCACCTCAGCGACTACATGAGACGACAACAACAGAAGATGGTCAACTGAAAATGTATCGCCCTGCAAACGTTGAGCCAATCGCTGTTAAGAAGCATTCTCTCTTCAAACTTCGTCAAACCAGCGATTTGAGAAAACCAGCAATGTGAGGCAGTTCATGAATAAAATATATTGTTAAGATTTGGAAATTACTTCAAAAGATCCGCCTATAAATGTCACATCCTGGCAAAGTTACCAGGATGTGACATTTATAGGCAGATCTTTTGAAAATCACAGAAATAAATCTTTTTTTTAAATAAATGTGAGGAACAAGACAACACTGTAAGATCTGCTGGTCCTGTTCATGCTGAATATTGTTCTTGCTCGTATAATCCAGGGCTCATGTTCACATCTTTAAGTAATTCATAATTACAGATATGGTGATCAGTGTGTATTTTTCTGCTCTGTCATGGAACATCAAGCAGCTATTTGGCGTGTGATTTGTTTTTCAGAGTTCTCCGTCATTAGCACTGCTGGACAGGGTCCATGCATACAAAATGAAGCAGGCATGGGACTGAATGGATTCTTTATGCCAAACCAAAACAATGTAAAATCTAGCAGGGCAATAATGGGAGGACAAAAAACAGCAGCCTCTTTCAGGAATGTTAAGTGAAGTTCCTCATCGATTGATTTTCTTGCTCTGAAAAAGTCCGATACCACATCTGTAAATGCTTTGAAATACCATTTGTATTTTGAAAAGAGGCCTGAATAACGTCAAGCTTTTTACATTTTTTCATTAACGCTTAACACAACAGATGCATACCAGATAAGTCTCTGCCAAAACCTTTGTTGGGCAGAAAGTTATGTACTTTACATTTTACATTTCTGGAAATTTTTATTACAAACAGCCGTTTGAAATTAATAAAAAGTGGCAGAAATAGACAGAACCAAAAAAAACATAGAAAACACACCTACACCAAGACACAAACCAAGACATAGCATCCAAGATGTCATATAAAAAGCATGTTACCATTTTTTCAGACTCTATATACACAGTACACAGTTTTTTTTTTGATTAGTGTGTTTCAGTTTCACATGGCATTGCAGCTCTGAATAATGTTCATAGTGACATATTTACAACGTTCCTCCCTCTGAGCTCAAACAGAGGCTGCCTGTAGACTAGCTATCTGAAGTGGTACAGGTTTGGTACCAACTGTACACATTGTAAGTTGAAACTGAGCCACACTCAGGAGGATTTAGAAATAGAAGATAAGTCAGCAGATTTGGGCTAAAAATGTATTTCAAAAACAATGCTTGTATACAGATGCCGAAGATTGAAAATGTATCTTAAAAAGAATACTTCACACCCAAAATGACAAGTTGTATATCAATTAGCCTTGTATCCTTGAAGGAAAACTTGCAAGCCTCCATCGTGAACAAAATAATCTAAAATCTCCTCTTCCGTCACAGTCCAAACTGTTTTTAATGGTAAAGTTTTAGCAAAGATGTACGTGTTTAACGTATGACATGAAATTTGGATTATACTTTTTGAGCACATTTTTTGCAATATATTTAAAATAGTTTTTGAATAAATGTCATCTTTGTCGACTCCGACCAATGTATGCCTGATTGCACATCTCTAAAACATGACAATGAAATGTAAGTTGTTGTTGTTTTTAAGCACAGATGCACACAGAGGACGTCCTGCTGGTATTGTTGTGAAAGCAAACAGTGAATGTGGAGAGGGCCAGAAAGGAAAAAAGAGTAAGTAGAACAGCTGCCTGTGTGTGTGTGTGTGTGTGTGTGTGTGTGTGTGTGTGTGTGTGTGTGTGTGTGTGTGTGTGTGTGTGTGTGTGTGTGTGTGTGTGTGTGTGTGTGTGTGTGTGTCCTTCACTCACTCTTCATGTCGTTAGACTTGAGCGTGTCGCTGACGTCCAGCGTGGCCATGCCTAGCATCACGTCGGACTTCAGGGTCTGATGGCTCCAAACCCGAAACACCAGTTTGCTGAATGGAGTCACAATCCTGTTGGAACAAACAAAGCATTGATACTTTCAGATGACAGATGTCCACTGAGGATCTGATTTCAGAGGGCCCTCCGCTTTGCCGTCATTTCATCAATGTTTGAAAACGGCAGCCTCATGTCATTTCATTTTAAACAGGCCCTATTATGCTATTTTCCGGGTGCATATTTTTATCTCAAGTTGCAGTTACAACATGTTTACATGCGTTAATGCTCATAATCCTCCTTATTTTTCTCATCCTGGCTGTCCTGCAGCACCTCTTCTCACCCTCTCTCTGAAATGCTCTGTTGTAGAGCTTGCTCCTCCCTCCAGAAAGCAAAGTCTGGTCTGATTGGTCAGCTAGCCCGCTCTGTTGTGATTGGTCAACGTCTCACATTTCAAGAAACTCTTCCTCTGGAGCTTCAGCTGTCTCTCTGTTTTGTTGTTTGAGGGCCAAAATAGCCAGAAGGAGTTTTACGTCACTTCTGTAACATTATGACCTCATAAAGTTACGGAAGTGAAGGAGAGAATTCAATGGAGCCGTTTCAGGCAGCTCAGGAGCTTCTGAGGGGGAGGGTAACTCCTTTTAGGCGTGGACTTCAGGTTTTACACTCTACGGACCTTTTACATGTACAAAAATATATATAACACACTAAAGGAGAGGGGAAAAGTGAAAAAGCATAATAGGGACACTTTAAATGATAATGTGAAACTAAGCTGTATCGCTGATAGCAACAAGAATAAAAATGAACTTCAACCTGAGCAGGTTTTTCAGATGCATCACTCCTTTCGCCAAATGACACACCACTGTTTAGAGGTTCTTTTCAGAGATTTAAAAAGTGAAAGCGGCTAAGAGTTGACTGATCCGTCAGCCACTGTGGCTGTGTGAGCAGCAAAAGTCTTTGTCTTGATGTGAAAGCAAACTCACAGACAATGAAGTTCAGAGGCTATTCAGGGACAACGAGTGTCTATAACCATCACAGTGACAGTTGTTCAGCTGGCAGCCGCAGGAGAAAAAAAAACGTCTGCGGGCACAGGTCCGATTACATCCCATAGTAAACACTTGTTACATAACAACTAGGGCCCCTGTGGGTGCAAGGGAAACTGTAGAACTCTATATTAAGAACAGCAGAAGATCCTGGACGGGCTAAGAGCAAGAGGTCGTGTGGTGTGTGTGAGAATATGCTGGACTGCAGGGAGTCACATGGTGTGCTAAATGTACAGTGGAGGTTTAGAAACAGGATTCAGGACACACTCTGTGGCATTTTCCTAGTGAGTGCTAATCACTGATTGGAGATAGCATATCTGTATATATCTTAAAAACTGCTCACACACACACACACACACCATTATCCGGAACTCAAAAAAATAACACTTGAGAGAAAATCCTTTACGAAAAGCCAAGTCCTGGTGACTCATTCTAAAAAGAGAACTGCTGCAGGCAAAACATCTTGATTAAGATCATATGTTACACCAGCATTTTTTTTTTTACAAGAATAAGGAAGTATATTTTTGTATGCTTTGGAGAACCTCCTCAAGGTCTGGACAGTTTTTCGTAGGAAATTATGTTACGCCAAATACTACAGTAGGCGGTATTTCTTCTCAAGATATGCTTCTTCCTCAGAGCCAACCACCCAAATGAATACACTGGTTTCATTAATCGTTTACCTCAATGAGCAGACACTGCGGTTAAATACACCAAGACCATCAACAGACTGTGCACTCTGTTTGTTTGTCTATGTTTCCTGTACGAGCTTCTCAGGAAATTTGAAACTTACAACATCCTTGATGAGCAAGTTAATGTTGTTATAATTGATAAAACTGCCACTGATTTTCTTTCAGAACCTTCAGTACTTTTGTAATTCAGCAATATCAGGACTTGAACAAAATATATTATTGTTTATAACAGTTTAGGGTTGTTTTGAGCTGCCTGGAATACCAGACTGGTGACATTTAACACACTAGGGTGAATAATAATTAGGGTAAGATGTCTATCAAACCAGACTTAATTGCCTCCAGGATGTTTTCTGTGAACAACCAATCATTAGAATTCACTCTGTGTGGCCCTATGTGGCAAATTCCAGCATGCAGGCAGCACAACATTCACATTTTTAATACTGTTTGACACAGTTCTGGCTAGAGTAAAATCTCTTTCATTAGTAGCAACAGAATGACAAATAGTGATTATCATAAATGTGATCACGTCAAATAGGGCTGGCAATCTCGGCGAGAGTTTGACTCACACAGTGAGCGGCTGCTTCCATTTGGGGCTGTGGGTGTTGTTGCACTTCTCCGTCTTCTTGGACTGGCCGTCGACTGTCACTTCCACATATGGACTGGGACCAAACCAGTTTTTCTTGTTCTCTTTGAGTTTTGCCGATAGCACTGGAACAGATAGAGGGAAAACGTGCCGGTGGACCGTCAAGTCGTGTTGGTTGCAGAAAGAAAACATGGAAACAATGACTTTCCAACGACAAATGCTATTTAAATGAAATGCAAAACTTGGGAACATGGTTGCAATTAAGGCAACATGTATTTAGCTGGTGAAGCAGTGACAGTTACTATCTCGAGATGTCACTTAGGCAATAGCAAACAGGCAAAGTGTAAGTTCTCACAGTGGGCCTTCATCATAGGAGACATTTTGACTTATTATAGTAGAAAAAGCACAGGTGTTACTAATAACATTAACGATGGCTCTGTCGTATTTAGTCCCAGTAAGCCGTGAAAGTGTGAAAGTGAGCCAGCGCGCGCAATAGCAGGACACTGAAATTAAAGCAGGTAAATAGAATTCAGCCATTATCAATTGTATAATTTACACATGCGCTTTTCCTAGTTTTGCGTTAAAATAAATACCTATTATTATCATCTTTTAACTGAAATAGCCTAATGTTGAAGGTAAAATGAGTTTTAAAAAAAAAAACAGAAATGGAAAAACAGACGAACCTCTGTTCATTTTGTCGAAGACTTACCGGTGATTTGTAGCTGTGCCTTCATAGGGTAACCGTTTGAAGTGCCCGTCTTTGTGACTCCACTTGCCATGACATAGGGCTGAGGTGTGGGCCTGCAGCACAGACAACACATCATTAGGAGGGTGACGAATCACTTTCAAACTGCTGCAAATTTGCAGCATACAGATGAGATAATTCAGATCAAGGACAGTTAGCCTGCAATATGAAAGACTTCAAAGACTGAAAGAGGCTATACCAAATGTTGCAGATAAAGATCAGGCAACACTATATTATTACTATAATACCATTTGTAAAATTAGATCCCAGTGGTAGCTATGTAGCATTTATTCTGACTTGTGTGCTCCAAACATTTCCAACAACTCCAGGGCGAAAGACAAAATGTAGTGAACAAAGTTAGATGTTATCATTTCCAATAAAATGTTTATATCCAACAAAATATTCTGCTTCAATTCTTATTTGTTGGCGTTTAGCCCATCAGAAACCACATTTTCACTGTGGTCAAAAAACAAGTCGCTCTTCTTCACACACAAAGTTAAGCAGACACCTGTATTACCAGGGCGGTCGAGCAGCAATCTAACAGCACCATGACTTACATACCACATAAAAAATAAAAAAAAAGTATCTTATTAAATATTTTTTAAATATAAATATTTTGGGGGATGACCATGACGACAGACATTCGAAGATTCTTTAGAAATCATCAATAGAAGCGTGACTGTATGTTTTAAATAAAACTCCACACAGAAGAGCCACCCAATGAATGTAATGTTATAACGCTGTCATCTGGAGCACCAAATGTAATAGATGGATCGTCTTCCTGGAATCTATCCTCAACATTGAAACAGTATTTATATCAACTGTTGACATTTGCATTCAGTATGCCAAGATAAAAAGAACAGACTGTGCACTCACAATACATAACAAGTTCCATGGAGCGAAACAAGGCTGCCACTCTGTTAAGAGTTACCTGTCAGATGAGGCGTCATGTGAAACACACAAGACGTTGCACCATTATAGAAGGTAATAAAAGGAGACAAAGGTCAGGCCTGCAGCCTGTGAAATACTGTCTCTATAAACAAGCCAGCACTGCATCTTCAACTTTAGAGTGACTACAAAGTACAGCCTGTGTCTATACTCCTTCTCTGTACCCAAATACACCTGATTGCCAACTAAAAAAAAGTATACAACTGTAAACAACTGAATACATTAGGGTAACACCTTTTTGCTGTTCTGCATGCTGTTAACTTTTTAGAAATATTCTTTAAGCTAGGGAACTAGAGAAAAGCCTTAAGGGACTGACATCAACACCTGATGTTTTATGCTTTCAGTTTTAGATCATTTGATTATTTTTTTACTAATTTAACTAAAGCTGCGATGGAAATATAATTACAAGAAACAATAGACAATAGCGTTTTGGGTATAATTTTCCCCTTAAAAATAGACAGATATGAACTAAGGAACTTGGCTGTGACACTGAAATAAATGTGTCACTCAAAAAGGAAGGAAAGGGATACACTGGCACCGGAATCAGGTGCTGTGATCTTTCCTAGGACCTGGTCAGTGCGTCACTGAATAATGCACATTTCTCAGTCTATCCCGTATGAACAGGGCAGAGTGGAAGAAAGCGAGGAGCTCCTGGGTAAACTTTCACTCTTGCTACTGCTTTAGGCTCTGTCAATAATTCATTGCAACTGCTGACTTTGCAGCATCGCGAGCAGGCCGACTGTGTTTCAAAGACGAGGGTATCCACTGAATATTAAACTCTACAACGACCTGGCTTGACTTGGATTTTTTTTTTTTAACCAGCTTAATAACGTCATCCACAGGCCGGTAAATTCTGTGGTAAATCTAAAGTGAATTTGTGCTCAAATTGCATGATTTGATGGCTGTAGAGCTCTGAGTGTGGTCTCTTCATAGGATGCTATGCACTTGAAGTGCCCACTGTGAACAATATCACCTGAACTACCAAAAAACTCTAAATTTGTCGGGGCTAAAATTGTATTCTTTAAACAGTAAGGTCCTTGGACTGGTTAATTCATAGAAATACACTGTTTACACCATGACAAAGCGTACAAAACAATGGTGCATATCCCCAAAACAAACCTTTATGATGACTGACTTTCTCATAACTAAAGTGGCCCTGTTATGCTTTTCCACTTTTTCCCCTCTCCTTTAGCGTGTTTATTAGGGCTGTAAAGTCCTAGTCGACTGGTCGACTTATTGGTCGATACGTTCTGGGTCGACCAAAATTCTGATTGGTCGATTTTTTGCCGTGTTAATTTCATAAAGTCGTCATCAGGAGGAAAGTACCAAGTGCTAATGGGGGTGTTTTCAGAGCCCTGTTTCACAGAAAACAGCCTGTCTTCAGAGAACACCCCCCTTGTTTTCACTATTTTGGATTAGCCCAACCCACTAGAGACAGGTAGATTGAAGAAGGTCCATGTTATTCAACGTCCGGTGGTTTAATTGCTGAATATTTATTTTTATTTTGAGCGTTTCATTTAAGTTTCATTTGAGTCCTCCTCCTCTACCATCCATGTCAAAGACATCGGCAGTGTGGCAGAATTTTTCCAAAATAGATGGCGGGAAAAAAGTCGAATGTAAAATTTGCAAACAACAGTTTGCATATCACAGCTCGACTACAAACATGGCGTATCATCTAAAAACGGTAATATTTCAATATTATAGCCTATTAATTTCATATTAAACATATTTCAATATTTTAGTCTAATAATCGTTTATTCGTTTTATAACTGCAGGATCCCTCCGATACACCCAGACCACGCTGGATGTTAAGCCTCCTCTATCATCCAAACGCAAACATGATATCACAGAAGGAATTGTGAATTTTATTGCTCAGGATATGAGGCCCATTGGTGTCGTGTTTAATAAAGATAATTTTCCCTGAATTGCCTTTTGTGTTTAATTGCCTTCTTGTGCTGATATCAGTATATATTTTCGGTAATCATGGGCTATTATATTGCGCAGATGCCTCCCCCCCCCATTAGTCGATTTTTAGTCGAAATTTCAGGGTTTTAGTCGACCAAGAATTTCTTTGGTTGATTACAGCCCTAGTGTTTATATATATATAAAAATATATAAACACACACATGTACATGTAAAAGGTCCGTAGAGTGTAAAACCTGAGGTCCACGCCTAAAAGGAGTTACCCTCCCCCTCAGAAGCTCCTGAGCTGCCTGAAACGGCTCCATTGAATTATCTCCTTCTCTTCCGTAACTTTATGAGGTCACAATGTAACTTTATGAGGTCATAATGTTACGGAAGTGACGTAAAACTACTTCCGGCTAGTTTGGCCCTCAAACAGAGCTGAAGCTTCGAAGGAAGAATTTCTTGAAATGTGAAACGTTGACAAATCGCAACAGAGAGGGCTAGCTGACCAATCAGAGCAGACTTTGCTTTGTGGAGGGAGGAGCAAGCGCTACAACGGAGCGTTTCAGAGAGAGGGTGAGAAGAGGTGCTGCAGGACAGCCAGGATGAGCTAAACAAGGAGGATTATGAGCATTAACGCATGTAAACATGTTGTAACTGTAACTTGAGATAAAAATATGCACCCGGAAAATAGCATAATAGGGCCTGTTTAAAGGGACAAACAGGTTATATATTGTATTATGATGCATGTGTGATAATATTCACCATCCATACTTCAAGGTTAAACTTAAGTTCACCACAATATCAACACATTATGTCATGAATTACTAAAAACCTGATGTGAACACAAATGAGGTCAGGAGAAGCTGTGCATGTTGTGATTATTAATAGTAGTAATAGCAAAGCCAACCAAGGGGAACAGCAGACACCTATGACTCAACACGTGACACTGCCTGTGAACAACAACACTCAGACGAGGACAAACAAACAAACACACACATCCACCCTTGCCAAGTTGTTAACGCCTAATAACAGTGACGTTATTATAATCCAACTAGGAGAGCAGACCGAGCTAACGCTAACTAGCCGAGCAGAGAGGAACAGCAGGTGAGATCACCGTGTGTGTGTGTGTGTGTACAAGTTGAATGTCAGCTGGTGATCAGGTCTGACAGCCTAGCCCGGCTAACTGCTAGCCTACTAGCTCGTGTCATCATCATGGCTGTCTGGAGCTCCCAAAGATGAGGAAAAAACAACCCCCCCCACCGTGTTGAGAGGTCTGGTGTGTCTGTGCTCACTCACCCGGATCAGAGACGAGGTCGTTACACCGAACAGGGGACGCCGCGGTGGACTCCGGGCTGCGGGGTGTTTAGGTTTCAGTCCGGGTTTCACTTCAAGGGAGAATAAACTTCCACCATCTTCGTAAACTCACGTCACGTGATCGAAACAAGGTGGGGCGCACGCTTCCGCTCCCCCCTCCCCTCGGCGCTGTGATTGGACCAGAGTTGGGACAGGATGGACCAATGAGCGGCCGGGAAACACGATGATGCGTTTGGGGGTTGTTGTTGAATTATTCTAAAAAAAAAAAAAAAAATGAATGGATTATACGTTGATTGGGACTCACTTTTGAGGTCTTATTCAGACAAGAAATCTAAATAAATGTTTGCTACATCAGTGAAAATATCATTTGTAATTTATGGAGAATCAAATAAGATAAGATAAAATAAGATAATCCTTTATTAGTCCCGCAGCGGGGGGATTTACAGGATTACAGCATCATAGGTTATAGTGCAAACAAGAGACATAGTAAAAGAACAACAAGATAAAACAATATTACAAGTATTATAAATAAGCAATAAACACAGTAAATAATCCACAATAACTGAAATAGTATATATACAGACAGAAAACTATTATAACTATAATTGCACAGTGTATTTGTATTGTTGCTGATTATAGCAATCCATTGATCACAGTTGAAAGATATACACGATACTTTATTTTGTATTACCTGACTTCTGTGATTCCTTAGTAGAAAAATTAACTAAATGTAAGTTCACCAACATCCCTGTTTATATGAGCAAGGTCAATCCATGATCTTTAAATGCGCATTAAAATACATTGTTGTCGACTTATAACGAAAACAAAAGTAAGTGCTAGACTTCCTGGCAGCACGTAAAGGCAGCATAGACGCTGAACCTGTGCCACGCTGCTCCAGTGACGTGGTTCTGTATCAAGCGTGCTTTCACACTGTCTAATGTGAATGGCATGTTACATTCCTCATATTCTCACCTGTTTTTACATTTAGCTGTGTATTGTATGATTAGTCACTACGGTCAAACTGCCACCCACAACGAACAGCAGATGGCATTATTGTACTTCCCAGGTAAATGACCATAGGCTGCTGCTGCTGATGCAAAATCAATCATTATTATCTCTTTAAATCGGTCGTTTGTTAATGACCAAACGACCAGTTCTGTGGTATTTTGTCCATGATGGTGGATAAGCTCATTACAGAAGAGTCAGAACATCAAAACAAAGACATCAACGTCACATTAGACACATGACAGTCATTATTTATGCATAACCAAAGGACGAAATTGCATGCTTGAAACAGCTTGCTAAATTATCCAATCATTACACATTTTTCTTGTTTTATAACCTACAAAAATATTAAATTACAGGACAGTTAACTGAAACAGCAGTGTTTTTGCTTTTTGGTGTTAAGTACATAGCTGCCTTTTCATGTTTTTATTATTATTATTATTATTATTATTATTATTATTATTATTATTATTATAAGTATTATTATTATTATCATTATTATGATCATTATTATTATTATTATCATATTATTATTATTATTATATTATTATTATTATTATTATCATTATTATTATTATTATTATTATTATTATTATCATTATTATTATTATTATTATTATTATTATTATTATAAGTATTAGAATTATTGTTCATATTTAATGTTCTTATGTCAAAATATTACGCGACCGTTTTCTAGGTCAAACTAACAGAGACGAGCAAGGTGATACAGGAAGTTATTCATCTCTATCAAAATAAAGGCTTCGAATTTGTCAGGGGGGGGAATATGAATAGAATACAGAATATACATATCATGTCATATTATCCTTTTCATTAAATCACCAATAATGTTTTCTCTTGCCTTCAACCATGACTGTGTATCCAACCATGCTGGCTCCCAGCGGTCACCTCAGTTACTGTACATCAGAGTGGTGTGGCATCAAGTTTACTTCAGCCTCTGTTTCTCTGGCTCACTTAGTGGCTGAATATGCTTATTGCTAATTATGAAGAACTTGAATTAGACAATATAATATATGTATTTGCTTTTTTTTGTTTTTAAATGCATCTGCAGTGTGATAGGTATGTGATATTTTTATATTGGTCACCCTAACTGAGCTCCTAAAGCTGAATTTGTGTTATCAATAAATACTTTTTTTTGAGCGTGTTTTATTTTGAAAGTAATAACAGGATGTATTTGCTACTGGTCCCAGTTAAGACTGCTGTGGCTGAGCAGCAGAGGTTGCTCAGTGTTGTCAGATGGGCAGCATGAGACCCCGCTCTGCTCGGATCATGCAAGCATGGGAATATTTGGAGGAAAAGACCATTTGACGGCTCCCTCAGAGAAAAGGTAAGCACAGAGTCTCTGCTTTCTCTCAATAAAGCCAGGCTGCCAGAGCAATCCACACTTCACTTATTATACTTATATATACTTGAATGTGGTTGCATGAAATGTGCCCATAAGTCAGAATGAAAGTGTCAAAAATAATAATGGTACTATGAGAACACATGTATACTAATATAAAACAACTTATGTATAACGCTCCTAATAATGTCATTATGGGGATTGTAAAGTGTATAAGTATAGAACAAAGTTACTATAATAAGAGTATAGGAATAGAACATGACTGTGTTTAATATCACAAACTACATTAGGGTCACCATAAAGTAACCATTCACTGCCACAGACACGCTAAACATTCTCACAGTACTATTAAAGGAATATAACTACGTTTTCTTTCCTGCACTGGGTCGTAAAGTATATCATTGAGGATGAATGCAGGTTGAGGGAAGGTCACACCCTGAGTTGGCTTGTGCCTGCCTCTACAGTTGCAATTCTAAGTATATGAATAGAAATAGAATAGAGTTCAATAGAGAGTCGCTGGGATTATCTCCACTGATGTGAAACACAGCAGATGGCCCGTGAGTCCCATGGTTATCATGGAGGATGGAGGGAAATGTATGAAGGCAGGGTAAAGATGGGTGATTTTGCAGCGATTCTGGTCGATTACTGGAAGCTGGTAGTGTTTCCATTGTTCCAGTGTCATTAGCAGAGAGCTCTATGACTCAATCGATCTTTAACAGCTTCTAATACAGCAGCTTTTTAGAGCAGAAGTCAAGTAAGAGTATTTGTGTAACCTCAGGTGAAGTATATCTGTACATACTCATAAATAAATCCTAAATATAAATGACTGAGGGGTTTCGGCTCTCACTGATTCCACCAACAATAAGCTAAAACAGATCCCTCATACAGAATTATGCAGGTCGCAAACAAAACACAACAGGAGAGTTTGATTTCCAGTGACGGAGTATCTCATCCTTTTGATATTCAGTCCGCATTCCAAAGCACCAACGCAGAGGAAAACAAAGCCGCTAACACGGCAGTGTGGACACTCAAGGCTACCTTGAACCTGCTCCCAGCATGCCCAACAAGTGCTTTGTTATTTTCTGCCAGAATTTGCATTTCTCCTGGGTGATTTTCATTCACTTTTGAATGCACATTAGCAAATCGCCAGTAAACTCTACAGACTTGCAGGAGGTGCTCTTTTCGATCCACAGAGAAATGGGACCTGTACACTGTATCTATTTAAATGCAATTGTACTCCTTACTTGTCACTCTCTATAATAAAGTGACGCTCACTAATATTATTGTAATACCATCCTCAGCCTCGCACTTGCCTTTGCAAAATGCATCGGGCAGCTTTTATTTCACCAGCAGAGGCTATTTCCATGCTTGCTTTGTGTGTGTGTGTGTGTGTGTGTGTGTGTGTGTGTGTGTGTGTGTGTGTGTGTGTGTGTGTGTGTGTGTGTGTGTGTGTGTGTTTGTGTGTGTTTCTGTCTACAATTGGCTCCATTTCCATGGAGCATCTTCAGGAACACCCTTTGACCCCCTTTCTGCCTATATAGTGTTGCAAAGTTGTATTCCTCGCACCTGGGACATCGATCTCAGACCAGCTCCTCCATTAACTTCTGAATTCCTGGACCCCTACAGTCTGACCCCCGCGTCTGTCCTCGGGAAACTTCACCCCATCCCGAGCCCCAGCGGGTCTTTTTCTTTCCCGACTGGAACAGCCTGCTCTTGCCAGGCACAGCTAACAGTGTATTAATAAGTGTTTTGGCAGCTACTTTGGTCCCCAACCCCCAACTCACTCTACAGTCACCCCCACTCCCCTCCTCCCGTTCATAACACAAACAAGCCAACAAGCCCCCCCCCCATCCAAGTACCTGAAAAAACATGTGCTTATTTTAGACTCGGGGGACGATAACTGACACGTTAGGGCTGCACACAAAATAATTGCAGGTGGTTGTAGTTAAGAGTGGCAAAGATTGTCCTATCATTTGATCTATGAACAATATCAACTCCCTCTATTCTGATTATTTTTAATCTTAGTTGAGGCTCCTTTAAGGGATTCAAGGCTGCTTCAACAATGAGAACCACCTTCTCGATGGAAAAATGTAGTTGCGTCCTAATTTTTAAAAGGAGGATTTTTTAAAATATGAGGTTGTTTTTGTGACCATGTCGAGAAAGCGATGGATCAAGACAGGGTTCTGTTATTCTTTTTGGGGGAAACATAGGAAAGACCTCTGTGAGATGAAATGAGGGACTAGTTTAAAAAACAAGAATGAGAGTAGATGCTTTGTTGATGAGCGTGGTGTCAGGCTGACCATATCTGAGAGCTGTGTCAGGGTGTGCTTCCTCCCACACTGACTGATAGGTGGGGGGGGAGACTTTCGTATCTTCGTCTCTCTCACCATGGCTCACAGGCAACGTCAGCCGGCTGTCTGGTGGGAGAGCTTGCGTTGTGATGGTATCAGAGTTTGACCATTGTGTCAAGGGAGCAATGCCCCTATTCTCCGCTCTGCACGGGCCGTGCTGATTTTGTAGCCCCCAGGGACAAGAAGTACACAAAGACACCACATGGCATAGCTCCAAGCTGGAGGAGCTATATTTGGGGTCCAGCTATGGGAAAATAACCAAGTCCGTAAACACTCAAGCGTGGAGAGCTCAGTTTCTGCAAATCTGGGTGCCTGTTGGTGTTCTGGCTCTTGTGAGTGATTTACAGGACCAGACTGGGTTAAGAGCCCACGTTCCACAGAAAAACTTGGACTTTTTGCTCATTCATCGTGGAGAACGGATACAGAGCCCCAGAACCGAATGAGGGATGTGCGAAAAGGCTCCACTACATATTGTATGCAGATAAACCCGGGTTCCACATGGATACGCCTCTTTAATCCTCCACTGGGAGACTGTCTCCAAAACATTTTTTCTTTGAAGGCGCGGCGCATCCTTTCTTGTTCAAGTACCCTGTTAAACCTTTATTTGAACCTCCTTGTTGTCATTACAGGGTTTGGGGTTTTGACACTCGTTGTGCTACATACTTGGTGCGCAAAATTTAGAAAATGTAGGTGTACTGCATTTTAAAAGTAGCTGCCCTTTAAAGATGCATTATTTCATATTTTCAATATAAAAATGTAATCATAAATGTGTATAATGTGAAATGTAATGAGCTAATTAGCTCTCGTACCGAGATGAGTGCATGGAGTCAGCACTTGGTTCAGTTTGTCTTTTGCCAAGCAATAGTTATAAATAGGTTGAAAACAAACAATAGTGTTAGTCGTTCAAATCAAGAGAGGAACAATTCAGTCAGTGAAGAAATTAAACAATAAAATTATATCTTTTTTAAAATTGTGAATCACAGCAACCACAAGATCGGCCCATCAGTATGAGAGATTAGCGTTTACAGACAGACACAGAGATGCACACACACACACACACACACACACACACACACACACACACACACACACACACACACACACACACACACACACACACACACACACACAGCCATATACATAATCTCCTGGTGGAGATAATAATCGATTATAAAAAATAATCATAAAATGTAGCCTTACTTCAGGAATACAATTTCTGACTTTGTGTGTTCATATTTAAAGGCCATAAGGAGGTTAGCTGTGATCCTCCACTACGAAAGTCCCTTTCATGTCCCTCTGTGTAACAATGGCTTATTTTTAACCAAATGGGCTAGAGGTGCAGAGGGGGAGAAGGGAGGAAGTGGTTGTAGGACGACAGAGGAAGGTCCTCCTCAACCTTCATCCTTCCCACACCTCCCCTGGCATACATACATACACACATACATACATACATACATAGACACATACATACACACATACATACATACATATACACATACATACACAGACACATACACACATAGATACATACATACACACATACATACATACATACATACATACATACATACATACATACATACATATACACATACATACACAGATACATACACACATACATACATACATACATACATACATACATACACACATACATACACACATACATACACAGATACATACACACATACATACATACATATACACATACATACATACACACAGATACATACACACATACATACACAGATACATACACACATAGATACATATATATACACATACATACACACATACATACATACATACATACATACATACATACATACATACATACACACATAGATACATACACAGATACATACACACATACATACACATACACACATAGATACATACACACATACATACATACACATACATACACACATAGATACATACACACATACATACATACATACATACACACACACACACACACACACACACACACACACACACACACACACACACACACACACACACACACACACACACACACATACATACATACATACAGACTTGAGGTTTGCGGTTCTGTCGATCCCCCCTAACTGGAATCCAAAAAAAGGAATAATTTGTGACGTGCACCAACAGACACACACACTTTCCTGCCTGGATAGCTAGGAGAGGAACGTCTGACAGTTTGACATCTAACAGTGAACTGAACTAGAGCAGCTTATTAGAGGGAACTTGAGGAAGCTGAAGATTTAATTCAGCACTGAATCCATCATCCCTGAATCTTTAAGTAACTTCCACTGAAATCAATCGGTCTCACTGAGCAGATGAGAATATACAGCTGAATGAGCTGCTGAATGTGTTTTTTAACACTGAGAAACTGGAACTGAGCTGGATTAGCTGTTTAACACGGTGTAAGGTGAAAATAGTTCCTCCATTAAACTTCTCAAAACAAAGTCTGTGGATTATCTTGATGTAACCGGGTCATGATTTCTGAAAAAGAGATATTGCTGTTGAGTTTTTCAAATGTAATATTTTGGCGCTTTGAGCGCCACAAGCCCGGTGCCATTATATTGGAAAGAAGGCAGACAAATCTACTGTTAATATCTCCAAAAACTAGCAAACTCACACCAAAACAATATAGATTGATAACTATCACTACAGGTAAGAGGGGAAATGTGCATTTTAGATTTTTCGGTCAACTGTCCCTTTAAGTATTTTGAAGCGCTTCTAATTTACTTTTCAAATTAAGATTATACATGAAAAAAACATTTGATACCTTTAAGAAATACCATTTATTGTTAAAGTTTAGCCCAGTGGTTCCCAAAATGTTTTGGCTTGTAACCCCTTACAATAAATCAGTGTCTAATCGGGGCCCCTTGTCATGAAACAGAGTTGTTAGCAGTTACATCAAAGACTGTTTGTCCCTCTAAACTTCTCAGACGGTTTATACAGTTTGAGGGCCAAGGAGAGAGAATTATTCAATAGTAAACAAAAAAGCTAAGATTCAACCCAAAGTCCACAAAAATGAATACACAACTTTGTAAAGAACTATGTTTTTACTTCTTTGCCACCTCATTAATCATCTTACAACCCCCTCAGATTTATCTTGTGACCCTTTTTAGGGGCCTGACCCCTGGGTTGGGAACCACCGGACTGAACTACCTAACTGTATATAGAGTAAATAAACTAGCTATTCCCACAAGAAGAATAAAACAGTGGGACCATATTTAATTTGCACCTTTAGCTGATAATAACAATGTAGTTTGAATAGCTTAGTAGATGGAATACACGAGAGACTGAAAATGTATTAATTTAAATAATTGATTTCTCATTCATTCTAGATGTTGACAATTGTGTTGTGTTTTCAATTTCTACAATTCCAAATGTGAATAGTAACTGGTTTTATTTAAAGACATCCCTTTGGAATTAATATCAGCAACATACAATGAAATTATTGTTAATTGCAGACCTAGTTTGTGGTTTTGGTTCTGCGGCAGGTCCAAATGTCAGGTTAAGACCATTGTTTCTCATTCTTGGTCAGCTCTGGAGTGGTTGGCTGTGTTATCATGCTCCCTTTGGTTCTCCCTGGTGTTGTCTTTCTGGTATTTTATCACATCTCTGCCAAACACTCACAGCACAACGCTCAATTGTTCCTTTGAATTTTACTTGTTTCGTTTCCTTAGAAAGTACATCATTGAATTAAATGTCATTTTCTTGTTTGTTGTTAAAAGCAGCAGAAAAATTCCATTTAGCTATTTGCTCTCAAGGCTCTTAAGTTATTTTTCATCTAAGTTTGTAGTTGAGGCTTTTGTTCAGTTCTTTCTTTAGCATATGTTCCATCTATGTGTCGGAATTTTTCTCAAATTACTTTCGATTACTTGGCCAAGAGCAACTGCATCCAATTACAGCATTTTTGAGGCAAATGTGCACGTCCCTGCAGCTGATATCAAAGTCCCTCTTTCCTGGAAAAAAAGTACCATATGCAATCCTGACCTCTGGGGTCGGGACAAACGTCACAGCAGCATCTGCGGTCCGTTTCACTGGGTGCAGTGGCCAATGAAGCTAAATCTGGTTTAACAAAACAGCAATGTTTGGATTTCCCATCATCCCATGATCCCATGAGAGAGGAATGACTCTCACAGCGAGGTTTGAGGATGTGGAGTGACATAAATGTACACTGAGAGGCCTTACGTCTTTTTTTCCATTCTGGTGGATACTAACCAAATATAGAAGACATAAGATATTATTAGCTCCTACAATGGAGTTTGAGCAAAGATGTTTCAACAGGTATTTATTCTGTGCAGAAATGTAACATACTAGAATATATCCACTGCAGATGATGCAGAGTTGAACAGCACTTATTCTTCTAAATGGAAAATTGGATGTTTTCCAAAGGGGATTCTGGGAAATGTATGACGTCACTAATTGATTTAGAGGGAAGGAGCAGGTTGAGAGGAAGTGGATGTACAAAAAATGACAGCAGTTCATCAGTAGGTAACTTAGGGAATGGATAAAATATTACAATATTTAAACATTTGAAAGGGATGAAACAGAACTAAACTTGTTGTTTCATCAAAATACGTGGAAGCCAGGAAAGCGTTTTCTAAATGAATGATTCTGTTTAAGGGAGTGGCCTGTCTATGCCAGCCTACGTCCCAATGAGCCTCAGAATGAGTCATTGAGAAGTGCTCTTTGTATTTAATCACGTCTTACCTCCCAGCGAAGGGTAACATGACTGGAACCACTTTGTCTTTATTTTGAACCTCTGGCTTACCAACAAATTCTAAGAAATGCATTTGTTTCAGCAAAAATTAAAAAAAGGATGTAACGACTAAACCCTGCCATAATACTGCTGACATTGACTTGTCCTATTAGATTCACATTTAATTTCCTCAGTTGAGTATTGTCTCCCGTGGAATGCTTCTAAATATATGTCTGTCCTGAGGCTCAGACACATGTCTTTATATAATATGTGTCTGGTGTCCCTCCTTGATCCAATCAAAGCTTGTCTTTTTACGTTGAATAAATATTTAATCCCTTGTTTATTTTATCACAATGTCCACCTTTTTGCCTTAAACCCTTGTGAAGTAGCAGTTTAGCCTATGGTCACAGGAAGCTGTTTGAATGTTTGGTTACATCTGGGTAGCATTTTGAGTTTGTTCAGTGTGCGTCCAAAAACGGATAGGACCGTTATATCATTGCGATTGTTGTGTGCTTGTTGCCTGTTCTGTGATTCCCTAAAGTGGCCCTAGTATGCTTTTCCACCTTTTCAGTGTTAAAGGAACAGTTTGACATTTTGGGAAATACGCTTATTATTTATTTTTTTGTACATGTAAAAGGTCTGTAGAGTATAAAACCTGAAGTCCACGCCTAAAAGGAGTTACCCTCCCCCTCAGAAGCTCCTGAGTCTGTGTGGGTCCCTGACTCTGCCCAGCTGCCTCTGGTTTTCACTTCATTTCAGGTCCTGTTGGTCAGCTCGATGCTGGAAAGTGATAAGAACATTAACGCAATAATCGCCCAATGACCTTTGACGGGGAACTCTGTCTGTTGTTCTTGTATTGCATATATGCCAAACGTTGTATAAAGCCTTTTGTGGCTCCAGAGGGAGCCGCGTGAAGTCAGATTGTGATGCATTTGTTGAAATAAAAACGTTTACACTCTCCATCGTGAGTCAAACCATATTATTAAAATTCTCATTCGGTTGAATACTCTGGAGTACAGGTTTACTTTAAAGTGGACCTATTATGCTTTTCCACTTTTCCCCTCTCCTTTAGTGTGTTATATATATTTTTGTACATGTAAAAGGTCCGTAGAGTGTAAAACCTGAAGTCCATGCCTAAAATGAGTTGCCCTCCCCCTCAGAAGCTCCTGAGCTGCCTGAAACGGCTCCATTGAATTCTCTCCTTCACTTCTGTAACTTTATGAGGTCATAATGTTACGGAAGTGACGTAAAACTCCTTCCGGCTAGTTTGGCCCTCAAACAACAAAAGAGAGAGACGGAGCTTTGGTTTCGAATCCAGTTGTGACCTATCATTCATTTGGCATGCTCTGGGGGGAGAGTTTTTGAAATGTGAAACGTTGTCCAATCACAACAGAGCGGGCTAGCTGACCAATCAGGGCTTCAGGACTTTGCTTTCTGGAGGGAAGAGCAAGTGCTACAACGGAGCATTTCAGAGCGAGGGTGAGAAGAGACAAGAAGGATTATGAGCATTAACGCATGTAAACATGTTGTAACTGTAACTGGAGATAAAAATATGCACCCGGAAAATAGCATAATAGGGCCTGTTAAGACAAAAGACACATTAATTATAAAACATCACTCACCTTGAGCTCTCGGTTGCCAAGAGACACTTCTGCAGCTCATTCCTGAGCATTAGTTTCAGCATTGGGCAGCTGCTTTGACAGCAGATTGATGGCATTATAGGGTCTGATGTGTTTTTTTGAAGACTGATACTGATGTTAATATTTGTTTTAAAGCTGCCAATGGTGCATGGCTTTCTTCTGATTTGATACTATGAGTTTGAGTTTCCCCACACATGGTGTACTTGTGGCTCAGCGTTGTTTCCGCAGCCGTTACCAGAGAAGCATTCCATTTTGACAATGACTCAGACCATCTAAACATCACACTGGAGAAAGAAATCAGGACTCCTTTAAAGGAATCCGCTGAGATCGGGAGATGTATCAACCAACAGAGAAACCGACAATTAATAATAATTTACTATTAGATCATTGGCTGTGGTGCTATTTATAGTTAAACACTCCAGCAAAAGGAAATTGTGTATTTATTCAGGATTATTTTCAATCCCAGATTTTGAGTGTTTAAGGTGAAAGGATTTAAGATAAACTACAGGGCCAATGTTTGTTGACGTAAAGTAACATGTCATCAAGTTGTGTGTTTTTAACAGTTTTTGGACAATAATGCAGCTATATGGCACAGAGGAAAAAGTTATATGAGGCTTTGCATAAACAGGCAATACAGGTCAATTAATTCATAGCTGGGTTTTATTGATAGTAAAAAAAATATTGAATATCAACACACTTATCCTTTAAACAGGCCCTATTATGCTATTTTCCGGGTGCATATTCTTATCTCAAGTTACAGTTACAACATGTTTACATGCGTTAATGCTCATAATCCTCCTTGTTTTTCTCATCCTGGCTGTCCTGCAGCACCTCTTCTCTCCCTCTCTCTGAAATGCTCCGTTGTAGTGCTTGCTCCTCCCTCCAGAAAGCAAAGTCTGCCCTGATTGGTCAGCTAATCCGCTCTGTTGTCAACGTTTCACATTTCAAAAAACTCTCCCTCTGGAGCATGACAAATCAACGACGGGTCACAGCAGGATTCAAACCCAGGCCTCCTGGGCGGAGAGACTGCTTTCATAACCACCACTCCATGGTAGATGTGAACTTCCACTCCAGCTCTCTGATATGTTGTTTGAGGGCCAAACTAGCCGGAAAGTTTTACATGACTTCCGTAACATTGTGATCTCATAAAGTTACGGAAGTGAAGGAGAGAATTCAATGGAGCCATTTCAGGCAGCTATGGAGCTTCTGAGGGGGAGGGTAACTCCTTTAAGGCGTGGACCTCAGGTTTTACACTCTACAGACCATTTACATGTACAAAAATATATATAACACACTAAAGGGGAGGGAATTAGTGGGAAAGCATAATAGGGCCACTTTAAAGTAAACGTGTACTCCAGAGTATTCAACCGATTGAGAATTGTAATAATATAGTTTGACTCACGATGGAGAGTGTAAAAGTTTTTATTTCAACAAATGCATCACAATCTGACTTCACGCGGCTCCCTCTGGAGCCACAAAAGGCTTTATACAACGTTTGGCATATATGCAATACAAGAACAACAGACAGAGTTCCCCGTCAAAGGTCATTGGGCGATTATTGCGTTAATGTTCTTATCACTTTCCAGCATCGAGCTGACCAACAGGACCTGAAATGAAATGAAAACCAGAGGCAGCTGGGCAGAGTCAGGGGCCCACACAGACTCAACGCGAGATGGAGCGACTGAGATAAACGTTGACAGACGACCGTGTAGGAGAGAAAAGACAGAGGAGAAAGAGGCAGGTTCAGAGAAAAAGACTGTCAGCAAAGAGAGAGGACAACGAGAGATAACATGAGAGAGCACAAAGAACGAGAGAGCGGAAGGGTAGATGTGTGTGTGTGTGTGTGTGTGTATGTCGGTATGTGTGTGTGTGTGTGTGTTTGACCCGAGTTTAAACTCCTCTTTGCCTCATGTACCCTACGGGGGAGAATGTCAGAACACCAAAAAAAGTAGTTTATCCAGACGATGAAAATAAGTTTAGACACAAATCAAACACATACTTTGTCATGCACATGGATTTAGTCTGTGTGAAGTGGGCTGTATTTTTTATTGTCATTAAAGCTCAAATATTAACCTAATTTGAACTGTTTGCAAGACATGTTTCATTTTGCTGTGATATTTGCGCCTCTGCACCTTCCTCACTTTATATTGTCAGTATGCTTGCTTTTTCTGTCACTTAGTATTTCGTCTAGATCTGATGCTCTCGATCACCTCCGTTGCTGGTTAGAGGGGATGACCCTGGACAAAATAACGGACACAGGAAGTGACAAATGCAGCAACCTTTCAGCTTTTATTGTTCCCAGAAAACAAAAGACAAACCAAACTACTTGGCTGCTTTGCTCTGTGTTTGTTGGTGCCAGTGGCACACAGCGAGCACTGCCAAGGTATTACAGTGTGTGTGTACGTGTGAGCGTGTGTGTCCTTGGATTTACAGTTCACTTAGATGTCCGGATGGGGAACAATACATTGCCAGAGTTAACTGTGTACATAACAGATATAAATTGTTCGGTTCTTATTGAATGGTGTTTTAATTATGACTTAATGTCTGTTTTCGTCATAGTTTGGCTCATGCCCATTGACTTTGTATGTTTAGACTGGACTGTCATGCATCTTTCTGTTTCTAGAGAACTTTAAGTCTTAAGTCCTGATTTTCATTCAGGTTTAATGTTTCCTGCTTTAATTTGAGCTCCTCTGTTCTTCATTGGTTTGTCTTCAGTTATGTTTGGTGTTTTGTATCTGTTTGCCCCAACCTTTATAGTTTTGTAGTTGTTCAGCACCAAAGATGGGGGCACATGAAAAATGACATCTCTTACTTTAGGCGTTATCTGCATTGGTAAAGGCCTTAAAAACTCTTTGATATTTTTCTTACTGTTTTTTGCATTACGAATTCCGAGGTACAACAGAAATGGGTTTTGATCAAACTCAATGTAGCGATGCAACGTAGACTCATACAACGGTTGAGGTGTGATACCCCACAAAAAGTGACTCTCTTTCCTACGAAAGCCAGCAACGTGTGTCAATTTCTGCTTGTTACATGCATCCCGTCTTTTATAAGTTAACTTCCATCTTCACAGGAAACTCAGTTAGTTTTAGGCAACAAAACCACTTGGTTAGGTTTAGGAATAGATTGTTGTTTGGGTTCAAATAACCACAAATTATTTTACTGAAGTAAGCAAGTTATGTGACAAAAACATCAATGTTGACCTCTTTCAAACGGTGAACCAACAGTGCTGTCCTGGCTGAAACACTGCTGTTGTTGGACCCATCCACCTCCCCTCGAACCCCCTGTGTGTTTAAGTGCTCTTTATACTTCATCATTCAAGATAATCTGGATAATATACGAAAACATTTTGTGGGATATCTATGCATTATGTCGCATTATTCTTCATAGGTATTACTACGCATGCTGTATGAGACCAGCCTGAGGGATGATGTTGGGGTCGAACCCAGGACTGTTACCCAGGAAACTGGTGTTGGTGTCCAATGCGAAACTAAAAAGTCTATGTTGAGTTTTTAATTACATAGCTTATGTATGAAGTTACATGAAAAACCAAGATAAAAAAAAAAAACATGGTTGTTTCTTTCCTTAACATAACCAAGTAGTTTTGTTCCTAAAACCTAACTTGAAATTGCTTCCGTGGTGGCGGCGCATCATTTTACCCATTACACACCGCCGCCACATTTCACATCATGGTGAAATCACGTTGGCTGTGTTGTCTTTTTCACTAGAAGGAAACAATTTAAAGATCAGATGAAAGGCTTTGAGAATGATTTATGTGCCGGTGTGGCTTTTAGTTGTCGTAGAGCGTTTGGATAACCAACATTACAAACTGCCTTGTAGGTAAAGTGCTTTAGGGGAATGGGTTAAGACTATTGCTTGCTTTGTGTGTGTGAGACACAGAGAAAGCAGGAGAGACACAGTGGCGGAATCTGTAATGTCTACTTCTGACACTCTCCTTGTAGTAAATGTTTCTCATGCCAAGCGGCATCAAGTAATGAATCACACCTACCAGGAAGAGTTACAACTAAATTATGGGTATCTTTGTTACTTCTGTCATTTACAGTTTCCCTTCCACCATGGTCACTTATAAATAGATACAGTTGCAATCAGAAATATTCAACCCCCCAAAGATTTCAAGGATTTATCAATTAAAGTTTTTTCAAAGAGCAAGATTCTGCTTCAGATGACTTCTTTATGAGTTGAGTGATACATAAAATCAACACAGAAAATGCATGATGTAGTATTTGTGTGTAACAGTATATTTTGTTAAGATAGCCATGTCACAATTATTCAACCCCTATATAATATTGTTGTTTTTAAAGCTGTCTGACAGTTTTTATGGCCTAAAGTGGAGTTGAAACATAATGAAGCCTTTAGGAACTCTATAATGATCCTTCATTTGCTTTCGCTGTGATGCATATATAAACCCCACCCATGAAGGTATTCAAGGTGAGCTGCAAACATGGGAAAGACAAAGGAGCTTCCACAAAAGCTGAGAGAGGAGATTATTTCATCACACCTGAAGGGCCTTGGGTATAAGAAGATTTCCAAAAAATGTAATATTCCAAGAGACACCATTGGAGCATTATAAGGAAGTTTAAAACTTATGGAACAGCTGCAAACCTGCCTGGCCATGGAAGAAAGCCCAACATTTCATCAAGGGCCCTTAGCAACTTAGTCAGAACAACTAAGAGAAACCCCCGTGTGACTGCAAGACACCTACAGGATGACCTGATGAAGGCTGGTACTAGTGCTTCAGTGGCAACTATAAGACGTGCACTGAATAAACAAGGACTTCATGGCCGGACTCCAAGACGCACTCCACTCTTGACCACAAGGAACATCAAAAGTCGACTAGAATATGCCAGGAGGAATTTGGATAAGACTACAGAGTTTTGGGAGACAGTTCTATGGACTGATGAAACCAAACTGGAACTGTTTGGACATATGGACCAGCGGTATGTCTGGCGTGCGAAAAGCCAGGCTTATGACCAGAAGAATACCATCCCCACGGTCAAGCATGGAGGTGGGTCATTGATGATGTGGGGCTGTATTTCTGCGGCAGGAACTGGCAATCTTGATCGTGGACCTGGCATCATGGATTCCCAGAAATACCAGGCCATTTTAAAGAGGAAGGTGATGCCTTCTGTTGGCAAATTAAACCTTGGTGATCATTGGACTTTCCAGCAAGACAATGATCCCAAGCCCACCTCAAGTCAACCTAAGCTAGGTTGAGAAAAATATCCTGGAACGTCCTGGAGTGGCCTTCTCAGTCACCAGATTTAAATCCGATTGAAAATCTTTGGTGGGATTTAAAGAAGGCAGTTGCAGCACGGAAGCCATCAAACATCACTGAGCTAGAGGCTTTTGCACATGAAGAATGGGCAAAGATTCCGATAGAGAGGTGTAAGAAGCTTGTCAGCACTTACCGAAAACGTTTGTTAGAAGTAATAAAAGCTAAAGGATGCGCCACAAAGTACTGAAGCTGGGGGTTGAATAATACTGCACATGCACATGTGTTAAAAGAGTTACATTTTTCATTTGAACTTCAAAGTTAAGTCAACTTCTGTTGTCAAAATAACTCAGATATGTATCAATAAATATTTTTGGTTGTTTAATGAGGTTTTTTTTTGATCATTTATTGTCATTATCTTTCCAAACTTATCCCAAGCGTAAACACTCAAAAATGTTATACAGATATCAGAGATAGCCATGCAGTACAACAATACCGTAACCTTTTTTGGTATCAGTGTTAAAGGAACAGTTTGACATTTTGGGAAATACGCTTATTATTTATTTTTTTGGCAGAGAGTTAGATTATTAGATGCGATACCACTCTCATGTCTGACCTTTAAATATTAAGCTTCAGCCGGGACCAGGTTAGCTTAGCTTTGCACACAAAGACTGGAAATAGGAGGAAACAGCTGTTCTGGCTCAGTCCACAGATAAGAAAAATGCACCAAACTGCACCAGCTAAGCTAACGTTAAGCTAAGGATCTACATCCTCTGACAAAGAAAACACAGGTTAAGACGGCAAAAGGCAGTACCCGTCTAAAGACACAATTGGCTAATTTTCGCCAACTCATTTTTTCCGACACCATCTTATTTTTTGTTACCAGAAGGCCAAGAGAGGCTGGAGCTAAATACAACACAATGCTGAGCACACACAACATTCTTAGGAAACCAATATGTTACAATTATCTTTCATAAACGGGAAACAGACTGTGAAAGGGTCAAAGACAACTTCCAGACCAGACAACGCCATGGCAGCGACCTGTCAATCAAAAAAGTTGCCAATTCCTAAAGCATAACCTTCTTTATGGTCTATTTGACTCTAAATTGACCATAATACACTGAATGAACATCATGCTGTATTTAAGAAGACTTGAAACTACTTATTGAGACCATAAACTCATGTTTACAATGTTTACTGAGGTAATAAATCAGGTGAGAAGTAGAGTCATTTTCCCATAGACTTCTATACAATAATACTTCTTTTAACAACCAGAGGACTCGCCCCCTGATGGCCATTAGGAAGAATACAATATTATATTGTGATTTGTGGAGGTAGAATTCAGACCTATTTTCTATTTGTGCAGCATCCTGTGCCTTTGTGCAGCATCCTGTCACTGCCAACAGTTATTGAAAGGTTTTACATTTTAAATTCTTGAACGCTGAGAACTTATGTACTGCAGATGTTTTAATGATTACCTTTGTGTCTTGGGTTGAGTCAAAAGAGGCAAGTTCTGTACAACCTCTGCACATCACTCCCTCTGGATATGAGCCATTACGCAAAATCACTGAGAATGTATTGAATTATGCTTGCTTAAACATAATTTATTAAAATGCTCTGTTTCAGTTAAATCTGGGCTATGTATTGTTTTTTCCCTTCAGACACACATCTCTTGCACTATGTGAGAAAGTAGATACAAAGAAAAAAGATGGTACAAATAAAGAATGTATGATTTGTTGTACTATGCAAAGCACTGGTTCCCGAAAACCTCACACTCATGACACAGAAAATATTATTTTCTCCTTTCTTTCTCCATCTCTTTTTTCCGTGCGCTCAACTATCAAAATTGTTTTTGTTACTCTTCCCTTAGAGAGGAGCTTTCTGGCATGATGTTTTGTTACTGCTTATAACTTTCAAACCTGGTGCTTCATCTCTTAAATGGAAGTGTTTCTATAGTCCATTTAAATATCTGTCCCAGTTATTGCCCTGAAACATTTTGTCCTGCAAGTTTGACAATGTCAAACCACTTAAATAATCAAACCATGAATCATTTTTTTTTTAAAGTGAAAAAAATTCTCAATGTGGTCATTGTATACCCATTGGCCTATAACTCAGTTGATATGTTTGGTATCTTTAAATCGATTTTTTTTTTTTTTTTATTAAAAATTAAACTTCTGCTCTTAAAAAACTTTGAAGATTGTTGTTTGGTTTGAATATTGAACTGGTGATCTTCCAACATAAGAAAAAAAAAGCACGGGCATGACAGATGTTATTACTGCTGTAGAGACAAATTCACCTTTTCAACTCCAAACCTGGCACATGCAGCAACATTCTGCATTCCAGTATTTTATTGCATAAACAACAAAATGAAAGGACACAGCTGAAGATATTACGTGGTGTCATGCTGGCCTTGAGGTGGAGCCATATTCCTCCCTCTTAGATATATTTAAAGCCCATCATGTTTCCCTACAGAAGAGACACTTTTTTGTATCATGTAATGTTTTTAGAGACTGCCTCTCTCTCTTCTTTGTCTATCTCTAATATGACTTGTTATGCTTAGCACTCATGTCACCCTTGTTTGTCTCATTAGAGAGGACACACTAAGGGGAACTTGCTGCCCTTTCACCTCAAAATACAAACAAACTCATCTGTTTCTCTGTGATCCGGAGTGGAGAGCATGAACGTCCTGTCTTGATCGATGAGAAAGCTCACACAAACAATGTTAATTTAAATCATAACAGGGGTTATTATAATACATACGCTAAACTAAGACTAAGACTCAGCATGTTTTTTTACGGTTGTTGTGTTAGCACGCTGACATTTAGCTCAAAGCATAGCTGTGCAGGAGTGCAGCCCCAAAGAACTGCATATATAGAATACTGGAAGAACCCCAGTTTTGGAACAAATAACCGCTTCTTGTGTAAAAAATGTTTTAAAAAAAGTCTAATAATTGTAATGTCCTTTTTCTCGTTTCCCTTTTAGAAACATGTGGAAGACCCTAACACTCTCACTGATAGTTGCACTGGCGTTGGGCACAGAGGTGAGCACGATCACGTGTGCGTTTCTGCGTATGTGTAGATGCTTTTGACACATGTGTACACTAAGCAGCTTTTCACAAACAGAACTACTTCTTTCCGGTACTTTCCCACCATTACATGACATTTTCGCCATGCATTTTCGCCCAATATATTTAAGTGTTTATCAGTTACATGTGTTACTAAAAACTAATTTGCTCTGTTCACAGTAAACCTTATTTTTTCAATTCATTTTCCCATTACAACTTGCACAAATCATACAATTACTCCCCCGTTAACCGTAGGTAGAAGTTCCTAATTTAACGTAAAGTCATATTTGAGGTTAGAAAGGAAGAGGACATCAGAAGGAAAATGTATTTTTTTATGCAGGTGTCCCAGTGCGAGGATGTGGGGTCCACGGTGACTGTGGAGAAGCCATTGGACAAGCAGCAGGACAACTACAGCGACATATCCACCGTAGGGAAGTCCCGACACAAGATCCTGGCTGCTCAGTACGAGTGCTACCTGAAGATCATAAGCGATCCACCGCGTACAGAAGAAGGTGAGAAGACTGTCTCAGTGTCCTTTAACAGCTGTCCTGCTGGAAGTTTCCTAAATGGTATCACATTTTATTTCTGGCAAATGAGAGGTAAATGTTAATCACAACATTTTGCACCCGAGTTGCAGTGCTTTAAATGAAATCACTCTGTCTGCAAATTGAATCACTTATATCAGTACAAGTAAAGTACAAGTATACGTCTTATACGTAAACACTTTTTAATTACAGGATACATTAGAAAATTAATCAGTTTTCATTGTACTTAGGTAGCCTTGCCATTAATTCTATAGGTTCCAGACTGAAATATCTCAATAACTATTGGCTGGATCGCCTTTTTAATTTTAGACAAACATTCATGGTCCCCAGAGGATGAATCTTACTGACTTTGGTGATCCCCTGACTTCACCTTTATTGGTGAATTGCTATGAAATGTGGTACAGCAATGTCGCCCTTAAGTGGAATAGAAATTGCTTAATTTCAAAAGTTTACTGACTCATACGTTCACACACATTTATCTAAAATACCATCTTAGGTACATTTACTTACAAACGTGCAGATTTAGATTTTGAACTAACAGTTTTCCAATATGTGAACACACTAAGAGAGAGAGAGAGAGAGAGAGAGAGAGAGAGAGAGGAAGTGAGTCTGAAAGAAAGGAAACTTGCCCTTTGTCTATCTCCCAGTGCATGTTGCTCCCACTCACTACTTCAGTGCCTTTGAAATGCTATTTTGTGGTCCCTTTCCCAGCATGCCACAGTACAACCTGGTACCGTCAGGTTTCCGTCGATTGTTGACAAGCTTTGTGCAGCCAGCTGAAGTTAGACGCATGGTTTATATAAGTGCAACACACCTCTTATGTTGAATATATAACTTATATGATCCATCCTGTGGGGGACTTTATTAAAAAAGTTCCCTACCTTTATGATTCTTTGTTGACATGTGTGACACTGACAGCACTCACTCATTACACAGCTGTTATAATTTGTGTGAATTGATCAATATTTCTGAAGTAAAAAGGTTAAATATGTGGTACTTTATCATTCTTAAAGGCTTACTGAGACAAGCTGAGATTGAGTCTGGATATGTTGCTCAAAATAATTTATTCCAAAATTCCCTTGTTTATAATTAAGACCTCATTCTGGGTAAGATTGAGTGCAACCTCAGTGACAGACCTCAACCTCTACACAACAGGAAGGTTCAGCAAGCCCTCTTGTTTGACTGTTAATTGAAAGGGACAGTACAAAAACAAGATTTGAAGGTATTTTGGTCAGGTCTATGTGGGATGGTAATATATTCTAGTTGATGCCTTCCTTCGTGGATGGAAGGGGGTACTGCATATAGTATATTTGTACAGTAATTAACTGGTTGTTTTTTTTAATGACTCCATGTATTTCTGCATCTTAACCAACCAAATTTCCCTATTTTGCATTATAAAGTTGACCTTGACCTTGATACAAATTTTACTTTTTGCTGTAGCAAACATGCAGTGGCTGAAACTGAATCTGTCCTTGCAGGCCTGCACAGATCAGATATTATATAGTGTTATTTATGGAATTGGCATTTAGCGCCAGAGATGGAGACACTCTTAAATAAACAAACTTTTCACAGCTGGAACTTTTGGAACATTAGGTACCTTGATTCTGCATACATCACTTTGAAACTAGAGGTGAGAGAAGGTTACACAGCGCTCGCTCTCTTCTCCTTATTATCCGGCGGGCAGTGTTGTATTTAAGTCTTCTTTTTAGAACTCGTGCACATACACGCATGTATAATGTCCAGTTTCTGCAAGCTCTGCAAGTTCAATGTCATGTCCTCTGCAGGTAATTTCTGTAACCGTACGTGGGACGGCTGGCTGTGCTGGGGGGATGCAACTCCAGGGACCGTCATGCAGATGTGTCCGGAATATTTCTTCGACTTTGACCCCGCTGGTGAGGCGTTATCACACACGCACATACGCATATATGTGTGTCTTATATGATTTTTTTTGCTTTCTGTTTATTTGAAAAAATAACTAATGGTCAACAGCTTTTCATTGTATTTTTTTGCACCCGAAATCACCTCAGTCAAACCTTAAACAATGTTACCTATTGTGTGAATTATAATGTTGTCTTCAACAGAGAAGGTTACTAAGGTGTGTAATCCTGGAGGCCAGTGGTTCCAACACCCAGAGAGCAACAGAGTCTGGACTAACTACACCCAGTGTCAGGCCTTCACCAAAGACAAACTCAAGGTAAAACAGAATGTGTAGGAGAGGGTTGCAAAGGTTTACCGTCGTTAGGAACAGCTCAAAACTTTTGATCAAATTAGGGGAATGTCACCAAAAAAAAACAGGCATGCAGCCTTCTTTCAAGTGGACTGGTGCAGATAATCATGCGCCTTTAAATAATGTCTTTAAGTATAATTATTAATAACAGGGACAATGCACATTAAAGAACATTAACCTTATATAAAACAAGGAGAGTTGTAATGCACTTTGTTTTTGTCCCCGCAGGGAGGTAGAATATTAAAATAGTAAGGAAAAGGAGACATCATAAGAAAATTATACATTAAAAGAGAACAAAATACTAAAATAAAATAAAAATGTACAAAGTCATTCACAATTATGAATGATCTTTAATATTGAGCAAACACTTGAGGGCACAATTGAATTTTCAAAAATTCTGCATATTATATTTAGAGAGTATACAGCAGTGGTGATATTGATAAGGAATATTTTTTTATCTTGTCTTTTTTATCTTGAAGTTTTAAGTGCAGTCAAGTGCAGCATAATGTGTTTTATGTTCCTGTTCTAATGACTACTTTTACAACATCGTTTGATCCGCACTAAACCCTCAAGAGTGAACTTTGAAAGGACAAAAGGCAAAGTGAAACATTGAACCTATTCCTTTTGGCCCAGTGTGGTAAATGTAATGTGAACAGACTACGGGAAACTGCCCCAGAGGGGTTAATGACAGACGTCGACATCTGATAGTCAGAAGTTATTCCTGCTTGGACAGCTGAGCACAACAACATGAACCGAGGGCAAACTGCAGTCTTGACTTCGCTGACTTGTGTGTTCAGAACCGGACCATATACCAGTTTGACGAACTCCAAACTGTCCAGTTTAGCTTGTAACTCACACATCCTTATACGCCATTTCCTGTCTCTCCACTTCACATCCTTAGAATATAAAACTTAATGCCCCTGTGGAGTTCCGATGTTAATGAACTGTGAATCTTCTTCCTCTGCTTTTTCATGTGGGATTAACCATTTAAATTCACCTCACGTCTTTTCTGACTTAAACATGCGAGTCATTTAGGATTTGTTCCGCGTGGAGGATGGCGAGGCTCACAGCCCTGCACGCATATATTTTTGTAGAAACGGTCTTTGTAGAGATTGCCCTCCATGAATCTCATTGATTTGACATGACATTTGGCCGACAGCATGATTACGTTCATTCAGGAAACATTTTCTTTTCTGAATTTCCCCAAAAGGCTCATATTTCCTCCAGATGTTTCCTTTGCTTTCATCCATGTTTCGAATAGGCGTCCCTGCTTTGTAGAACAAAACAAACTATTTGCTGGTTTACTTCTTGAATTTAAAATAAAACCATTCTTATTAAAGTGAATTTAATTTATATATATATCATCAATAAACATTTTTTCCTCCCTGCAGTTTGCCATCAGTCTCTACTACCTGGCCATGGTGGGTCACGGCCTGTCTATTGTCTCCCTCATCATCTGTCTGATCATCTTCTCCTACTTCAAGTGAGTCGGGACTTTTCTCATGTCTCATCTTACTCTGTTACCTCTCTTATTTTGTGTTTTTGTGTCTATATTGTATATGCTGGCTTAGAAAACCGCTATAAACTGCTTGTATGTAACCCAATAAAAGGAGACCAAATAGGTGAAGTGGTACGGTGATAGGTTTAAGTGTAAATGTAACTTTGGAGAAAAAGTAAATGGTTAAAATTGCGGGCATATTTGGCAAGAAAATGCTTTTTATAATGCAATTTCAGTCCGACAATATTCACAAAAGCCTTTAAAAATCAAATAAAAACTTAACTAGTACACCTTCCCATCACTTTGTCTGTCTGTCTCTCTTTCAGGAGTCTCAGCTGCCAGAGAATCTCCCTCCACAAGAACACGTTTCTCTCCTATATCTTGAACTCCATCGTTACAATAATGTGGCTCTCGCTCACTATGGCCAAAAACCAAGCCATATACGCCAGCAACCCCGTGAGTCCCTGAATGTCTCCTTCACCATTGCACTAATGGATTTCACTTCACTTGCCTAATTTCCTAATGTAAAAAAAAAACAACAACAAACAACAAGTCCCACACTTAACTTTGCTGTGATCATTGGACCAAATCTTTGTGCATCACTCAATCTGCGGGCTGCTTTCCTGTCCCGTCAGGTGAGCTGTAAGGTCCTGGCTGTGCTGACTCAGTACACGTCTATCTCTAACTACTTCTGGATGCTGTGTGAGGGCATCTACCTGCACACGCTCATCATCGTGGCCGTCTTTGTCGGGGAACAGCAGCTCTTCTGGTACTACGTCCTGGGATGGGGTGAGTCACGGAGGGATCTTATATTTCATCGGAGGCATTCAAAACTATTTCCTTTTGGGTTTTCAGTGCTTCCATCTTGTGGTCGTATCCATGTGAAACAACAACTGTACTGTATTACACTGGGGAGATGACCTGGAAGATTCCAACAAGGTCTACAGAGATGGCATTGAAGCATTATACAGCATGAGGATATGCTGCCAGCAGATTGCAAGACAAATAGGAAGGAATTGCATTAATGCAATACATTACAGTTGCATTGTGTGGGAGATTATTGCTATTCACTAACAGCATGCTAATAATGCTACCTCATAATACCTTATGAGCACACTCGAAATGACGAAATGACCAACCAAAGCGTTGCTGCAACACAGTTTCAAGGTTAACAGTACTGTTAAGTCTTATAAATTCAATTGGAAGATTCATTAACTCACCTGAGTACATGAGAGCATCTGCAATTTGTGACTTTAAAATTTGTCGTGAATTCTTCAGTTGCACTTAGAAAATATCATATTTCCAGCATAATTCAATACATAAATGTAACCTTGAAGGCTGGATGTGCCTGCCGAAGATAAGTGGGCTTTTCATTTCCGCTCTCATGCAGGCATCCGGCTCTTATGTATTAGTAATGGATTATTTAATGTCGCTCAAGTCTTTTTTTATCTGTACGTGCCAGTCATGAGTCACTTTCACTTTGAACTCGCTGTTGTTGTTACAGATGAGAAAAGCTTTCTCTTAAGGGCTAGTGTCATTTAGGGGAAACTGAATGGCAGAAAATGAAAAGTTAATAAGTATGTTTATAATAAGAAAAGTTAATAAGTATGTTTTCTTTAGTGTTTAATGACCTGGAAATAAAAACAAAGTGTTTCGTTAGCTTAGAATGAGCCATTTATATCTACATAGGTCTACAGGTCTTCTTCACGGAGTCCGCCATGTTGCACCGCCACGTTTCTACAATAGCCCAGAACGGACAAACCAAACACTGGCCTTAGAAGTTCCAGTTTGTCGCGTTCTGCAAATACATCGCTAGATGCCGCCAAATCCTACACACTGGCCGTTTGACTGAATATGTATATAGCAACTTCAGTTTAGTAAGTTGCTTAAAGTTACAAACTTAAAGAAACAGTTTAACATTTGGGCGAAAATGTGTACTCGCTTCTTGCGTCCACTGTCATGTCTGTGCGACCAATACGAATCTACAGCCAGCAGACGGTTAGTTTAGCTTAGCACTGAAGACGTTATAAATTGTTTGTTTAATTTGCACAAAAACAACAACGCATAACCCCCTGAAAAAAACGCAAATTGCTGTATTTTCACTCCTATGGAAAAAATGACATGGAACATGTTCATTTGTGAGTTTTGGATGTGGTGTTTTGTCACCTTCAAACAGATGGCCAGGCTAGCTGTTTTCCCATGTATTTGTGCTAAGCTAAGCTAACCATCTCGTGGTTCCAACTTCATACTGAACAGGCTGATCTTCTCTTCTAACTCTTGGCAAGAAAGTGCGTACAAATATTTACCAAAAAGTCAAACTATTTCTTTAAAATAAAGATTCTACAAAAAAAAAGCTTATGAATACTAATTGTTTTCTCTCTACAAAACAAACGTATATTCTATCAACACATTAAGGTGCTGTATTACCTTTCACATTATGTTTTAATGTTGTGATGCAACCGCAGACTTCTCTGTAGAGATTCCGTGTGTTAGTCTGATATTCCTGTCTGTTTCTCTCTCTGTCCAAAGGTTTTCCCTTTGTTCCTGCCATCACGTATGCCGTGGCTCGCGGGCTCTTCTTTAACGACAAGTAAGATGTAGCGCGTTTGCTGTTCTTCCGTTCGTCACAGTCCAGATCAAGGCCAGGAATGTTGCAGTACGCAGTCTACTGCAACATTACTACAAGCTTGGGGTTCACCCCCCCCTCTCTCTCTCTCCTTCCTGTGACCTTCTTCTGCTCCGTTTCAGGCTGAGATGATTTGAACATATTGATTTGTCTCTTTATTTGCTGAGATTACCACTGCTGATGAACAATTCAAGCTTCGATTAGGCCCTAAGGCTTATTTTTTGTCGCCTTGCATATCAAATCTAACTGGAATGGTGTCTGAAATTTCAGTTTTTCTTGTTGTTTGTTTGTGTTTGTTTCAGGTGTTGGATCAGCACTCACACACACCTGGTTTATATCATCCAGGGGCCCATTCAAGCTGCACTACTTGTGAGTAATTAATAAAAGTATATTTTGTATATACTCATATAAGGTCTTCCCTTAGGATTGCTATGATCAAATTTAATCTTGCTCTGACTGCTTTTCAAAAACGTAATGACAACAATGGGCAGAACGGTCCTTCTGCCTCAAACTTACAATGCAAACACATGCTGGAAAAGATGCAAATACAGTCAATTCAAATACACTGGCGGCAGTCAATTTTATAGTCCATACCACCTAAACCGAGACCAAGTCACGAGCAAGACCAAACAAGTACGAGTCCCAAAACTGCAGGACACACTTGCAATAAAATGTCGAATTCCTCAAATTGATTTGAAAGATTCCTTCTCATTCACCTCTTGTATTGCCATATATATTGTATATGTGTGTATGTGTAAAAGCGTACCAGGAATTGTGTACCAAAAACTCATCAAAAAGATTTGTGTGCTTTCTCCATTTAAATGGCAGGCAAAGTAACAGGAAATGAGTTTAAAGGAGACTAACTTCCATGAACATGTTATTTAAAGGTGTCATTATAGTGCCACCCTCAGGCCAGTCATTGCCATTCTTTAGCTGAAATGAAAAGTTGGTCCCTTCCATTCATGTTAAGTCAAGTCAAATACTTTACATTAGTAATATCACGACAGATTTCTTTTCCATTTCCATTCCATCTATTATCACCCTATCCAGGTGAACTTTTTCTTTCTCCTGAACATCGTCCGGGTTCTTATCACCAAGCTGAAGGAGACCCACTGTGCCGAGTCCACAGCCTACATGAAGGCGGTGAGAGCCACCCTCATCCTCATCCCTCTGCTGGGAGTCCAGTTCATCCTCGTACCCTGGAGGCCGGAGGGACGCATCAGCCGGGCCATCTATGATTTCTTCGTAAACATCTTCTGCCACTTCCAGGTAAAGTCAGCAATAAACTGCACGCTAAGAGCTTGAGCAAAAAACAGATGCATGCTACTCGCCACAGAGGATGAATTAAACAAACTCCTATAAAGTAAAATGAACTTTAACCAATTCTACATGGAATTTTTTTCCACGTGAAAACATCTCAATTCAAAAGATATTTTGTAACATTTTCTGTTTCCAAATACATGTGGTGTTTGGCTTGAAGTATTTGTATTCTCCATTTTCACTGTCATTAAGCAACAACATCAGACTAAAGAGCACTTTCATCAGTTTACACCACACTGCAAAGCATTGTAGAGCCACTTTCTGCTCTTCAGTTGGAATAAACAATTGATATTATTCTTTTGGAAATAGGACCGTCAGCTGCTCTGTGTATTGATGTTAGAAAAAAAAAATTCAAATTCACAGCAACTAAAATAAAGTATCCCTCATTTGGTCCTTGCTTTTCACATAAAACACGATGATTCATTTCCATGTATTATTTACAAGACAATCTCACTGTGACATCTGTTCCCGTATGAATATTTAATCAATGTCCTATTGCTTTGCAGGGACTCCTGGTGGCAATTATATTCTGTTTCTGCAATGCTGAGGTACGTTTAATCATATAATATTTAATATATCACAGATATTATAAACTGCCAGGAATCTGTTGTTATGACCCAGATCATAAAAACTGTTCATATACAAGACTCTCTATAAAGACAGAGCACAATGTGTCTTACTGTGATAAACCCCACCCACACACCGGAGGGGAAAACAATCAGCATCACAACATGCGACCAAAGGCTAACAAAATGGATGATGTATCCACATTCCGCTATGACAAAAGCATAGACTGTATATAAGAAGTGGACCTAGTCATCGTGACGTCACCTATTGGTTTGTGGACTGCCAGGGTGAAGCCTCGAGTCCGTCAATTTTGCCGTCGTCATCTTGGAATACGGCCGTCCCCATGTTGTTCTTTCGCAACCGATGAACGGAACTTGCGGGGAGGGACGTAGTAATGCCGGATACAACTCTGGTAGCAGTAGCGACCTGTTGATCACAGTAAGCCCCGCCCCAAAACATACTCGAACATAACGAATTTGAATCTACAAGGAAACATTATTTACTAAATGCACATCATCCTCTATTGAAGAAGATGCCATACAATCTGACAATCTGACTCCATACAATCTGTCGCCCCTTGCTTGTCAGTAGATGGAATAAAGTTTTAAGACACTTCCGCATTGGTTTCACACGGCAGAATCAGATGTTGCCGCCTGGACACAAGTTGCATACTGCCAAAATGCTGGAGCTTAACTAACTAAGGAAGAAAAAATATAGTTAGCTTAAAACTGACATTTAGACATTTAGAAGAAAGTTTCCCCATTCGTCCTGTTGATGCCTTGTCTCTTATTGCCTGTTTTCGTTGTTTTTTCAGTTCGGCAGCTTATAAAAACTTAGTTCTGGGTTTCTTTGCCCTGTTGGTGGTGCCTCCCACCACACAGCAATGGAACCTCGTCATGTAATACAAAGTCGATGTAGAGCGATGAATTGCTTCCCCCTCTGGTATGGTCGGAACTTAAATGCGCTCTGTCTCTAAGTAACCTCAAGCTTTTTCAAACTAGACTTAACTAAACTTTTTTGGACGTCACAGGCCCAGACAGCTCTGAGGAGGAAGTGGGCTCAATGGAAGTCTGCCTGGGGTAAAACCGGCTGGGGGGAAACGCCCAACTCCAACAACCATTTCAACTACCACAACAACTCCTCCATTACCGAAAACAGCCGAGCCACCATCTGCTCGGAGGAGCCGGCTGCCGTGCCTTCTGAACAAACGGAAAGCAGCCACTTCCTGTCCCAGGTAGAGCAGAAAGCCAACGGGCAGCAGACGACGTGCAGCAATGGCGAGGTGGACATGCTCAACAAGATGGAGACCACCGACATTTGACCAGAGAAAAACGCGGAGGTGATGGTTGCCGTGCCAAACACACACACCAACACACACGCACTCACCTATAGGTGCACACATAAGACGGAAAACTCAAAAAAATAGAGAGGTCAGGGGAATTTTCAAAATAAAGGTTAACTGATTGGGCCCTTGTGAACATATAAAGTATCAGCTCCAGTTTTTGGACTGATGAGAAAAAGATCATTTATATAATGGTGTCATCCTGTAATCGTAGTATAGTCATGTTTTTTTGCATACATGTGTTCTGTCCCTGGAATGAAGTCCACTTATGTATTTCAGTTATTGGTTTTTTTTCTCTATTTTTTTTCCATTTTGATATATCAAATGCAGAGCTGTTTGTGTAATCAGTTGCCTTATGGAGCCTCTGAATGCTTTACCAGTACACCACTGTGACCAATGAATGTCATAGCCCAGTGTGTGTTATATATATATATATGTTATTTTACAGGCTTTTATCTATGAAAGATAGTGTAATCATCGCTGACCTTAGAAAAATAGCCAGCATTCCCCCTCTTAGCCTCTTTCAGTAAATTAAAAAACATACCACACTGAGAAAAGATTATGTTAACGGGATGAAATTATTTAAAAAAAGCCACACGCGTGAGATTTTCATTTCCCGAACAGAAAGTAACAGAAACAGGATGTACTTTCAGTCCAAAAGGCCTAACGTTATAAACACAGGCTACTATATTTTGAGCATATCGGATTTATCTGCCCTAGAAAGGCAAAACCCAGTAAAGACCAGAATCTGACTTTTTGATATATACCATATAAAATGTATTATACTATCTAGAAATGTATCATTTCTGCAAAAACAGGGTGTGACATAAAAACTGCGCTAAAAGCCAAACTTTAGTTAGACAAGAGTTGGCTCCCCAATTTGTTACTCCACATAACTAAAAGAAACAGTTTTTAAAATCCAATCAGGACGGAGAAAAAAAAAGTCTGCTAACGTTAACCTAGCAAAGGTCATGCTAATGGTTGCCTTCCCAGTTTAGCAGAGTAGCATCAGCTATCAACTCAGCTTTTAACTTCTGTTGAGGTTCGGTGGCTTTTAAATGAAGTCATTATGTTTAAATGTATTGAACTGTAAATTCATTATATTGGTTTCAACTTAAAACCTTTTTTTTTCTCAACTTCAACATTTCAGTTTTTGCTATTTGTAGAGAAGTGATATTGAAAACGGAAGTCAAATTTTAATTCTGACTTCTGTCAAAAAAGGTAAAACTAGCTCTGGGCATGTAAATGGTCAGAAGAGAAGACGTAACCCCACATTATCACTATAAAATAAGTTTCCTAAAGTTGATGGTAACTCACTATTTATGCTTACACAAATATTCAGGTTACCAAAATTATGAATTTACATTTATGGCAAATAAATAGACCTTGTTTTAACATGTAATGTACTACGTACGGGCTTCTGACTTTGAGCTTAAGATAGTGGCAATCTGTATGTAACAAAGGAAAAATCTCATCATCGTAGAACACATATGTAAAGCAGTGTGAAGCTTATTTTGAGGCTCAACTGATTTGGACTGATTCACTTCCTGGAACTAAATTATGTGCCAAACATTATGGGTTATAACTATCCTAATTCAAAGAGGGAGCAGAGCTTTTAGTGCAGGAGAATCACTGGTGCAGAGATAATGGAGCTGCTGAGTGCTGCAATTATCCCACTCCTACTGAATCTTAGTCATTCTCCTCATTTACTCCATTTAAAACACAGGGATTTGGGGGGTTGTGGCAAAATGTAGTACACAAACGACAGACATAAAGACACTTTGGTGTGTGAATTAATGTATATGGGGAGCATGTGCACATGTGCTTTTCACAAATAGTCCCTCCAACTTTGTTACATTTGGTCGGGACATTTTTTTTTACTTATTTAATATCCCAAAATCTTTATTGTAATATGATGGGAAATCTTAATGTGATTGTTATGCCCTGAACATTTAGAATGAAAACGAAGTTGAGACAGTACACGTTTAGAATTCCATTTTAAAATGTTTCTGTCTTCAATATAGCCTTTGCAGACAGAAGAAGATTTTTATATAATTTGTGAGGAATAAATGTTTTTCCATCTCTTATTAAACCCACTTCAGTCTGCAGGGGAAGACAATTTCAAATTTCTTTCATGTCTTTAATATTATAGTGTTCCTATTGCTTTGTATTGTTCTGTGTTATTGTTGTGGCTGTTAAAACAGTCGCTTTCACTATTTGTAATGGATTGTTATATTGTATAATGTGCTTTTTTTGCAAAAACAATTCCCTGCCACTTCACATTTAATTTAATAGTTTTTCCATTGCTTGTGTAACGTGCTGTTTGTACACTGGCAGGCTGACAGTACCAGCACCTTTTGCGGTTTGCACTGGAATACTAAGTAGGTCTAATGTTTGAAAGAATGCATTTTAGAATTCTTCCACGATGCATCCACACAACATACTGGGAATACAAATGCCCCCAGTGTGGATACAGCAGGCTACACTGATGCACGGGGAATGAAACACTATTGTGGGGGGGGGGACTGAGCATGAGAAAGCTCTTTAAAAGAAAGACGGATGTCAACTCTTTTTGCACAGGTATGTCACCCTGTACACATTTGCCAATGCTGCCCAGTCGAGAAAACACTTGTCGTGGATATATTTGTAATGAAATTCGAAAAACATTCCAATAAAACATCAAAAGAAAAGTTCAATTCAAGTACCTTATTGTATATACATTTTTAACACTGCCATTTATGCGTGGAAATAAAGTTGTTTGAACATAAACATGTGGTATTCAGTGAGATGTATTT